>NC_079207.1:66484255-67084255 GCF_026745355.1 Beta vulgaris subsp. vulgaris
TTCCAATCATGTGGGTGTGCTAGTTAAATTGGACTCTAATTCTCTTTTAAGGAATAAAATAAGGTTTGCTAGGGCTTGTATAAGAGTGGATATTACTGAACCACTGTTGGAGTTTGCTGAGTTAACTCGTGTGGGTGGTCATAAATGTGGTTATGTGATTTGGTATGAGGATTTCAGTGCTGGTTGTTCATTTTGTGGTCTGGAAGATCATTCTATTGATGTTTGTCCCCTTCTTCATGCTCCCAAGAAAGAAATAACAGTGTCACTTTTGAAAAGTCCTAAACAAAAGCATCTTATTGAGGTCCTTTCTCTGGCTAATAGGCAAGCTAACCTTGCTACCAGGGCTGTGGAAGCCAATGTGGTGCAAGCGAAGCCTAAGTCAGTGTATAGGAGCTAGAGCTTCTGCTATCATTCAAAAATTGGTGGTTTTCATTCTTCTGTTAACAATTTTGTTAAGAAAAAAGAGGTTGGAATTGTTATTAAAGAATCTGTCTCTATGAAAAGGTCATCTGTTATTCCCACTGCTCATGGTAAAGGGAAAGGTAAGGCTCTTGTTTATGCTTCAGCTCCTCATTATGGTGATGTCAGTGACTCTGATGATGACACTGAAAGTATGGCTGTCCCTCCTATGTTCCTTCCTCTGGTGCTTTTCAAGCAGCCCTATTGGATGTCTCCCCTCAGGATGTTGGTGAGGGTGTAGGCTGTGATTTTGCTCCATCTAATGGCACTGATATTGAGCTGTCTCCTATCCCACTGCAAGTGGTCTATCCAGGTGAGTTTTATAATAATCAGTTTGGTCCTTTGGTTCAGTTGGCTGAGCAGCAATTTGGTGGTTACTCTATTTTGAGTCTGATGTGGATAATGATACCATGATATTACATGATGATGATAAGATCTGTGAGGCATTTCCTGTGCATCATGAGTCCTCTTTTCATTCTATTGACTCAGCTAGCTCAATTGTCAGACATATCAGTGCTTTAGGTGTTGAGCAGGATCCTCCTATGGAACCCACCTCTCTCTCTAGCGCTGCTAAGAGGAGGAAAGGTAACAGTGAGGATGATTCTGCCTCATCAGGTCTGAAGAGGGCCAAATCCTGAATGTTTCATGCTAATGGTTCATTTGATTTTGGGATGTCAGGGTTCAGAATTGTTTCTTAGTAGTTCTGGGTGCCTTAGTAGGGGCTGGTTGGTTCAAAGAGCATTAGTGTTGCTCTGGTTTTTGTGGCTTATTAATAATGTAGCTGTTTTAATGCTATGGGAAACTTTTTTTCGACATCTTGCTAGAAGTATGTGTTTAAGGAGATCTAGTTTCTCATATTTTTTGTATCCCTCCCCAGGCTTAATGTTGCTGACATCCATTGTAATTACTTTTGCTATCTATGTATTTGGTGCTGGACTTTCCTAGTTATCAAGATTTCATCTTTTAAGCTTGGACATTTTGTCTTCTCTGATTTAAGCAACTTATGTATAACTCAAGTATTTAGCTTAATGGCTACTGGTTTGCGTAAAGATCAAAGGCACAGTAATGGATTTGATGCAAGTTGTTTTAGTTTTTTATTCTTCTATAGCTCGTACAGTTCTTTGATTGTAAAAGTTGCTCTTGGTTTTTTGACTTGTGGATGGTTCAACTATGTATTTTTGCCCATGTTCAAGTTAGTTAACTTTGTCATTTGTTATTATTTAGAGTGTAGTAGTAACTCTAGTGTTTTAAATATTGTTTACTGTTCAATTAGTGGTATTGTTCCTAGAGTTATTTGCCGTAAGTTCCCTTTATTATGGAGGAAGAAGAAGTGGGTGTGTAGTAGATTAGTGTGTTTTGGTTTCCAGCAAGTTATCTTAGGTAATGTTTTGGGTAGGGAGGTATATTATTTATGAATATAAGCTTTTGGAACATAAGGGGCTGTAGAAGACATCTTGCAATGGAAGAAGTTAAGGAATTTTGTTCTAATAATAAAGTACAAATTATGATGTTGTGTGAAACTAAGGCCCAACTTCCCCCGGGGGAGGGTAGTGTTAGAAAATGTGGGTTCCAACACTCCGATTATATTCCTTCGATGGGTTTGGCGGGTGGTATATGGCTTTTTTGGAAAGATAATGCGAGTAATCCGTTTACTCTCTCTGTAATTACTAAAAATGATAGATTTATAGCCTGTAATATTAGTCTCTTAGCCATGGAATGCTCATTTGTGGCAGTTTTTATTTATGCCCCTCCTAATTATGCGCTTAAACAAGAATTTTGGTCTGAGTTAATTGAGTATGTTAAGACACTAACTGACCCCTATATTATTTTGGGAGATTTTAATGAACTAAGTTCTCAGAATGACAAAAAAGGGGGCGCTGTTTTCCAATTCTCGCGTTTAGCTTTCATGAATATGTTGTTTAATTCCCTAGAATGTACTGAACTACCTTTTGAAGGTGGTAGTTTTACGTGGAGGAAAAAAATTAACGGTCCCAATAATATTTTGGAGAGACTAGATAAAGGTGTCGTTAGTATTGATTGGCTTTCTGCATTTCCTGATGCAAAACTTTTTAATCATATTTTCTCATCGTCCGACCATTGTCAAGTGTCCCTAAAGTTCAAAATTAGCGAATGTAGGAAAGCTCCCCCTTTTAAGTTTAATAAGTTGTGGACCACTCGTAAGGATTTTGATTGTCTTGTAAAGAAAACATGGTGTACGCAGTTTCAGGGTTCCTTTATGTATTGCCTTACCAAGAAATGTCGGCTTCTGAAGGAAAGGGCGAAAAATTGGTCTTCTACGAGATTTGGTAACATTTCTAGACAATTAAAGAATGTGGAAGCTAGATTAAAAATTATTCAGAATGACTTACTGTCTAATGAATCCTGCCCTCATCTTATTTCTCTTCAAGATAAATTTTTAATGAAACAAGCGAAATTACTTCACTTTCAAGATATCCACTGGAAGGTTATTGCTAAATCAAATCATATTAAATTAAGTGACGCGAATACCAAGTATTATCACTCATGTGCTACGATCAGAAGAAATAGGAACATACTTAAGTCTATTAGTGATCCGCAGGGGGTAACTATTTCTCACCCATTGAAAATTGAAGAATGCTTTACTGAAGCGTTTAAACTTCGGTTTACGTCAAATGAAGGGTGTGGCTTTGATACAAATGTAGATTTTGATCTTCTAACAGAAATAATTTCTGATGATGATAATGTATACCTATGTCGAGAAGTTACATATGATGAAGTTAAAGAAGCTACCTTTGAGTTAGCCCCTGATAAGGCTCCGGGTCCTGATGGCTATCCCCCTTTCTTTTTTCAAAAATATGGTCCCTAGTGGAAAGTCAGTTTTCCGAGCGATAAAGGCCTTTTTTCATTCAGGAAAAATTCTTAGAGAAATAATCACACTTTCATTACGTTAATTCCCAAGATTGATAACCCTTCTAACCCTAATCATTTTAGACCTATTAGCTTGTGTTCGACCATCTATAAGATTTTGCAAAAATTTTAGCCAATAAGATTAAAGTAGTGTTGGGGAAAATTATTCACCCACTGCAAGGAGCTTTTGTGCCTGAACGCCTAATTCAAGACAATGTCCTTTTAGCTCATGAAGTTTTTCACTCCTTCAAAAATAAGAAAGGAGCTTCAGGATGGTTGGCTATTAAGCTCGATATGGAGAAGGCCTATGATAGGTTAGAGTGGAAATACATTTTTATCACTTTAGAAAAATTAGGGTTCTGTGCCCGATGGGTAGAATGGTTACGTCAGTGTATTACTACGGTCTCTTTCTCGGTTCTTGTCAATGGGATCCCAGGTGAAACTTTTGTTCCCCAGAGAGGAATTCGGCAAGGAGATCCGTTATCACCCTATATTTTTATTTTATGTGCGGAAATTTTGGCTAGGCAGCTGCAACATGCTAGCTTGATGGGCTCTAGATCCCTAGGGGTTACTTTAGGACATTCAGGTGTTAGAATTCCTTTTCTGACCTTTGCGGATGATACAATGATTTTCGCTAAAGCTTCGGAGGAAAGTTGTATTACTATAAAAACTATTCTCGACAAGTACTGTACTATGTCAGGACAATTAATTAATTTTCATAAATCTGCTTTTCAATGTACGCAAAATGTGTCTGATAACGTTTCTGTTAATTTCGCTGAAATTCTTCAAATGGAAAAATCCTTCTCACTGGGTAAGTATCTGGGGTGTCCCATTATTGACTCTAAAGTCACAAATGCTACATTTGCTGATTTGCAAGAGAAAGTTAGTTCTCAATTAACTAAATGGAAAGCTAATTCTCTGTCTCAAGCAGGGCGGACTATTCTAGTTCAATCCAATCTTGCTACTAAAGCTAATTACCAAATGCAAAGTTTCTCTCTCCCCCCAGCTATTCTTTCTTCCCTTGATAAGTGCTATCGGAATTTCTTTTGGAATAAAGATAGTGATGCTAAGTCCCCTAACCTGATTGGTTGGGATAAGATCTGTACTCCAAAAAAATTTGGTGGTTTAGGGCTTCGAAAAGCTAAGGTCAACAATAATGCGCTTCAATTTAAATTGTTATGGAAGATTTTGGAGTCTCCGGATAATTTGTGGGTACAATTAGTTACTCGTAAATATCTTAAGAATGATGACCTGTTTAGTTATAAAGTTAAGGCTAATGTCTCTTGGCAATGGAGAAGGTTAATGAGTCTTCGTAACTCGTTTAAGAAGGGTCTCCGATGGATTGTGGGTAATGGCGAGCAGATTTCCTTTTGGTTTGATAATTGGATCTTTAGTACTGCTCTAGAAGAAAACTACCCTGTTCCCAGGGGGTCGGAGGCCCTAAAAGTCAGTTTCTTTATTAACCAGGATGACCATTGGGATGTGCCTTTACTTAGACAGTATGTTCCGGTTGAAATTGCCACATTAATTGCGAATTATTTTTTACCTAGTAATTCGTGTCAGGATAAAAGGATTTGGGGACTTACTCCGGATGGTATCTATTCAGTTAAGTCAGGAGTGGAGCTGCTTCAAAGGTTTAATCAGCAGGCAGCTGCCCCTTCATCTTTCGGGTGGATTTGGAAGCTGTCTATCCCACCAAAAATTAAGTTCTTTTTATGGAAATTAAGTCATAATGGTATTCCTACTAAGAAAAGGTTAGAGCTAAGTCATGTCTTTCTTCCTTTGGAATGTGTGTTTTGTAATTATCACTCGGAAGACATTGATCATCTTTTTTCTAAGTGCCCTTTTACCCAGGATGTTTTTTTGGACCTCCATCAGCAGTTAAATTGGCCTATACCGCCGGAAATTGAGGATGGTGTTTCTTTCAACAATTTCTTATTAAATCTTAATTCCTTGTTTTCAAGGTTTCAAGTGGAATGTATGGTTATAGGGTGGTGGTTTGTTTGGTATGCGCGTAATGGGGTCATTTTCAGGCAGGACTCGACTTCTCCTTTTAAGGTTAGTTCGATGGTTAAGGCTTTTGTGAGTAATCTTAAGATTGCGGGGGCGGTTGTTGCGGGTGTGGACTCTGTGATTTCTCCTACTGTGGCTCGAAATGTTAAGGTGGTGGCTCGGAATAATGTTTTCTGGTCTCCTCCTCCGGCGGATTTTTTTAAAGTCAATTTTGATGGCTCTAAGTTGGCTAATGGGCAAGCGGCCTTTGGTTTTGTTATTCGTAATGCTGAAGGTGTTGTTAAGCTGTGTGGGGCTGGGGCGTTGGACAGTTCGGTCTCCATTTTAGAAGCTGAGGCTAGGGGTCTTCGGGAAGGTGTTAGAGGGGCTAAGTCTCTGGGTATTGGCAAGTTGATTATTGAGGGTGATAATTTGGCGGTTATTAATGCTGTTAATCGAGTTTGGAAGATTCCTTGGAAGATTCATTCTTCTATTTTGGACACGATCCAGGAGCTGGGTCACTTTGAGGAAGTGCAGATTTATCATGTTTTTAGGGAAGCTAATGCGGCTGCAGATTGGATGGCGCATAGGGGTCATTCTTCGCCTACCACTACGTACTGGTTTGATGTTCCTGTTTTACCCTTTACTGTAATCATCCGAAAGGATGCTTTAGGGTGGCCCAAATCCTGGGATCCTCCCTAGTTTTTTCTTTCCTTTATAAAAAAAAAAAAAAAAAAAAAATATATATGTATATATATATGTATATATATATGTATATATATATGTATATATATATACATATATATATACATATATATATACATATATATATACATATATATATACATATATATATATATATATATATATATATATATATATATATATATATATATATATATTATATACTACTCCTAAAAACATTTGTTTTTATATATTAATAAAAAAAACATGGCTAAAGTGAGTTACATAAATAGTGTAGGAAGTCAATTTAATACAACTAAAAAAATGGAGGAAGAAATTGATCAAGTCGTGAAGGATTCTCAACAACTAACATTTATCGCTTTCATAAATACATTTTCCTTATATAAAGTATTTGGAAGGGGCATAATGAGATTATTTTAAAATATGGTTCTCTTAGTGTTCACAGGATTCTCCACAAAGCTAAATTTTTGATGACATAATGAGATCTGAAAAGTATAATGGATGATTGTAATATTTTCAGGTTCCTCGTTTCGCCATCCTCATCCTCCTCTTCTTTCCTCGGTTCATCCTTCTTTCATCCTTGTGGCTTGGGAGTTGCCTCCCTAGCTTACCTTCAAACACAATTTTGAGGGTTTAGTTTGTTCCAACTCAACAATTGTAAACTCAATCATTAGAGATTCTCTCGGTAACCTCCTCAAAGTCGTAGCCTTCAATTTCGACGAACACAAGTATTCACAGCCGAAGATACCGCTCTGCATCACGGTATTAAACTACCCATCCAAGATAAATAACATACATCACCTCCATATTGAAGATGATAATCTTTTAGACATCAATGCAGTTAATGATATTTGGTCAACTCTATGGCAAATAGCTCACATTATCAAAGACATTCAACTCCTCCTACGAACTTGAGATTTTTAGACTATCAGACACGTCTCTCGAGAGGCAAATAAAGTTGCAGCCTGGATATCTTATATAGGCCATTTAAACTCATTTTGTTATTGATTGTATCCCTAGCTAAATCTGAACTTCTTTCTATCCTTGTAAAGGATAAGGTTGGAGTTCCCCTCGTGTAGAGGGTCTCTAATCTTCTTTTTCTTACCTTTATATAAAAAATTACATAAGCAGTCCAGCTACCTATCTAGCTAAAATTTAGTCGCGCAAAAATCTAAAGGGTCATTTTCGTAACATCATACGACCTTGCTAAATCTTATACAAGTAATTATAATTTAATTAAATAGGGTTTTTCTTACTTTATACTTAAAAGTATGGAATGATCAGATGCTTACAACAGACTTGCAGTTCATAATTATACCCATACATATAATCTGGATGAAAAGTGGACGTGTGCATGGATATATTAATGTCTATGAGAATATGTACGCATGTGGCCATATATATTATTAAGCAAAATTTACTAAACATGCATACATTAATTAAATATATACGGTAACAAATTATAATCACCCTAAGCTAGACTCAAGATCAAGGGGGTAAATTAGCTTACGCCCTACTCAATCGGTCACATGCAAGCTCATGCTCTAAAATAATAACTTCACACACAAAAAATAAACTCGTTTTACGAGGAAAGTTTAATGCAAATGCGTCAAGCAACATCCTCTGATTGTCCCCTACTGATATTCCCTAATGAAATCTTATTAGAGTCGAGATTTTAATTTTTGTTCTTATTAATTAATATCTCTCTGATTGTATTAATATTGATTTTAATATAAATTGAAGTTAGATTCTGTTCTCAGGTCCCAAGTACGGAATGAAGAAGAAGATTGACACAATTTTACGCTACAGGACCTTTGTGTTTGAGTGAGATTCATAATTGCACCTTTGATCTCACCCCATATGTATGTTGTTTGACCTTTGACTTAGAGATTAACTTTAAAAACTTGTATGAGACCATCTTTTTAGATAGGAACGTCCTAATTTAATTTCTGCGTGGAAATTAAACGGGCGAGAGCTGGAGGTAAAATCCAAAGTGAAAATTTTGTTGAATTCTCATAATATCAAAAATGAGATTAGTGAAACCATAAAAGATATAACACCACAAAAAATATTCACTAAATCTCAATGGCATCAAAGAGAATATAATTTTCTAAAATCTCAATAAAATCTAGAGACATACACCAAATTGAACATATTCCAAAATGATAACATACATTTGGCTACGAAATTTCTTAGAAAATGTTTCAATGAAATATGTTGCAATAATAATAAAACAGAGGAAGTCGGCCCTGCTCTTTTGGATATATTTTCAGTTCAATTCTATTAAGCTAGTTATTCTCACAATTTTAGTTCAATTCAGCTAATTTTCACAATTTTAATTAGTTCATTTCATTCCAATTCAATTTGTTCATCTCAAAAGAACACAAAATCATAGTATTGTTCGATCAAATATAGATATATATATATTATTGAGTGATAAAGATACAAAGAGAGCATACGACAAACTTTTTTAATCTCCCACATTTTTTTTCTAAAATGCTAGTCGTTATTCTCACGGTTTTAATTAGTTCAATTCATTCCAATTCAGTTTGTTTCATCTTAAAAGAACACAAAATCGTAGTATTATTCAATCAAATATATAGATATATTATTGATTGATAAAGATACAAAATGAGTATAAGACAAACTTTTCTAATTTCCCACAATTTTCTCCAAAAATTCAAAGCTTTCACTAGAAAACTACAAGAAGTAATCAAATTGAAGAGAATCAAAGGAAAATAAAGGAGAAAAAGAGAGCTAAGATTATTCTTTTCCAAACCCAAAGAGTTTCCAAAATCACGGCCGCTTAAGGTGGTAACATGGTGGATCCCTCCACAAAAACCTTTACCTTTCAATTTGGCGTGTCTTGTTTTCCACCAACACTAATTGATCAAATTCAATTTCATCCTTTATTTTTTTTCATTCATTATATTTTCTTTCAAGTTACTTGGACTAATATAATCCTAGGTGGCATTTTCTCAACAATTGGAACCTTATTACTCAGCTTTATTATGCATTTCTATTTTGCCACGCAATGCACCTTATTTTTTGGACTGTTGAGAAGCCAACAACTAGATGATTTGCTCCCAAACCTCCCAACAAATTTTATGGGTCCCACATTATGCATTTTCTTTCACAAAATAACAGATTCTCTCATCTCTAAAAAAGTTTTTTAAGTTTATGCTCCATCTTTTTCAAATTTGTATGGAATATAATGTGAATTGTGATGTACTACTTATATCATACTACTAGCTTCATCATAAAATGGCGTAAAGTATGCACTTTGCAATATGTCTTTTTTAGTTTGTTTGCCCATGCATTTCTCCTCGGTAACCATTTCTAAGCCACCTCACATATCACAACCAACTATTTTGTAGAAATAATAAGCTAAGGTTTGTTCTTCCTAATTTATTTTCCGTTTAATTCAGTTTGGTTTAGTTCAGTTTCAGTTTCAGTTCGACTCTGGATAATACTTTTACTACCACACATCACTATTCAGTTCAGTTCAATTCGCTTCAGTTGTTTTATGCCGAAGAACATATCATAAGTCATGATATCAATAAATTATTACTCCATTTCAATAAATTATTACTCCATTTCAATAAATTATTACTCCATAGTTTATTAATTCCTAGCCTATAAGTAAGTCATTGCATGAAAGAACAAGCAAAGTCACGATCTCATGTTACTACTCCATAGTTTGTTCCTAGCGTATAACTCTATAAGTAGGACATTGCATTTATATTTTCGCCTGCTTCCTACTTTTGGTAACTTAAGCTTTTAACTTTCCAATATAACAATATTGCTCTTAAAATTGCCAACACTCACAACTTCAAGGAAGTCTACTTTATACTATGATTATAAGGCAAAAATGTCAATGATGAATTATGGTTTATACACAAATTTTACTAGTCAAATGAGGCTTACAATAATTCTTCTTATAGTATGTTAATATCATTAACCATCACAAGTTGGTATTTTTTGGGTTATCTATACTAATATATTATAAGGCGTGCAGAAATCAAGAATGGTGCCATGTGGCGCTCTCCCTAAGGGAGTTATACTCCATGTCATTTACAACAATAAAAAAAAATTAGAAATTGCATAGTATAGGGTTTGATCCCGCAACCTCAAGAACACAAATTAAAGTCTTAACCACTAGACTAGATAACATTTAGTGTTATCATCTTAAAGTACAATATTGATAAATTGAAATTTTTCCTTACCCGGGGCGTAGCCCGGGCCTAATAACTAGTTTATATATTATAATTCGTCATATATTAGAAATTAATTATCCTTCATCAAGTTGCTTGCTCTAATATCGATCTGATAGAAAATAATAGCATCTGACGATTTGATTTTAATTCCAAACCTGAGAAAAACTTTTTCTCAGGTTTAGCCAAAAACATGTTATATATCCCCTTTTTGTGCCTCCCACCCTTCTTCAATATTTATTTTTTTAATTATTATGTGTAAGTATGTATTAAAATGTTACCATTTATTGGCTATTCTCTCTTACTCGGAGTAATGTTTTATTGATGTTAGTAATTTGGCTAATTGTTTTTTCATATTAGCATTAGAGTGATGTTTGTAGATATACAATGTAAAATTGTATTACATATCATTCCTTTCAAAAAAAAAAAAAAAAAATTGTATTGTCATATGAGTCATTAACATCTTTGTGAGCCTTGATTAATAGATGTCCTAACTCTTAGAGGGCGTTTGGTTCATATAGTGGTATGGGTTTGAAATCAGGAATGAAACCAAGATGGTATAGGATTGAAACTTTATACCTAATACCATGTGTTTGGTTTTATTTGGGAATGAATTTTTTTCTATTTGATACCTTGATGTGTTGGTATGAGTCATACCCACCTATCCCTGAGTTTCTAAACTCCATACCTTATGAATTTGAAGTATTGGTTTTAAATCTATTAATTTTGTAAACAAACACTAGGTATGGCCGAGTTTTGCTCATTTTAAACTCATACCTCGTATACCAGAATCATATGAACCAAATGCCCCTTAACAGTATAGAACAAAAGGCATGCAAGCAATATTATATGGCTCATTAACATTTTTGTGAGCCTAGTACTTAGTGTGATTGATGGGTGTCCTAACTCCATGATGAATTAAGAGTACAGTAGAACAGAAGGAATGATATTACATGGAACCATTTTCCTATAACTTGATTGATTATGTTCGAAGTATTTAGCTTATAGAAATCAGGTACAAGGAATTATAATTGCACTTTAAGTCTTCAACTGCCATTGATTTAATTCATTTGTACCGTGATAAACCAAAATTGATATCGAACTTGGAGCTTCTTCATCAAATAATTGACATGACTCACACCAATCTCCATATATATCATATGGCCGGTGTGCAATTAACTACATGGAGTATAATTAACTTATGGTAGAAGCCTACTCTTTTTACTACAATTACAGAACATAGTCACATGGAATTACACGTCTAATTTACTCCAAAGTAAAAGTACAAGAAAAAAAAGGACTTTGAATCACAAACTTCTGAACATTTTGGAGTTGCTAAATTAAGCTAAGCTTGAGATCAATTAGACGCTAAGTTAGGTGTTCTTGTAAACTAATTTCATGCAATATAATACAGGAAAGATTTATTTTTTGGAAAAAAAAAGTCATTATAATTTTTAAATTAAATGTGAGGTTTCATACATTTAATTTATCTAAAAAAAAATTCCCAAGTTTGATGATACTAGTCTAATATTAGTTTCAACTTAAATTATATTAACTTAACATGTTAAAAGACATATGTAGCATGCACCAATTATATAGTTATGGCAGCCTTGTCGTTGGAAAGGATAGGGAAGAATAGAGGTCAAGACCCAAAAAAGAGAGAAAAATATAGTTTGTAAAATAGGTAATAGTAATTAGAGACCAATATGAATGGCAAGAGTGTGACCATATTTAGGGTTTGTTCTCCCCAACTTATTTTCGGTTCAATTCAGCTTTGAACAATACTTTTACTCTCACATATCACTATTTTAGTTCAATTCAGTTCAATTTAATTCAACTGTTTTATGTCGAAGAGAACATACCCTTAAAATTATTCATAAATAGATCAATTATTGAAATAATATGATAAGATATCCTCAAACTAGAGATTTAGGATGACAAGTTTTCCAAAAATAAAATAATTTGATACGTACATCCTCAATTAATTCGATTCACTTAGGTTGAAGAGAGCGTAACATAATGCCGTGATTTGGTTAATTCCGCTAGACAAAGCTATCCTTTGACGTAGGGTTTAGTGGAGCTTCGCTTTTGCATGTCATGCAAAGTTCTATGTGTGCAATGTGCATGCTTTAACGTGCCATTTACTTGACTAGTTAAGCAAAACTTATTTACCTACTTATGTTGTTCTCTCTTGATATTTCTTGGTTATCTCATAAGTGACCCTAATATATTCCCAGAATCCCACCCCGCTTATTCCAATTAATCACAAGTCACAACTCATGTCAGATAGGAGTGTTTTTTCTGTTTCTGTATTAGCTATATACATTTGCTTAATTTTCTATAAATACATTAATCTAATAGAGTATAAAGTGGCTTATTAATGAATTTGTATAGCCATGGGAGTAAATTAAGTAAATGCGGCTGGATTTATCAAGTTTTTAGTTACGAGTGGTTTAAAGAATACAGAATCGACTTATAGGTTTTTTTTCAATGGAAAATTCTATAGGAAAAATATGTGAAATTGTATTCTTTTTGTTAAATGTATGTGTTTCCTTCATTATGCTATTTTATTTATATGTTGTAATACAATTTATATTTGTAAGAAATATACACGTTATTGAAACATATAAATTCATACAATTGACAAGAAACAAAAGTTCCTTATGCTTCCTAAAAATGGGTATATATTTGGCGGTCCTAAATCTTAATTAATAGTTCAACACTAAATTAAATTTATTATAACCAATATAGCTTAACACTAAAACTTAAAAAATTTATTTCGTAATTTAATGTTGCAACATAATGATAAAATCTTATAGTCATATCTACTTAAAACTTTTATGTACATTACTTATATTTTCCCATTCAATATTAATTTTTATATATATAAATTTGAAGAGATTTGCTCTTGGTTCACACAAAAGGAGGCTCGGAATTCTAGGCTCTCAAAAACCTAGTATCATCCCTTTGTAATATATATATATACTAGGAAGAAAAACAATCAGATGGTGACAGCACACCATAATACAAAGGACAAAATACATGATCACATAGGACAAAATAACGAGCAAAAAACTACTGGCTAGTTGACAATACTGCCATCCACTACCATACTAACTGCAATGACTGCTATGATAACAGAAAGAAATATTCCTAATCTTAATTAATCACCCATGGTTCTACATCCCCTCCGCAAGTTGGACTTGATCTAAGCAGACAAGTCCTAACTTGGAAGACAAAAAAAGGTGTTGAACAGCTGAGAGAGACTTTGTAAGAATATCTGCCAATTGAAGGGAAGATTTCACATGAGCAGTTTTGAGAAGGCCTGCTTCAATGTTTTCTCGAATGTAGTAGCAATCAAGCTTAAGGTGATTGGTGCGTTCATGGAACACATCATTATGAGCAATATGTTCAGCTGAAATATTATCATAGAATAGAGTAACTGGGAGAGAAAATTGTTGATGCAGATCTTCAAATAGGCCAGTGAGCCAAGTAAGTTCAGCAGTAGTCATTGACATGCTTCTGAGTTCAGCTTCACAAGAAGACTTAGAGATAACCTTTTGCTTCTTGGTTTTCCAGGAGACTAAACAGCCTCCTATGAATATGCAATAGCCAGTCAAGGATCTTCCACTGAATGGACAAGATCCCCAGTCAGCATCTGAGTAGGCCATGAAGGTTTCCCCACCTTCTTTGGGGTAGTACAAGCCATAGTTAACAGTGCCTTTCAAGTACCTCAGAACATGCAGTGCAGCTTGGAGGTGGGGTTTTCTAGGAAGGCTCATGAACTGACTGAGCTGTTGGACAGAAAAGGTGATATCAGGTCTGGACAAGTTAAGATAAAGTAGTCTACCAATGAGACTTCTGTAAGATTCAGGGTCTTCAAGTGGCTCTCCCTGATCAGTACTTAATTTGATACCCTTTGGAAAAGGGAATTTTGTGGAAGTGCAATCATGAAAACCAGTATCATGTAGTAAATCCTGAGTGTACTTCCTTTGATTAATCACATTTCCTTGGGCATTTCTAGCTATTTCTATCCCAAGGAAATATCTTAACTGACCCAAGTCTTTGATAGTGAAGGTGCTATCAAGACTGTGCTTGAGTTGAGTGATGCCTGCCTCATCATCACCAGTGAGTAACAGATCATCAACATAGACTAGAGCTGTGCTGATGTGACCTCCATTCTTCTTAAAAAAAACTGAACCATCCCTGGCACATTGAGTGTAACCAAGCTGCTTGAGAAATTTTCTTAGCTCTATGTTCCACTGCCTAGATGCTTGTTTTAGGCCATAAAGGCTTTTCTTCAACCTACAAACTTGCCCTTGAGTGTGTAGACCAGTGTATCCATTTGGAATCTTTAAGTATACTTCTTCTTCTAAATGCCCATGAAGAAAAGCATTATTTATATCTAGTTGATGCAGTTTCCAATCCCTCTTTGTAGCAAGGGCTATCATGGTTCTCACTGTGGAAAATTTTGCAACAGGTGAGAATGTAGCCTTATAGTCCTTACCCTTCACCTGTTTATCACCCCTGGCCACTAATCTGGCCTTATATCTCTCTACTTCACCATTGGGTTTGAATTTCACCTTGTAAACCCATTTGCTGTCCAATGCTTGCATGCCTTCTGGAAGAGTAGCTAACTCCCAGGTTCCATTTTTTTCCAAAGCTACAAGCTCTTCTTCCATAGCCTTCCTCCATTTTGCATCCTGTGAAGCTTCCTTAAAAGAAGTAGGCTCTCTTATTTTCAGCACATTGTTAAGAGAGATAACATATTCTGGGGAATAGTAGTCCTTGTTATGCAATGTAGCCATGACAAAATTTGCTCCTGAGGCTTCTACTCTCTGATCAGCTTCATTGTTTTTGCTTGGTGCCCTGAGAGTGGTCACATAATCATCAAATTTGACTGGAATCTTCTTCTCTCTCTGATCTTCTCTAAAAAACTTCATTTCTAGTGAATACAGTCTGTTCTTCCTGAGTATCATGCAGAATATCATCAGAGGCAAATGATTGTCCTGGTGCTGCAGCAGTTGATGGGATGTCATGATTACCAGGTGGCTCATTATAATCCCCACCTTCTACATCAATTGAAAAAATGTCTGTATCTGCATCCTGAAAAGAAGGAGAAAAAAAAGAACTGGCTGGTGTTTGTTGAGAAGAATCCTTAAAAGGAAAATTATCTTCCTTAAACACCACATCTCTACATATTAGAATCTTATGAGATTCTAAATCATACACCCTATAAGCTTTCTGCCCACTTGGGTAGCCTAGCATGATGCATCTTCTTCCTTTGGGGCAAATTTATCCCACCTGTATGAGAATTGGTGGCATAACACAAACACCCTATAGTTCTTAAAAGGGTGTAATCAGGAGATTTTTTCATCAACCTTTCAAAAGGGGTTTCCCAGTTAATAACAGAACTAGGAAGCAAATTTATGATATATGTAGCAGCAAGAATACACTCTCCCCAAAATTTATTTGGGAGCCCAGCATGAATTTTCATGGCCCTTGCAGTCTCAGCCAAATGCCTATGCTTCCTCTCAACTCTCCCATTCTGCTGGGGAGTTCTACGAGCACTTCTTTGGTGGAAAATGCCTTGCTCAGCAAGCATCTTCCCACATTCTCCTTGAACAATTTCTGTTCCATTGTCAGTTCTAATGGTTTTGATATTTGCCTTGAAATGATTCTTTACATAGGCAATGAAATTGCTCACAACAACCTTTACCTGTTCCTTGTTGTTGATTAAAAAAGTCCAAGTGACCCTAGAATGGTCATCAAGAACAGTAAGAAAATATCTCCCTCCTGTAATGGCTTTGACCCTATAAGGTCCCCATAAATCAATGTGAACCAAATCAAAAATGTTATCAGCAATAGATTTACTGATAGGAAATGGAAGCCTGTGATGCTTAGCCAAACAGCATGTATCACAAAATAATTCACTTAAGCCACTGCAATCACATTGAGGTATATGTTTTAATTTTGAGAAAGAAGTATGTCCTAGTCTCTGATGAAACAGCACAATGTTTCCTTTTCTTTTCTTGTTCAAAACTACATTATTACAATCCTTGAAACTACTGACACCTTCATTCTTTGTCCATTTTTCTTCAGACAACTTTAGTTGATATATCCCTCCATATCTTCTTCCTTTTCCTACCACCTCATCATTAGAAGGGTCCTGAAACACACAACTTTCATCAGAGAACATAACCTTCAATTTGTTCTGCTGTATCAGCCTAGCTACAGACAAGAGATTGTGTTTGAACTCAGGTATGTATAATTTCCTGAGTATGAGTTTAGGCCCAACTGAATGGAACCTGTTTCTTTCACCTCTCTAAGTGTTCCATCTGGCATCCCAACATGAACACTATTATCCAATCTCCTTTTTTCAAAGAAAGATTTATCACTATTCACCATGTGTTCTGAAGCACCTGAATCAATAATCCAGGTGTCTCTACCAAGCAATTTATAGTAATATTGAGCACTGTTTAAAGAAACAATACCTGCAAAGTTGCTTAGATGAGAGTTGTTTACTGAACTGCTGCTACCCTCACCTTGCTTGATAGATAAAGCCTTGAGAACTTGCTCAACAAGGTTGTTCACCATGGTGGTGTCTCTCTGATTCCCAAAGTCCAGAGGTTCCTCCTGATCCTTGTTGTGTTCACCACTTTCAACATTTGCAGCATAAGACATGCCCCTCTTTCGTTTCTGAACCATGCCCTTAGAACGTTCTGGATATCCATGTAATTTGAAGCATCCCTCCTTAGTGTGACCCTTCATGTTACAGTGATCACAATATGGATATCCATTTAGCTTAAAACAACCATCTTTATTGCTGTGACCTTTCATCTTGCAATGGTCACAAAAGTATTTTCTCATCTTCTCCTCCTTAGTCTCTTTTCTAGGAAAAACTCCCTTTGTGTTCTGAAAGTTCCCTTTATGTTGCTGATTTCCACCAAATACTCCTTTGTTGGCAAAAAAAAAAGCACTTGCATCAAACCCAGATTCAATATTCTCTGATATTTCTTTTTGCTTTTCTGCTTGCTGGACAAGTTGAAAAGCTTTGTTTATGGTAGGAATAGGATCCATAGTGTAATCCCCCACAATTTTAAAGAATTTTCATAAATATATTAAAGTATTTATGTGGTTATATTTAAATCCAAATGAGTTTGGAAAATGATTTGACTTTTAAAAAGGGTTGACTATTTTAAAAGTCAACTAAAAATATTTTTCATAGCTTAATAAAATTTGTAATATTTTAATTAAGCATGTTTTAATAAGAGTTTTAATTATTAAAAGCATATTGAAAAAGAAGTTTAATGGAATCGAAATTCCTAAAAGGATGAAAAGGAAAAGAGTCCTGTTGATGATTAAAGTCCTAAGTTGATCATCTTATTAGTCATCAAATCTTATTAAATCTTATCTCTTTTCCTAAACCTAAAAGGATTAGCCTTTATGTAAATATCCTAAAACCCAATTATTTCACCCTACACACTTATTTTCTCAGAATCACGCCACTTTCTATTCTCTCTCTCCTCATGGTTTTCTTTTTCCTCTCTTCACTCGTTTTTTCTTTCACCCGAATCTGATTGGCCAGATTTCTCATAGTTCCGTTAATTTTTAGCCAAAACTTCCTCTTGAAAGTTTTAGATTCGAAAAGTTATTGAAGTTAGGCTCAAGAATCACTCAATTCCGATTCTTATTCTATTAGTTATGGCCTCTGCAAGTTTCGCAATTCTGCTGCCATATTTCACTCGCGAATTCGGTATATTACTCTTTTTCTTCCTTTTTCCTTTTGATTCTTTTCCTCCTTATTGTTTTGGTTGCTTTTCTTTTCTTCTTCTCTAAGATTCCATTAAAGTATTAATTTTTACATTATTTTATTGTTTTTAGCATGTTTATGTTTTAAATTATTATTTTATATGAAGAATATATTTCTTTTCATATGTATAATATAATAATATATTTCGTTTTATATGAAAATATTTTAGTATTTATTATTTTCGTTTTTATTATGAAAGATATGGTTTTTAGGGTTTTAAATCACTAGAAACTATAATTTAAAGTATGAATATGAGTTTTGATTAGAATATGATTTTTATATGCATTAAATATATTTTCAGAAGTTTATAAATTTTTATAAATGCTGGAATTCAGAAAGTTTGTATTTTAAGGTTTTTAATGATTTTTAATCACTAGAATAGTTGTACTATACTAGGGATTAAAAAATGAAAGTTTAATACATAAAAACGATTTTAAAGACGTTTAAAAGGGTTTGGGACGTTTTTAAAGTTGCTGTAATTTTTAGTTCAAAGTATTTACTTGTTATTTTATTTTCTAGGCGGAGAATTCATAGTAGGGGACTTTTAGATGAAAAAGTGGCCTACCGTTCGTTTACACAAGGTACGTACATAGTCTACGTGCTATATGGTTAGAAACATGCTTAGGGATGTTTTTATTATTAGTATCATGTATAGGACCTTGTTGTTCATATATATGATTTACTGAAATTGCTTTACATGTTACTTGCCTGTGTGCTACATGTAAACTAAGAATATGTATGAGTATGACTGTTTGTATGGAAGTTTGATGCAAGCAGATAAGTTCAGTTTTGGTATTAATTCGTGAGTGAATTAATGTAAGTAAGTTGGAATCATGTGTTACATAGATTCTTTGAGATTATTTATTTATCTTATAAGAACCGTGGATCTTATTTGGTAATATGAGTTATACCTATATAAAGGTACAGTTTACTGTTGGCTAGGTTCAACAGGCAAGTTAGTAAAGAATAAAAGAAGTTAAAGGAGTCTTGAATGATAAGTTGTGAACACTTGTTGATTCTAAGATTAAAAAGGAGTTTTGTGATGTTATGTGATTGTTAGTTGTGAGTGTTATGTGCTTGGTTGGTGTCAACACAAGTATAAAATGAATGCAACGTAAAGTGAAACGAGATAGGTTATAGACTTTAGACTGGTGCACGTCTAGAGTTGGACACTAAGGGTTGGAGTACATGGTGGTGCCATGGTTTTCCTAGGATTGGATTGATCACCTTTCTCTTTAGCTCAAAGGTTCCTCGATATCGCAGGTCAATTGGAATATGTGGTAGCTCCCATATCTCCTACTTCAGTATAGACAACTCGTCCCATAACTATTCCATTTAAAGAAGAAATAAAAGTTTAGAGTCTAGTTCAGTAAGAGTCATCTGCAGTTTGTTATATGCTTATTATTATTTATTTCTGCAAGTTATTTGTAGTATCATGTTTAGGATTATTATGCTGATATGTAGTACTCAGCTTTGCTGATTACGTGCTTGTTTGTGTGTGTGATCATGGCTTTGCCTATTGATCCTGTGATGATCCTTCTGGTGAGCAGAGTCAGTATTGCATTGACATTACAGGTTCGCAGATGCATACCATTGGGAAATCTGGAATGGAGAGGCTTATACTTAGCATAGTTTAAGTTGTTTTCGTAGGGACATCTTTACTTAATTTGAGGTTTTTAGTTGGTGTGCTTTAGTTTCAAACAGTTGTCATTTATTTCATAAGTTTAATAAAGTTGATTTTATTTAGTAATTGTTTTCCGCTGCAAAATTCTGAGTAAGCCGAAACGTTATCACACGGGCGATAATGCCTGGGTAATTCTCTAGATTCGTTATAAAAGTATTTTCTAGAAAGAGAGAATTATCGGGTGTTACACATAGCAAGGATATTACCTCTCAAACCATCATACTTACTGTTGTTTAAGCCCATTAGGAAATCAATCAACCTACTTTGTGATTCCCTTTCACGGATTCTTTTGAGATATTTGCACTCACATTTTTGCAGAGCACCAGCTACATTCTGGAAACCATCTAAAACATTCGCTCATCCCAAGCTCTTTTAACTTTCATAATACTCAGCCACATTCATTTCATTTGCATCAATCCTGTAACTTCTTTCTTTATAGAGTATAACTGAGGAGCACTTGGTTGACCATATCTCTCAACCAAGTCATCCCAAAATCCCTTTGCAGATTCACTTAGGATCAAGACATCAGCAATCTCAGGTGTTACAGAAGCGAACAGCCAGCACCTGAGCTTGTAGTCATTTCTCGTCCATTTACTGTAATCTTCAGAGTTAACAGGTGGTTTTGTGATGCTTCCATCAATAAAACCTAGTTTGTTTTTAGCTCCTAGTGCCATTCTAACACTTCTGCTCCAAGGAAGATAATTTTTTCCATTGAAGATGATGTTTGAAATAGGGTTGATAGAATTATCTGAGTTTCCAAGATAGTAGGGATCAGAATATGGGATGATTTGTTGTTTTTCACTCATGTTGAAGAGTTTTCTTAGCTCAAGGCTAACGTCTAGAGTGTTTCCTTCTATTTCCAGCTTTAAGGGAAAAAAAACAAGAGAGTTTTAAGGAAGATAAAAGAAGAAGAAAGAATTTTTATGTTTTCTGGATCAGCACCTAGTGTGCTCTGATACCATGAAGAGATTTGCTCTTGGTTCACACAAAAGGAGGCTCAGAATTCTAGGCTCTCAAAAACCTTGTATCATCCCTTTGTAATATATATATACTAGGAAGAAAAACAATCAGATGGTGACAGCACACCATAATACAAAGGACAAAATACATGATCACATAGGACAAAATAACGAGCAAAAAACTACTGGCTAGTTAACAATACTGCCATCCACTACCATACTAACTGCAATGACTGCTATGATAACAGAAAGAAATATTCCTAATCTTAATTAATCACCCATGGTTATATAAAATTATAAAGTTTTTTTTTTCCTTGAGTAAAATACACGCACTCTACACGTACAAATATGAAAGTTTTTCACTTGGCGACCAAAATCTTGATCTCCATTTCATAAGAAGTTGAGTGTAAGATATAAATAAAATATATTATCTATTTACTAAGTTGAGTTACACTTTTTATTAATTGAAGTGAATAACGTTTTTCCTCTTTAGCTTCATCCATTAATATTTACTACGTAGGCTAAATTATTACTCCATGTCATAGCTTTATGTCTTTGACATTTCCTTAATTATTTACAAATATTTTCACCATGACTTTAGCGAATTTATCATAGATTCTTAAATTTTTAAAACAAAAGTTTTGTGCAACGTATAATTAAGTCATCACTCAGCAATATCAATACTAATATCAAAATGCCAATTATGTAATTCGAATTCTAGAGTTCGAATTTTCGAACAGAATCAATCAGAAATCGAAAAAGATAAAGCAAACAAATTCAAGCTCTTTACTTGTTTTTAGTGAAGAACAACCACTGCGAATGATAAAAGAAAAAACCCTAATTATAGGGATACTAATTTGTTATATATTTCAGCAAAGATGCTCAATCAAACAAAACAATAACTAATGAATCTGAAAAACAATGAAACTCATCTATTATGATTAAGTGAATAATCGAACAAAATGAAAACACGATTCAGATGTTAAAATATTGTTAAACGGAATTCAAATCAAAGCTACATATTAAAAATCGCATGGTTAAATTCTTAAGAGAGAGTTGCACGCACAAATAAAAAATCGCATCGTCGTGATGAGAGGAAGAAGAGAACGAGCGCTTGAGAGATGAGAACGACCACTATAAATGGCGGATTGAACGCCAGATCTAAGTTTACCCAATGTTATCGCCGACGAGGGGAGAGGCTTTCAATCGTCCATTGTAGTGTGTGGTGAGAAAGAGAGGGGTGAGAACATCATGTGGATTGTGGACAAATTGAGTTCATATTTGGGCCGCTCAACATCTTAAAGTGCTGCTATTAGTCCAAAAATTGCAGCCCTTTATCTTAGAGGGTTGCAATTTTAGGGCTAATCGTACCCCTTCACAGTGAGGGATGCAATTTTCAATAAACCGCAACCCTTGCACCGCAGCCCTTCCCTTTTTTTCATTAGTGATGCTTTTATTTCCTCTGTTCCTTATTTATATGTGTCTCTACTTGTAATCTTGACACATTAAACAATTACATAGAAATTTCTTTAAAATTTCTCATATCAAAGAAAAATATAGTCATGCAAGGTCTTGTTTGATTCGTCAAAAAAAAAAATAGTGAATACTTTAATATTATCAAACTTTTTTTCACTAATACGTAATTATATATATCAATATATATATATATATACATTGGCAAACATACAAGTCAAATTAGGAACATTAATAAGGAATACTTTTATTGGGTGGTTAACGGTTTTCCCCGTTTCTTGTAAATAAACCAAAATACCAAACAACATAAAGTGGAAGTTGTTGTAAATTATGCTTAATGCTTCAACCAATAAAATGAACTTTAATAAATAAAAATAACCAATAGGATTACAAGAAATCATTTCAAAAAAAGAGATTACAACAAATTAAATAATTGAAATAGAAATATTTCAAATATACACTATATCTTTTAAAAAACCCAAAATAAAATATAAGTACTACTATATTTTAGAGCAATAAGAGTCATAAACTTTTAGAACCACCTTTTTTTTTTTTTTTTTAGAACCACCTTAATCTCCAATATTTTGGGTTAAATATCTCTGCACTAAAGAAGGCTAAGATCTACTCCAATATTAATTGAAGACCTCTTCTAAAGGGGCCCTCTCCTCTCCATTTTTCTCTCTTCTCTTTGGCAATTTAGATCCTGCACCAGGGTGTAGGATGAGGAACCTACACCTTGGCCAAAACTACGTAGTTTTGATGCTTTTAGGAGGGCCAAAATTTGGCAGGCTTTTGGCAGAATTTTTAGGTGGGCCAGCTCTTTCTCTCTCATCACTCACTCATTCCCTCTTTTTCTCTCTCATTTATTTTTCAAGAACCATTTCAATTATCTCTCTCATTTATTTTGTTCTTCATTTATTTCTCCCTTATTTTCATTCATTTCTATTTTAAATTTCCAAATGTTGATATTTGATTTTATATTCTGGTTTGCATTTTTAAAACTTTTTTTAATGTACAAATGCATATGGTGTGATGTACAATAATATACGAGTGTACATTTGGGGATTTTCAGTGATCAAAGTATTGACCAGCAGTGTACATTGTGATTTATCCTTATTTACGTTGGTTGCAGAACCTTTTTTTTATTATTAGCTCCACCTACAGTTGCATGTACATGCACGTACATTGCATGTACACTTTGTTGACATTCATGTACATTAAGTGGGTTACAATCATGTTGTTATGTGTTGACCTTTTAATCTAGTACTCATATTGAGTTTTTTTTTTGTTTGTGTCTATAGAATATGTTATGCATGCATGTTAGTGAAGCTAATGTATATTTAGTCATACACAATGATCATTAACGCAATTTTAATGTACACAGAACAAAGTCAGCTCTATAAAATAACTTGAACATTCAGTCATAACAACATTGTACATTCAGGCTTAATAATTGAACAATCTTGCTAGAATAATTGTACATTGAGTCATATCCAGTGAACATTCAATCAAACAATAATGTATCCTTATTTTCAGTGATCAAAGTAATGACCATCAGTGTACATTGTGATTTATCCTTATTTACGTTGGTTGCGGTACCTTTTTTATTATTAGCTCCACATATGTACATGCACGTACCTTGCATATACACTTTGTTGACATTCATGTACATTAACTGGGTTACAATCATGTTATTATGTATTGACCTTTTGTTTTAATACCCATATTGAGTTTTTTTTGTGGCACCTGGAGCACTATGAGGTATAGGACTGTAATTGTACATATTGAATTTCATTAGCGAACAAACATCAACACACCAGTGTACAAAGATTGCAAATTACTCACTTGACATCAGCTTTAGGAATTGGGTTACTTTTATTCTATTATGTTTCTTTGTACATTCTTGGCTTCGTGGTTGTTCATTAACAAAATCAAAATGTACAATGACATCCCCCCATAAAATCGTCAATAACACACAATGAACAATAATAGACATCCAAAACAAAAAAAAACTCAATACGAGTATTAAAACAAAAGGTCAACACATAACAACATGATTGTAACGTTAACCCAGTTAATGTACATGAATGTCAACAAAGTGTACATGCTAGGTATGTGCATGCACATGCAACTGTAGGTGGAGCTAATAATAATAAAAAAGGTACCGCAACCAACGTAAATAAGGATAAATCACAATGTACACTGATGGTCATTACTTTGATCACTGTACAATCGTATATTATTGTACATCAAACCATATGCATTTGTACATCAAAAAAAGTTTTAAAAATGCAAAACATAAAATAAAATCAAATATCAACATTTGGAAAATTATAATACAAATGAATGAAATTAAGGGAGAAATAAATGAAGAACAAAATAAATGAGAGAGAGAGAGAATTGAAATGGTTCTTGAAAAATAAATGAGAGAGAAAGGGAGGGAATGAGTGAGTGATGAGAGAGAAAGACCTGGCCCACTTTCATAAATAATACCAAAAGCCTGCCAACTTTTGGCTCCCCTAAAACCATCAAAACTACGTAGTTTTGGACAAGGTGTAGGATGCTCATCCTACACCTTGGTGTATAATCTACGGATTGCTTCTCTTTCCTCTCCTACAAAAACCTAATTTTCAACCTAAGGGCTACCGCCACCCTTTTGGACAGTGGTAAGCCCATTTTCTCCTTTTGTTACTTGTTTATATTCATGTTTCTAATAAATTTCAGTCTCTCTCTAATGGAGAGTTTTTGTACCCATATATTGGATTATATCTACTCATATATTGGGTTTTATCTCTCTCGATGTGAGAGTTTGGAGATTTTGTTTTTGGATTTTTGTGTAATAAGAGGTTGATTTATTGATCGAAATTTGCGCGGAGTTGCAACAGATGTCAAGACTTCGTTTACAATCACTTGAATTGAATCCAGTTCTACTTCAAAACTACAAAAGATCGACAGACCCTCTAGCAGAAGATTTCATCAGACAGCCAGCAATGTGAAAGGCAAGAGTTTTCAGAAATGTTAGATCTACTCAACGATCGTGATTTTGTCATATTAGAATTAATTATATTTATTTCATTTTGATATGTATTTATTTAGTTTTGACTTATATTATAAATATCATATGACTTTGAATCATTGAATTAATGTTAATTTTAACAAAAAAAATCTACTCCAATATTGTATGGAATTGGAATTTACCCAAAACACAGTACAAATTGAAAAAGACATGCTTATCCACCCAAGGCCAAGGGCCATCCTAGATTTTCTTGGCTTCACTTTATTTTCTTTGCAACTTGATTCTTGAGACACAAAGCTTCAAGATCACGTCTTTCTCCCTCACCTTATTTTTTATTTTCTTTGCTTCTTCACCGTTGTCTTTAAATCCACATTACCCTCGTTATCATCTCCTCATCACATAATTCAGCTAATACTAGCAGGCCACGTGGCGCTTTCTAACGCAAGCCTAATCCAAATCCAGAAATATCTCGAGTGCTAGAAAAAAGTGAGGGGCGCCATATTTCCATATTTGTCCTGTCTATTATCTATTTTTGCACTTTAGATATTACTCCCTCCTCAATTATTCACACTGCAATTTCAACTTTTTTTTCGGTGCCAATTAAATCCATTTTCCATGGTAATATTTAAGTATTCTTGCTGTAGCTAGCTATATTGTCCTGAAATATTTTGCTCTAAAATAATAACGGTTTATAATTATATTTTCTAAAAAACTTCTACGTATAAAATGTTGTGGAAAATGTCACCTCTTATCTTGTGATGACATGATCTTACCACTAAATTATGAAGTATACAATTACAATTATGATGAAATGTCAAATTCAAATTATATTATCTTATTAAATTATACGAGACATGGAGTTGTTTGGCAATCGACTGTTGACTGTTGGTTTTTGGCTGGTTTAGTTGGCTTGTTTGATTGGCCAGAAGCATTGACGGTATGTATTGGCTTTTTAAATTGGTTGTTTAAGTCAGTTGTTTGCAAAAGTGTTTAGCAAAATTAATTATGGATTTTTGGTTGTTTATTAGAGAGTTTGTGGGCCAATAAACTAAAAGTCAATTCAAAAAGCTACTCTATGCAACTTTTTCATTTTGGCTTAAAAGACAGCTTTTCAGCCAACCAAAAAGGCAATAACTAATTTTTTTTTTTGCCGTTTGACCAAATTGAAAAATCAATGAAATAGCCATTTACCAAACATGACAGTTTAGATCCAATAACTAATTACTTATTGAAGCCGTAATAATAAGAAACACTATTCATTGATGAATTAGAGTACGCTTCTAATAGAAAAATGCATGACTAAAGAAATTCATTTTATCACTTAAAACATAAGGTGAAATGCGATATAGATATACAAAATTCAAAATATAACTCTAGACTAGAGTGTCTCTAAATGCAACTATTATATACTCCCACCATCATAATAACTTATATCATAATAAAATATAAGACCTAATATTAAGAATACTAAAATAAAATATACGATTACTTTATTTAATTTAAAAATATATTAATCCATTAAAATATTAATCAAACTAATAACACTTTTTAACAACAAAAAGATAGCTAAGGACTAAGGTTGTACTCTATTCACCTTTAAAAAATGAAGTTTTGGACTTAATTAGTAAGCTCATACTTCCTCCGTTTCAAAATAAGTGCAACATTTGCATAGTGTTTACTATTCACAGTTTAGACTTTAATTAGCTTTGGTGATTTACATTTTAGGAAAAACATAGTCATGTGGGATCTTGTTAGATTCGTCTGAATGTGAGTTTTTTTAATATCAACTTTTTATAATTTTTACTTATTGATAATTGAAGATATTAACGGTTAAAATAATGCATTGGCAAACGTGAAAACAAGAAGTGTTGCACTTATTTAGAAACAGAGGAAGTATAACTTTTATTAAGTTTAATAAGATCTAATAAGTTTTAGATAAGTGTCAACAAATTTTAACATCTTTATAATATAAATTTCAATAAGTTGTTATAAACTAAGTTCTTTTTTTTTATATGATAAAAAGCAAATATGGATTATAAAAAAAAAAAAAGATTGGTTAGGTGCAGGTTCTTATAATGGCAGTTATAATGAATTAATTGTAAGCTCATTGAGGAGCTAGATGCATATTTGTAACATAATGTTGTGTAATTTTCGGAGTTAGGAAACCTCCTCGTCATTGGGTGTGATATCACTATGAAAGTTTCCTTCTTCTGAAAAGGAAAACCTAGTGACCAGTTGAGGACTACTTGAGGTCTTCTTTCTCCCATATTATTAATAAAAAAGCAAATATGAATTATAAAAAAAAAAAGTAGTTATAATAAGTTCCTCTCATCGAGAAAACAATAATTTTCTTTTATAATTTCATATTATAAGTTTCAATAAGCTCTAACAACAAATATATTTCAGCAAGTTTTAATAAGTTCTAATAAATTTAAATAATTTCAATTTTGATAAATAATTTATGAAAATTAAATGAAAAAATACCTCCTAAATTTATTAATATTGAAAACCAAGAGAATCAAGTTGAAAGCCAAAGAAGGTAGGCTGCTTAAGCCCCTAGACTATATGAAAAGGAAAGCTAAACTTAGTCATAACTTTAGTTGGAAAATAAACACAATTCCTCCAATTATAAGAGAGAGAAGGAGACAAGGGAAATTAA
This sequence comes from Beta vulgaris subsp. vulgaris, assembly GCF_026745355.1. Classification (NCBI taxonomy): domain Eukaryota; kingdom Viridiplantae; phylum Streptophyta; class Magnoliopsida; order Caryophyllales; family Amaranthaceae; genus Beta; species Beta vulgaris. The sequence goes on from NC_079207.1 coordinate 66,512,116, forward strand.
TGGTGGCTACATAAGACAATGGGAATCATTTCACAAATATTGGGTGACCATCGTATCAAGGCCTAAACACATCCCATCAACATTAGACAAAAACCAGCTATGTAATCGGAAAGCAAGATCTTCCCATACAACTTCCTTTTTCATTTACTCTTATCATAAGTAAGAAAATAACAGGATTTAATACCCTTTGACCCCCCACAACCTTCCTTTTAAAAGATGTGCTTTTTCATAAATATACATGAATTGAACTCACCTGCTTATAAGTTAAGCAACCAAACCACCAAAAACCCTTTTGTGGTTTGAATCCTATTAAGTCTTTAATGGGGCATAATAGTTGGTCAAAAAATTTTTTGGGGAGTAATGTGATCAAGACCTTTGCTATTATCTGTACCCCAATCAGTTTTTTGTCTATATCATATTACTAGCACTCTCAATATTTTATGGTTTCTCTTAGGACACGTTCGATATCACTATCAGTTTCCAGTTTTTGGTGTTTATGATTTTAAAATTATATGATATATATATAAGAAGTATTATAAACTTAAACTTGATCATAATGATAGTAATTATGCTAATTTTGAAAACTGACAACTAAAAACTGGAAACTATTTTTTTTGGTTTTTATATTATGGTTTTTGGTTTTCAAGAAAATTGAAAACATAAAACGATAACGAACGGACCCTTATTAGTTTGTTTCATTTCTTATATTTGTTTTTCTTTCTTTAAATTCTTTTCTAATAATATCAATGACGCTGGATAGGCAAAGTAATTCATGTTATGTCTTCTTCTTTTTTCTATTAAGTCCAAAATTTATACTATACTTATGCATGTGTAACCTAGTGGTATTGATAACACATCACTTTCGATTCCAAAAATCTTCGAATTGAATCTCAACCCTCGCAAAAGAGGTCGGAATTCCCAAATCACATATTACTCTCTTTAATTACAAGGGATTTATATAAAAATATATACACATGGTATTTGAATACCCAATGAATATAATTCTTTTTATTTATTGTCCTTAAATAACCTTATTATAGTTGTTTTAACTTTTTGTTTTTTGAGATTATCTGAACTTGGGAAACCTTCATCTAATCATATTCATAGACTTATTTGTCGTTGTGAGGAATGAGTACTTGCATGCAATTGAAAAGAGTCATATTTGCCTATTATGATTGATTTTATAATACTAGTTAACCCTTTTCTTACACTATTTTAACCTTATAAAAGGTTATCCAAATTTTGAGTATTATGTAATCAACAAGAATATTTATTAACAAGCTAGAAAGCCCACACAACATCCTCGTAAAAGTCGATACCATCATAATCCAAAGAATAGTTAGGAGTACTTAGTTTTCGTAGCTTTATGAGTCGTTATCCTTCCCAACCACTTGATATAATCCTTAAATATATATGTCTTTGAATTTACCCAAAATCACAAATTGTATATGTACATATTCAAATGAATAATTAATTAACCAAAATTAATTAGTAGATATTGTATTATGAATTTGACACACAATTTCATACTCCCTCTGTTCTTCTTTTTTAATGATTATAGTTTTACTTGTGATACTATTTACAAATTGATGTTTGACTATCATTTATAACGAATCTGTAAGAAAAATTATAGTTATGTCATCATGTGTTTTTTCAATGTGTACTTTTTATTACCTTTATACTCCTGTTTTTTTTATCTTTCACATTTTCCTATACGCGTCTCCTAATGTACATCTTTAAATTTAAATATCTTCTATTATATATTAGTGAAATTTATAAGATTGAATAAATAAAGTACTAATTGAGACGAATTAAATAAGACCTGATCACTTGATTTTTTTTTCTTACAAATTGAAAAAAATTGAGAAGATTCTTTATAACTATAAATGTGTCAAGATTCCAAGTGAGGAGGATAAAAATACATAGGGAGTATACTTTTTACAAATGTAAATTTAGAGATATTAATGTTGAAACATTTGGCAAGCGTGAAAACAAAAAGTTATTATACAATTTATATCTACCATAGTGACTTTTTTTTTTTAATATAATCACTCTTTCTCACATTAGTTTATCATGATGAAATATTCACTTTGCGACAAACTGTAATAACCTTTTTTTCACATAGTCAAACTTCACCACCTATATCTACTCATCTTTTACATCTATTTTTTTTTATATATAGTGACATTTTCCTTTTCATAAATCACATAAATTAGTATTAGGTCTACACTAATCTAGTGAACTAACTCCATATAAGTTTTTTACAAAATAATATGCCAAAAAAGATATATATGTTCAACTAGTTTCAGACATCTTAGATGAAAACATGGCATCTAACAAAACAAAAAACAAATATTTTCCTATCAAAAGAAAATATATAATTATTTGAACTACTCCTAGCTACTTTGTTATCAAAGATGATATCCAAAAAGGTTGACGTGAGCCAATGGTATGGGGGCCAATATGGACCAAATATGTGTTTTCTGGATGCCTGAAGAGACTTCAGCTCCTAAAAAAGAAAATAAAGACTTTCTAGCTAGGTTGCAATTATGCAAAACCAAACACCCTTTAAACTACACAACTGTTCATGAAAGAGGGAAACGTAATAAAAGGGAAACTTACCATTGCATTTTTGAAGTTTCTAGCCATTTACGGTTGAAAAATTTGGAATCGTCAAAATTCTAGATTGTCCTTTTTAGACTCTACATGAAATGCATGTGATCTGTAGGTTACTATTTCAGTCATATGACTTGACGAGTTAGTTTGTTGATTGGTTACTAATTGAAGTAGTATCAACTAATTAACCAACATACCTCACAAATGCAATCAATACACTCTTAGCTTAGGTTTCTCGGCCTTAATTTGTAATGTTTGGATAAAATTATTGATATGCATGATTATTGATTTGCTTAAGACCACTAGATTATTTATAGATTTGGAATCATTTAATAGGTTGTCAATGAATTTTATAAAAAATACCCCTAATTTTTCAAAAGTTGAATAAATATGATAAAAGTAAGAAAATTAAAACTTTGACCGCCCTTCTTAAGTACGGCCAAATATAGGTGTGCCCCCGCGCACGTGTATCAATCTGTCAGCTCGTGTTTAAAAGGTCATATCGATCTCATTCGTTTGTCATTGCAATCAAGCTTTTTACCAGGCGTTCGAAAGTTATTGATCGAGCCAAATTTTCATCTTTAACTTGAATCTTTCCAATGTATTGAGTGTGTTATGATATATGGCCTTTTGAAGTTAACCCTAGTGCACAAATCTTTATGAACAAATGAAGTTACTCTTATAAACAAATGGAGTTACTTATATGATTATGTGGTTAGTCTTAATAATAAAAGAGTGTTAATTACTTTTACAAACAAAGGTGGTTACTTTTATAACAAAAGAGAATACTAATCAGTCTACTTTTGTGAACAAATGAGCTTACTCGTATGAAGAAATGGGGTTACTTTTGTGAACAATTGGGGTTACTCGCAGTGGCGGATGGACATAGTAACACGCTGGTGCACGTGCACCAACAATAAAAAAAAAAATCAAAAAATTTCAAAAAATCACGCAAAAAAATCCTGAAGAACAACACTCTTTTCTCTCACGCAGACTTCTAACTTTCTCTCTCACGCAGACCTCAAGCCTTCTCACTGCCTCCCTGGTGGCTTGACTGGCTTTGTCCGGCAGCCTCACCGGCGACTCGTGGGTTCGTCAAATCGCCAGTACTGCTGGTGGCTTCGTCCTTCGTGGGCGATTCGTGGTTTCGACGCTTCGTATCGCCATCGTCCTTGACGATTCGCCGACGTGCAACCACAAAAGTGGTCAGAATTCCTTCCTTGGTGGACGACGGTGGACGGAATCTACTCTAGGTACATCTTAATCTACTCAATTTGTTTAATTTCTTGTTTTACTTTATAAATTAGGGTTTATCAATTTCATGAGAATTGAAAAATAAATTGCAATTTTAGTTGTTATGGGTGTCTATATATCAGATTATGTAATGTAGAATTGTTATAAATGTTGATTTTGTTGTTGTATTTTGATTTGTGTGTTATTGCCTTATTGGTGTTTGATAATTGAAATTACGTTATGTTTGAATTGGGTTTATCACTTTATTGCTGATTTTGTTGATGATAATTGATGGTCTATCACAAATTGGCATATGTTTCATTGGTGAGATACATCAAATTTAGTTCAATTGTTACTTGATTTTCAGATTTGATAATGAAGAGAAAACGTACTCCAAACAAAATGCAAAACATTGCTAGTTTCTTCACTAAGAAAAATCCAATTCCAAATTCTCCTCCACATCCAACCCCATTAGAATTTGGATATTTGGTTTTTCTAGTACTATTTGGTTGTATTTTGTATAATTATTAGTTATATATTTATTTTTTTCGATTGAAATTTAGTTTGGAGTATTTTTTAAAAAAATTAATTTTGATTTAGTGAACGGTAATTGATGGTGAACCACCATTAGAAAATTCCTGGATCCGCCACTGGTTACTCGTATCATTAAATAGGTTCGTCGTATGATTAGATGATGTTACTCCTAAGAACGAATGAGATTACTCGTATGAATAAATGCATGTGGTCACTTCTGTGAGCAATTGAGAATACTTGTCTTATTAAATAGAGTTGTCGTGTGATTAAACGAGTTAACTCTTATGAACGAATAAAGTTAGTCGTATGAAGAAATCGAGTTACTTTTGTAAACATTTGGGGTTATTTGTATGATTGAATAGCATCGTCGTATGATCAAATTAGGTTACTCTTATGAAAGAATTAGGTTTATTTTATTGTTAAACGGGGGTTACTCGTATGATTAAACAATAATGTTACTCCAAATAAAAAACGAGGTTATTTAGATAATATTTTTACGGTTATCCATAACAATAAAAGAGGTTACTTTTATAAATAAATAAAGTTCTGTTATTCATAAAGCGTCTATGAAATTCAGCTAAGTGCACAAATTGGAAAAAAGGATGGGTCTAGAGAGAGAAACTCTTCCTTCTCTCTAGAATTTTAGCATTGTTCCATTGATTATTGTTTTGTTCTTCAACAATTGTTGAATCCATGACAAAAGGAGCAAAAAAAGGTAACGATGGATAAAATGCGAAACAACCTGTTAAGATTGTGAAGAAACCTCAAACTGAAGATGCGAAGAAGAAGAAGAGTGTTAATGAAATCTCTGAGGTAGTTGTTGTAAGTTGGACTTCGGAAGAGGATTTGGGGTTGCAAGTGTGGGGAGGGGGGTTGGGGTGGTGGTGAGGTTAGGGTTAGGGATTATGGGTTATGGTTGGGGTTAGGAGTTAGGGTTAGGGTTTAGTTAGATTAATTAGGATTTAGTTAGGTTAATTAGGATTTAGTTAGGATTAAGACTAACGGAGTTAATCGTCGTTAGTAATTAAGGGCATTTGGATGTATTACTATGACACTGAGGGGTATTTGGTGTATTTTGAAAACTTTGAGGATATCTCGTGAGTTTTCTGAAAATTCGAGGGTACTTGGTGGAAAAACGTAAAATACTATCTCCGTTTTTTTATTTGTTACGCTTTCCTTTTTTAGCGCTTTTTATTTAATTGTTGCACTTTCACTTTTTCCTTATATAATAATATATCACATCAACTTTTTACATTTTCTATATCATATGCCCAACCACCCATTTTAATAAATCCACCCAACCTTCCCACTACCCTATTTTTCTCTCTCCTAAATTTTTTTAAGCTTCTTTTACATTTTCCAAAACCAAAATGTTCTTTTGTTATACTTCTTTCTTGCTTTTAACAAAATTTCCTTGATTATTGTTGCTCAAAGTTTATGTCATGCATATCATTATATTATGATTAGACCTGGTTATTAGTCGGGTCGGGTCAGTGTCAATATATGGTCAGAAGCGGGTCGGGTCATAAAAGGATCGCCTCATAAAAGGTCAGTAGCGTGTCGGGCCAAATGGGTAGTGGACCGGTAGCGGGTCGATAATAGGAGGGCCAGCAAACGAGCAAGAAAAATTAGGAACAAAGAGAGCCAAAAGTGAGTTTAAATTAATACGAATCCGAATATGTAATTGCTTTTACCAAACCTATTTTATTTATCAAAATTATTGGGTTTCTATACTGGTCCTATCCGATAATGACGCTATCTAATAAAAACCCTATGTCCAATAAACATCCTGTAAGTTAATTTGTTTTAACCTTTTAGCTATTAAGCTACCTTGTCCAATAACCATGTCTAATTATGAATTTATGATGATAGATAATTTATTTTAAGTGGATGGATCTAAAATTCAAAAGGAAGAAAGTAAAAGTTAAAATAAAAGTAGAAAGGAGGAGCAAAGGAGGAGGAAAAGAACCCAAAAAAAACCAGGGATGAGGAAGCATAGACAGATGTGTCCCAAGGAGGAAGACACGAATGGTCTACATCATCCTTTGAAATCCAAATCAGCTTCCTAAACTTATCCATGGCCATGGGTGTCAGGATATTATGCTTTTCGTGTTTCACCATTTGTAAAACTTAGCAGCTTTTTAATTCAACTCTTTCTTCTTCACTTCTTTTTTTTTTTTCTCCTTTCCACTCATTCTCTCTCTCTTGAATTTTGTCGCAATCATAAAACTCTATTCTTTTACACTTAATTTTAGTTTAATTTAATTCGATATGTTTTACTTCAATCTAATTCAATTTAGTTCTTACATGATAATATATTTTTAAATTTATTAGTTGAAAATAGATTCAATTTTTTTTTTGAAAAAAGAACGTAGTGCAACTAATAAAACGGAGAGGAATAAGTTACAATGAACCTAGGTAAGTCCCGTCAAAAAAAAAAAAAAAAAAACTTGGATAAGTATTAAAAAATCAATTTCATTCAAATTGAACAAATTATAACTTCAATTCATAATTACAATAAGCCGATATACATTCATATAAGTTGAATTCAACTTTAATACAATATCCACTAATTTCATTATATAATACTTCAGCATCCATCTCTAATTACTTGCTAGTTGTTATATAAGAGATATACATGCTTTAATATAGAAGTAAAAAGACGATCTTGACCCTGTTATTTGGAGGTCATATCTAGTATTCAGAGTTTGCCTCAATTTGGTACCGATCATTCAGATAGACGGCTGGTACTCGTCTCGTAGACGCAACTGGTACTTATGAAGGTAATCAAATTCTTCCTTCTCCTCTTTTTTTTTTAAAACCACCAAAGCACGAAAGCCGGGATCAGTTTAATAGGTATTTTCTTTTATATACTTTGGAGAATAAAAGTAAAGTCGTTATGTGGATATGAAATCTAACTTTAGTGAATAAGTAGAGAGAAATATCTTCAAAATTAAAATTAAGATTGATCAAATTGAAAAATGAATCCACAATTATTAAAATGAGACAGAGGGATGTACAAGGTTATCGTTGATTGTGACTATGCTCATGTACACCTTGACAATATACTCTTGAAAGTTGAAACTGAACGATATCCTAAAAGGGTATTCAAAGATAAAGGAAATTCCTCTTTTGGTGCTCAAATACTTCTGCAATTTGGTGTTCATATAGATCTTGATTTTGTTTCGTATTATCGATTTCTTGAAATGATTTCCACATTAAAAAAAAATATTGGTGTTTGGGTACTAATGAGTTGTTGTATATAATAGCATGCACTATGATAAAAAGTATAATGTGAAATTTCGCTAAATCTATTTAATACATACATTTAAAATAAAAATATATTATATACTTTTTATTATATTATTAGAAATATATAAACCATTAAAAATGGTTTTTTGGATATAAGCTTGTTTGACAACGGGTTTTTTTTGAAGTAGCTTTTAGAGTATGGATCAAGTCATAACTTTACTAATAATGGTAAAAAGTAGTGGTTGGACTAGTATCTTGGAAAAGCTAAACAAAATACCTTTTGTAATTTTTTGTAAAGGTAAGGAAAATAAGGTTATGAGACGCTCGGCACGAGAGAAGATCCAACTTTATCGTTTACAAGAAGTGAATAAAGAGTTGCCTCAAGATTACAATCAATAGAAAATTGAGCATGATCAACTAGATGACGCACATTATATTAGTTATTCGATCCGCTACTTTATCGGCTTCTCAATAGATGTGTTTGATGTTCCAGGAATTGAAGGCGAGTAACAAAGCTTGAAAATCTTTAAATGCATTGGTGAATCACTTTCGATACGGAGAAGGTTGAAGAAGTTTGGAGCAGTAGAAGCTAAAAGCTTTATGTTTTATTATTGTCTCATTGTTTCAGCAAACAAGAGGACCAGCGAGAATTAAATACAAGAGCTAAAAAACTAACAAACTTAGCCCCAGCTATAATAAGAAAAGAAAGATAAAAGATAATATGCAAGATAACATGATCAAGATAAACTAGGAAACAAAAGATAATATAATCAAGAAAGAATATCTTGACTAAGCTGATGATATTTTCTTCATCCCCCCCTCAAGTTGGACTTGGGTGGAAGAAACAAGACCCAACTTGGAAGCCAAAAACTGATGTTGCTGCTCTGGAAGAGATTTTGTCATGATGTCTGCAACTTGCATGCTAGAACTAATATAGAAGGTTTCTAAAAACCCACTGGCAATGTGTTCCCTGATGTAAAAATCATCCAACTTCAGATGCTTAGTTCGTTCATGTAATACAGGGTCTTTGGCAATGCAATGTGCAGCTTTATTGTCACCATAGAGAGGAATAGGTTTGGGTGTAGAGAAACGCAACTCTTCAAGAATACCATCCACCCAAACAACTTCGCTAGTAGTGTGAGACATACTGCGAAGTTCAGATTCGGCTGAAGATTTTGAGACGGTCTTCTGCTTCTTCGTTTTCCAAGTAACCAAGGAGTTACCTAAGAATACGCACCATCCTGTGAGAGACCGTCTAGTAAAATTGCATGCTCCCCAATCCGCATCCGAGAAAGCACGGATCTTCAAGGGGTTAGCACTTGGATAAAATAATCCTAAATCACTTGTGCCTTTGAGATATTTAACCAAATGAATAGCAGCATGCCAATGTGTATCTCTAGGAGCACTCATAAATTGACTAGACTGTTGCACCGAATATGAAATATCGGGACGCGACATATTGAGATATAGTAAACGCCCAGAAGTCTGCGGTATTGCTTAGGGTCTGCCATCAAGTTGCCTTCATGATTGTTAAGCTTAACATGCTTGGGAAAAGGGCACTTGGTGGCTGTAGCTTCAGTAAGGCGAGTATGAGAGAGAATGTCAAGAATGAACTTTCTTTGGTTAATCATCAACCCGGATGAATTCCGAAAAACTTCAAGACCAAGGAAATAACGCATTTCCCCGAGGTCTTTAATTGTGAATTTGGCATCCAGACTTCTCTTTAAATGTGCAACATAATCTTCATCATCCCCAGTGATTAAAAGGTCGTCGACGTAAACCAAAATAATAGTGTACTTCCCTTGGTTTACACGACAAAAGAGAGAATAATCACGCTTACACTGAAAGAATCCTTTCTGAACCAGAAACTGAGTGAGCTCAAGATTCCATTGACGAGACGCTTGTTTCAAACCGTAAAGAGTCCGTTTTAACTTGCATACTTCACCATGCTTCGCCTTTGTGTAGCCTTGTGGAGGCTTGAGGTAGACTTCTTCTTCCAAGAAACCATGTAAGAAAGCGTTGTTGATGTCGAGTTGATGTAATTTTCAATTATGAGAAGTAGCCAAAGCAAGAAGAATTCGCAAGGTGGAAAATTTGGCCACTGGTGAGAAAGTATACTTGTAGTCTTTGTGCTTAATCTGTTTGTCTCCGCGAGCAACAAGACGAGCCTTGAGACGTTCGACATGACCATCGGGCCTATACTTTACCTTATAGACCCATTTCGTATCAAGGGTTGTTTTACCTTCGGGCAAAGAGGTAAGCACCCATGTATTATTGGCTTCAAGAGCGTCCAGTTTAGCTTTCATGGCTACCTGCCATCCTTCTTCTTTGGCGGCTTGATGATAATGAAGAGACTCATGTACTTTCATCACGTTATAAAAGGAGATAACGTGATCAAGAGAGTAGAGAGCATTAGCCTGCATTTGAGAAGTGAAGAAAGCAGGTGATAATTTCATCATGGGCCTCGTGAGTAGACTTTCCAGGGATAGTGTGCTCATAATCTTGGAATTTGATAGGGGTCCATTTGGGCCGGACATACCTTCGAATTTCAAGGTCCGTAGCATGCTCTTGATAGGGCTGATCTGCTGCTGCATTAAGAGTGGGAATGTGGGCTGAACTGGATATCATGGGCCCCGTATCTGGGCCAGTTTCCTCCAAATTGTCATCACGAACTGGACTCAAAGTGTCTTCATGAAGTGCTGGATCAATGGGATTATCAACAATGGTATCATGAGAATCATCTGGGCCCCTGGAAAAATCATCATCAACACAAACTTCTTGTTGAGTTAGAGGCAAATTATTAAGTTGTATTTTGAGATTGTCTTGAGGATCCTCCATTTTTAAAAATGGAAAAACATTCTCTTTGAATACAACGTCTCTACTAACAAAAATCTTCTTGTTTTTTAAGTCATACAATTTGTATCCCTTTTGAGCATATGGATAGCCCACAAGAACACATCTCACCCCTCTTTCATCAAATTTGTCTCCTTTGTTCAAACCCTGGCTAGCATAGCATAAACATCCAATGGTACGTAAATGATCGTAACGTGGCTTTTGCTTCATCAACCTCTCATATGGAGTTTGCCACCCTATTACCACACTAGGTAAAAGATTGATGATGTGAGTAGCAGCCAATAAACATTCTCCCCAAAGATACTTTGGTAGGCCTGTATGGAGTCTCAAAGCCCTAGCCGTTTCCAAAAGGCTCCGATGCTTTCGTTCGACTCTTCCATTATGTTGTGGCACTCCAACCACACTTTTTTGATGAACAATGCCTTTACTAGCAAACAAATCTGCACAATAGGTTTGAACAATTTCCGTGCCATTATCGCTTCTAATGATTTTGACTTTTGCATTAAATTGAGTAGCAATATAGACAAGGAAATTTTCAATTATGTGCCTCACATTATGTTTATTGTTAAGCAAAGTAGTCCAAGTTGTTCGATTGTAATCATCCACCACTGTGAGGAAATAATGATCCTTGGAAATATTTGCAATTTTATATGGACCCCAAAGATCAACATGAATTAAGTCAAAAATCTCCTTTGCCATGTTTTTACTAACATTGAAAGGAAGTTTATGATGCTTTGCACAGGAACAAGTATCACAAAAGAATTCTTTAACATGTTTGCAATTGCAAAAATCCAAATGTCTCATCCTTGAAAGAGATCCATGCCCTAATCTAGCATGCATAACATCAACAGACACATCAAATGTATTATGCCTTATTACATGACATAACAATTTTTCTTTATTCTTCTTTTCCTGCTTTCCTCCTCCTTGTTCATCCAGAACATAAACGCCATCTTTTTGTCTCCCTTTGGTCACTACCCTTCTAGATAAGCGGTCCTGAAATTCACATCCTTTATCATCAAAACATACAATAATTCCCTGATCCTCCACCAATTTGCTAACTGACATCAAATTGTGCTTGAAATCAGGGACAAAAAGAACATTTATTAATCGAAGATTATTGCCAACCATAATCACACCAATCTGATTCACTTCTTTTAAAGTCTCATCTGGCAATTTAATTTTCAAGAGTTTGTGCAAGTTAGTTAAAGATTCAAACATGTTCTTATTCCATGCCATATGATCGGAAGCCCCGGAATCAATAATCCAACCATCATCATCATACTCATATATACTAACATTAGAAGCGTAAATTTTACCTGCGAAGTTACAGCTCCCCAGAGAGGCTGCCTTCACCCTTGCTGCTGCTGGACGTACCTTTGTTGTTGTACATCCTCATGACTTGCTTACCAACAGCATTGATAAGTTGGGTATCATGTTTCGAGCCTTCATCATCATGATCATCAAGTGGGCTCTCATCCTCCTCCTGCGCTTCTTTCTCGACATGGGCTGCAAATTTGCCTTTTGGTTTGTTCCCTTTGTACCAATCAGGGAACCCATTCAGTTCAAAACAACCGGTTTGAATATGACCCCTTTTTCCACAATAATCGCATCGCAATTTCAGCTTTTCTTGTTTATCTTTTCTGTAATCAACATCATTCTGAAATCTCCGCCCCTTTTGAACCATGAAAGCACTCATCTCAACATGCCCTTTCATGCCTCCAGTAATTCGTTTCTCACGTGCGGATTGATGCACCAACTGAAACACCTTGTTAAGATTAGGCAGTGGGTCCATGGCAAGAATTTGCCCTCGAATTTCTTTAAGATCAGGACTTAACTTCATCAAGAAGTCAATGATCTTCGTTTTTTCTTCTCTTTGTATAAGTTTTTCATAAATCCCGCAGGTGCAAGAACTTATGACTCCACAAACACATTGTGGCAAGGCTTCAAGTTCTTGTATTTCGTCCCATTTCTTTTTCATCTTATTGTAATATTCTGCAACCCCTAAATCTCCTTGTTCAAGGCTCCCTAATTCACGTTTCAACTGAAACAGCAGAGGAGCATTTGATTGAGAAAACCTCTCAATGATCTCGTCCCATAGCTGCTTGGCTGACCCTACCAAGAAGAAATCATTGGCTATTTCTTCTTTCGTGGATCGAAAGATCCAACACCTCACCATGTGATCTCCTCTAGTCCATCGAGCCAAATCCTTCGAATCCTTCACTGGTGTTTTTAGGGTTCCATCAATGAACCCTAATTTATTCTTTGCACCGAGTGCCAATTTGATGTGTCTGCTCCAAGTAATAAAATTATTTCCATCGAAAAGGGATTGAGAGATTTGAAGGTTTGTTGCCTCATTTGGGGCAATGTATAAAGGGTCATTCAGAAAGTTTTGCATGGAGTCAAAACTTTCTTTTGCTTTCTCTGTCATTTTGTGGTTTAATAAAAATCTTTAAGCTTTTGGATTTTAATCCTGCTCTGATACCATGAAGAAGTTCGGAGCAGTAGAAGCTAAAAGCTTTATGTTTTATTATTGTCTCATTGTTTCAGCAAACAAGAGGACCAGCGAGAATTAAATACATACAAGAGCTAAAAAAAACTAACAAACTTAGCCCTAGCTATAATAAGAAAAGAAAGATAAAAGATAATATGCAAGATAACATGATCAAGATAAACTAGGAAACAAAAGAAAATATATTCAAGAAAGAATATCTTGACTAAACTGATGATATTTTCTTCAATGGTGAATATTGTTTTGAATGGCGAGTTTAATGTCGTGGTGAAGGGTTGAGGCTTCAACAATGTAGTATATTTTAGAGTAGCTTTTGAAGAAAGAATATAGTTTATTTTTTTATTTTTTTAAAAATCAATAACTAGTTTTAGTAAAACATAATTGTTTCAAAAGAATTTGGTATTACATATAACGATTCCTCAATAAGCCAGGATTAGATTGGGAAATTATTTTATTGAACACTAAAGCGTGGGATTCTTTTTGTTTAGACACCATCTCAAGAAATAAGTATTAGGAACCAAAATCCAAACCTATGCAAACACCAAATCGCATAATTTTATTTTGTTGAACATTAGAGAGAATTTCTTATTTTTAGACACCATTTCAGGAAATTGAATTATAATTCTTTTTACTAGTAAATGGAATTTGGTTGCTCTTCATACATTATATGAGTACATATGGAATATGATTATTTGAATAAGTTTGATTAGCTAAAATTTATTTCGTAGATTTAATAAGATCTTTATTTATTATTATATTAAGTGGCGTATAAAAACCTTCTTTTTTTAGTCTATCTTTGTTTAGTTAATTAATATTTATTAAAAAATCATAGTTTTCATTCAATATATAACTCCCAAAGTTTAAAAGACTTTCAAGTAGTCTCTTGACAATCATAGGAACAAATCAATTTAGTCCCTCTAGTGTTTTTCATAAAGGCATATATGCTTTATGAAAAATTGCTTCGACCTTAAATTTCTCTTATGATACGACCAAAAAAATTAAAACTCCATTCGATTTGTCTAAAAAAATACTTTCATAATTATAATATTTCTTATAATTTTTTTTCAATATTATTTGATAGTAATTAACTATTAAAGTAGTTCGTCCTTAAATATTGTATACACCTTATAAAAAAGAAATATGGATAATATATAGCTTGTAGTCTCTAATTTCCGATGTCCATCTGAATATGTTTCTAGCACCAAAGAAAAAATGTCTGAATGTGATTCGTAGAATCTTGTAGTTTATTTGACCACATTTTGTAATATGTATGACTATTTTTTGCTTGTCACTGTGACATGTTCAGATCGAATTGTGTGCAAGAAACTACACCTCAAAAAATTATTTGCAGGAATCAGATTTATTTTACCAGAGTTATTTGATTATCACCATGCATGCAATCACGGGTGAATGAGGATGTGCAAGGAGTCCAACAATACAGGATCCTAAAAATATAAGGATCCTAAGATGTATTATACTAAAAAAATATAATGTATTTCATATTTGAGGAAATCACCCTTATTTTCCTCTCTTAATAAATTTCTTAATGACCAATCTTTAAATAATCAATTTTTCATCTTTAATATTTCAACCTTAATTCCATCTTTATTTTTTATAAGTTACGGGGCCTAATTTTCATGTTAGAACAGGACCCCCAAAATCTTCAAGACGCCCTGCATGCAATGACTTCCAATTCCTTTTTAGTTTATCAAAATGGTCTAGTAGCTATCTACAGGAAAAGTAAAAATCTATTTAAGCAGCAGTTTACGTTAACTAGGAGGCTTGTGAACTAAGGGATATAGATTCATTTTGAACTTAATTAATAACCAACTTCGTCCAATAAATCATTTGATCTTGCACGTATGTTGCATCAAATTCAAAACATGAACTTTGAAATCTAAGAAAATAAACATATAGTATACTAAATGGTCCATATTAATCTATAAGTTTCTCAAATCTCATGAGTCATACAATGATACAAAGTCGCTAACATGTTACAGGCTTCACCCATTTCATTATTTAAAGAACGACAATTGATCAAATTAAAACCATCTTCTTAAGTTGCTTATACGCAATTTATATTTATACTAGTCAAAATATTTCACCTGGTTGGTTCACATACATTTTCCATGACAATCATGAAGCCTGTGAAATTAACGAACAAGAAATATTGATTTGACTAAATATATAACATGTTTCTCAAAGAAAGATATAAAGAGATCAAGATTACATTTTTTTAACAATATCTTTATAGATATTAATAGAATAAGCTTCCAAGTCATGTAATTTGTGTTATAACATAGAGAAAGTACATCTAATTAATTCGCTACATCTTGTAAAAATCGTGGTTTAGCTTAAACGATTATACATCTAACAGTGACTAGTATATATATAAATCAAAACTTTCTTCAATGAAGAGAAATGAGGTTTAAGTCTATTTTACACTAACAAAGTTTTTTCCTCAAAATACGTTATTGAGATTTACGCAAAAAAAGTAGTAATACACTTTTGTTTTTATGAAGAGTCCGACCATTCGACCAATACATATATAAGATGACATTATCTATTGTATAGTATATAGTTAGAATTCTTGAGCTTTGATAATAAATTAAAATAGAAGTATTAATGAATGAAGTAAGAAGCAAAGTTAAGCCAAGCACACAAGACAACGTCGTTATATTGACGTGACAACAATTAGTAAAATTACGGCGACGTGATACCATCTCATGTAGCGTTTTACAATCTTACGCGAACCTTAATTTAATCAAGTTTTAGTATCATTGTATTGTGTATATTTTATCTTACAATCAACATAGTGGTATATATTTTTGACAAATTATTCACTTTATGTAGTATTAAAATGTTTATATTAAGGAGGTATTATAGCTTTTGAAGTGGGCAAGAGAAAAGTCAGCCATCAGTTATCAGCATGCATGTTTCTTCTCTTTTTTTTATGCCGTTGCTTGAAAATGATTGAAGGTTTAGAGTCACTAAAAATGGTAAAGATAGAACCTGAAAAATAATGGCCTAAAAATGGTAAAGATAGAACCTTTTTCTCTTTAGTTAGTGGTAATACAGTATTCTGCTTTTTTTCTTGCCTCTTGTTCGTACTCAATGTATACGTACATCATCAGTACATGTACAACTAGTCAATTATCGCGTCAAACACGCACAATACTAGCTAGTGATAGGGATGATAATCTAGTTTGGATTCGAAGGAAAAAATTCAAGCCAATTTCGAGAAAAATAATAATTTGGATCTGACTCCATTTAAAAAGTTTAACTCCGAGTTAGGATAGGATCAGAGTCGGATCCCATAAAAAAATCCAACATCCGAATCCGACTCCAACTTTAAGTTAATTATCCTTTTTTATTTGTATTAACGTATTATATATATGTATAATTTGACTCTGAATTTGAAGCAATTGTATTATATAGGATTTTTCCATTGAAGAAATGATTGTTAAATTAATATTAATGTTTAGATTATATGCACTATGTAAGATTTACATATGATAATTACAAAAAATAGATATAATTAGATTTAAAATCCGACTTCTTGTAGGGCTGCAGTTGAATTATGTATAATTTGGTCCAATTTCGATCCATTGTCATCCCTAAGTGATCATATGTTTTTAATTAGTAGATTTTTTTTTTGTACATGAGAAAAAGTTTGGACACCCTTCTCTCAAGTGAGGTTCATAATTAGTAGATGCTACATTTTATGAATGCGCAACTTTAATTATTGATAATATGAAATGTCTATTTATAATAATATGAGCTAGTTTTTAGGTTATATATAATTCATTTATTAATATTTTTGCTTTACAATTGTAATACTAAATATCACTTGATTTAGTTGTCAATACTTAAGTGTATAAGTTTATATCACATGGGATTAAATTTTAAACGACGACTTTTTTAATTTTTTTTATCGTATGTCGATTACATGGAGTAAAAGTGTAAAACGCACTAAGGAGAGTGTCACTTGTGCTTTAGGTACTTTTTTATTGTAAAATTAATGAGTAAATACTTATATTGTATTTATGCATAATAATTATAATTTAAGGGTCGAATATCAACTATTAGCACATGACCCCCTTCCTTTTTAAAACAACCCTGATTCATTCACCACATCAATTAAACTATGATCGAAACAAAGAGAAATGCAAATTTAATTTAGAAGACCATATCTTTATGTGTGTTCTAAAATATGTACTCTGACGTACTTATTACTCCATGTGTCTCATAATATAGTGCTTGTTTTTTTATATTTTCTATTAATACGGCAATCAAGACATCGAAAGTCAAATGTACATCTTGCATACCGTGCAAAAAGAGTCAAGCATTACATTATGAGACGAATGGAGTATAAGATGATAAAGTTTTGAAAGACAAACGATAATATCTTAGAGAGCATCTACCACCATGACATGATCAAATTTGTTCATGGGATTAAAAAAAAAGTTCATCCCCATCATGAACAACTAACAAAATATATTTGGTCATAATGTGACCAACAAATGAATTAGTCAAATTTCTTTGATCAAATTTCTTTGAGATCTATAAAAGTAATATCCATTTTTCTATTTTTCCTTGAGCGATTGACAATTAATGATAATCTCATCATTTCCTTTTTTTTCTTTCACAATAGTCCTAACAAAATATTAACATCTATAACTAGTCAGGTTTGCAGGTCAAACTCCTTGGAGGGAAGGGGATGGTAAGGGAAACCTCACTTCAAAGAGCGCATAGTGAAATTTGATCTCATGACCTTGAAATCATGAGGCCAAATCTTACTTAGTCATCGTAATTTCTTAATTTGTACTAGTCTTTCAACTATAATTTTTTTCTACAAAAGCTAGATATGAGATACGATGAAAAATTATAGTAGTATACTCCAAATAACTGTTCTTGGAATTTCCTTGTGTACATGGATGACATTATCATTCACGGGAGACATTGAAAGAGTTTATTAATTAACTAGAATAAAAGGCTAAATGAACTTTGAATTTGCATGCAATGAAGATGATATTTGAAGGTCAACCAATATTTTAACATGTGATGAACTATTCTCTAATTATTCCAAAATTATATTGTTTTTATTCCCTTTCTTTAACTTTCATGCATTTAAATTCAAGACAATTTGGCTTAACGTGTTAGCAACTTAAAACAAGATGATTTGCAATTAGTAAATGTTTATTAGTTTCTTTGTGTAGGTGCAAAGGATGGGCCAAAATTCTAAAATTTAGTATTGAAGAACTAATCATATACCAAATAGATATTCCATGGGACCGAATATGAACAAGTTTCACACATTTCCAACCCTTTTCTTACTGTAAATTTTATTGGGGGACCCAAATTTGCGGTGGATTATCAGCTAATCTTTGTTGTCAATATTCCTCTTTGATAGATCAATATATATTGTAAACCAAAGTAAACAAATGGAATACGTGCTAACATCACTTCCAAATAATTTTTTTACAGCTATAAATATGTTGGTGTAATCTTTGTTGGGTTGACACTTTGGTCTCGAAACAAAGTTTATGTCTATATGATTATCTTTTACGCTCTTTAAATATTGTAGGTCCTGTTTAATTCGCCTTAACAAAATAAGTTTCGGTAAACATAAGTTTAGTTAAGTACAAATTAATAAATTGTGTAATTAAGAGAAAACAATAGAGAATAAGTAAAAATAAGTTTAGTTAAAAAGAAAACCAGTTTAGTAAAAACTAATTGAAGTGAACATGACCTATAATATATGATAAGCCAAATTAAACTAAGCTTGAGTCGACTTAAAATGAGTTGGGCATCAAGTCACTCTCGAACGTGTGATTTTTTCTTGAACTTGAAAAGCTCAACTTGAGATTTATCTTTATAAATTTCCAACTACGATACTGAGTACGCATTTTTCAAATCTATATTACAATGATGTAAAAAAAAAATAAGGTATTGAAAAGAGATGATTGGGATCATTTTACAAGATTGAATTGCCAAATATAAAACCTCTATTGTGAGTGTTTGATAAGTGGAGGTTTAAAAAGGAGGATTTTAAAAGTATAACCCACATATGAGTTAGGAGATATTTGTCCCACATAGAAGAGTTAGACTGTTAGAGAGAGAATGACTAATATATTGATTGGTAGGTTATTTCATCTGTTACCAATTGGTTTTAGGATGGAACCCTACCAAACATATATGTGGTCAAACTATCCTCCGACACGCACTTGCATTAGGCCCAATGATGTTTAACATGGTATCAGAGCGGACGATCATGTCCCATTATGAAATGCACAAGGTAAAACTCTAAATTTTAAAAAAGCTCATGTATGTATTCGACTTTTAAGATAAATTGACATATTTTTCGAACAACATATAATGGAACCACAGACAACTATTAAAAGATATAGGGAATAGTTTTGAAGCAAATTGGATTCGATCTGAGTAAGGGCCTGTTCTCCCCAGCTTATTTTCAGTTCAGTTTAGTTCAGTTCAGTTCAGCTCCAATAAGTTCAGTTCAGTTCAGCTCCAATAAGTTCAGTTCAGTTCAGCTCCAATAAGTTCAGTTCAGATCAGTTCAGTTCAGTTCAGCTCCATTCTTTTATAATTATTTTGTTAAATATTATTATTATGTTGGTATAATTTATTTTACTAATTACTCTTATTATTATTATTATTATTATTATTATTATTATTATTATTATTATTATTATTATTATTATCATTATTATGATTATTATTATTATTTAAATATATATCATTACTATTAAGTATTATTATTATTATTATTGTTGTTTCTATATATTATTTTGTTTATTATAGCTTTACTCATTATTATTACTATTATTATTAGGATGAACATGATTTAGGTCAAAGCACAAATAAACCCACTTTTTTTAGCTCATAAACCAATCAAATCGCGTCAAGACGGTTTATGATGTAATTTTTGTGGTCCAACCCAATCATTATTTTTATTACTAAATATTTTTATATTATTAAATCTAATTATTAAAATAGTAATATTAATTTATTTCTTAGATATTATTGTTATTATATATCATCATCAAGTATTAATATATTAATACAAATAATATAAAATAATTATTATTAATCATCATTATTATCATTTATTATTATTATTATTATTATTAATTTATGATTATTAATATTATTTATTTATAACTATCATTTTAAAATATCCAAAATACTATTATTATTATTATTCATTATTATTACTTATCTTTATAATTATTATTTAATATTCATATTATTCTTGTTTAAAATATTATTTATATATTTATTACATTCAGTTTATTTCAAATCAATTCAATTCAATTCAATTCAATTCAATTCAGTTCAGTTCAGTTCAGTTCAGTTCAGTTCAGTTCAGCTCTGATAAGTTCAGTTCAGTTCAGTTCAGCTCCAATAAGTTCAGTTCAGTTCAGTTCAGCTGTTTTATGCCGAAGAGAACAGGCCCTAACTCAAGAGTTGGTTTGATGTATTCTATTCAACCGATTTTGAGTTATTATGAAATGCATAAGGTAAAAAATTCTATTTTAAAAAAAAGCTCATGTATATACTCGGCTTTTAAGATAAATTGACATATTTTTCGAACAACACATAATGGAACCACGAACAACTATTAGAGGATATAAGGAATAGTTTTGAAGCAAATTGGATTGGAGTAACTCACGAGCTGGTTTGATGTATTCTATTCAATTGATTTTAAGTTACTATTTATAACTTACTAGGACCTAATTGTGAGACCATGATTTTGTTTGGTTGGATGAAAAATATTTCTAATGAAAAATGATTTATATCCGTACACTAATTATCTCTTGTTTGATTCTAGTATGAAAAAGTTAGAAAGCGTAGAAAAAATGGTAAAGAAAATAGAGAAAATGGATAAAAAAAAAGAGAGGCTATGACGACAACAATGTTGCATTCATTATTTCTAGAAGAAAAATGTAATGCATTTTAGTTAACAGGCCTAACGTAGCAAATCCCTGGGTAAAAATAGCACTTGAAGAATTTTTCCCTTCTTAAAAACAAAATATCGAATCATATGAATAAGGTAGAAACTCCAAGAAAAGAAAGATTAATGATTCACATAGATCACTTAGTGGGAAATGCTTCCAATAAACCCAACGAGTCACTAATAATCCCATATTCCACCGCAAGCCAATCGTAGAAAATTGATAAAACCACTTTTGTTGGAAAATTATTTCCGCGTAACCAGACACTCTCTTAATGAAACTTATCTGATCATAATACATAAGTCAAATTAAACAATCCGAGCAATTCATAATTTTATCATAAATATTAAATTCCTATATTAATACTATGGAAAAAGCTAAATGCAGCTCTAACGGCTGCGTATAAGAAGCTAAAAATGGAAAAAAAACAAGCATTAACTGATCATTTATTACATAGATTAATGCAAACTTTTGTCATAAATTTACAACTAAATTCCATTTTTAGCCATATATTTATGTCTTATATGTACTATTTTCACTTTTTAAGACAGTATATATCAAAACCATTAAATCAACAGAACAAGGTAAAAAAAATTCCAACATAGCTTTTCTTCTTTTCTCCCCTCATAAATTACTGGTCAAATAAATCTCCAGAGATAACTTAAAT
Organism: Beta vulgaris subsp. vulgaris; assembly: GCF_026745355.1. NCBI lineage: Eukaryota > Viridiplantae > Streptophyta > Magnoliopsida > Caryophyllales > Amaranthaceae > Beta > Beta vulgaris. The sequence continues at coordinate 66,533,759 of NC_079207.1, forward strand.
GCATGTTTTCCAAACAGTTTACATTCGTTCTTCCACAAGCAAAGCAATCATCTCACTCTTTCACACCAGAATCTAGTCAACACCATTTGACCATGTAAAATTCTCTCTTCACTCAATTTTTTTTTTTTTTTTTAAAAGTACAAGAATCAGGAAACAAGGGTTAAAAACGTAAATTAAACTTCTTATTTACGCATAAATTAAAAAAGAAAAATTACTAATTCTAAAAATTCCCAACCAAATCTCCTCCTATATAAACCTCTCACTCCCCCTTTTTCCTCTTCGTCGTCTCTCTGAGACTGAGGATAAATAGTTTTCAGATACTCTCCCCATTCATTCTCTTCTTCTAGAGAGATAAAGTTCTAGAGAGAGAAACAAACAAACCTCAAAAAAAAATTTAAACAAAAAAAAAATCAAAGAAATGAGAACTAGAAGAGGACTATGTTATCCGGAAGTTCATGCATCTACTACCACAACTATGACTCTATCTCTTCAAAAAAAGCAGATGAAGGTGAAAAAAATGATGAAGAAAAATAGAGGTTTTGTTAATGGCGGCGATAAAGATGATGATAAAATGAGATCGTTTTCGTCGCCGGAAAATGATTTTGTTTTTACTAACTTTGAAAAAGAAAAAGTTGATTTTCGTTGCCGGAAAAGAGCGAAAATCTCGCCGGAATTTGCCGGAGGAGGTTCGGATTTCTTCGATTCTTTACCGGATGATCTTGTTGTGTGTATTTTAGCGAAGCTTAGTTCTACTGCTTCTTGTCCTGCTGATTTCATCAACGTACTCATAACGTATGTTTTCTTGAACTTTACTTTCTCTCTCCTCTTTTTTAGAAGAAGATTTGTGATCTTGAATTGATTGTGTTTTTTTTGATTGATTTTGTAACAGTTGTAAGAGATTTAACGGATTAGGTCTTAATTCTATGGTTTTATCAAAAGCTTCACCGAAAACTTTCGCAATTAAAGCTAAGAATTGGTCCGAATCTTCTCATCGTTTCCTCAAATTTTGCTCTGATGCCGGAAATGTCGAAGCCTGCTACACTCTCGGCATGGTAATTTATTTTCTCTCTCCAAAAATCATGATTATTCACTCCTAATTTTCCTCCAATTATTCTCAATCAAATCAAAAATAAAAGTAGAAAAATACGAGTTTCATTTTCAATAGTCGGTAAATTTCTGCTGATTTTTTGTTAATTTGAAATCGTTTTGTGACAGATTCGATTCTACTGTTTACAAAACCGAGGAAGTGGAGCTTCACTAATGGCGAAAGCCGCCATTAATTCACACGCACAAGCTCTATACTCATTAGCAGTGATTCAATTCAACGGAAGTGGAGGAACAAAGAGCGACAAAGACCTACGCGCAGGAGTCGCTCTATGCGCACGTGCCGCCTTCCTAGGTCACGTGGACGCTCTCCGTGAACTCGGCCACTGTCTTCAAGACGGTTACGGCGTCCGTCAAAACGTCGCCGAAGGACGTCGTTTTCTCGTCCAAGCAAACGCACGTGAGCTAGCCACCGCTCTCACGTGCGCCTCTTCTCCTTCCTCTTGTTGGCTCTCATCCTCACCAACCGGAAACCGCCACGTGTCTTCAACAACAGCAACAACAACAACAAACGTAGGTTGTCCATTGTTAAGTGATTTCGGTTGCAATGTTCCTGCTCCTGAAGCTCACCCAGCGAACCGGTTTTTATCCGAGTGGTTTTCGGTTCGAACCGGTGAAATTAACTCTAATGAAAATGAAAAAAATCCTGGACCCGGTTTAAGGCTATGTTCTCATATTGGATGTGGTAGACCGGAGACACGTAAGCATGAGTTTAGACGGTGTTCCGTTTGTGGGGCCGTTAATTACTGCTCACGCGCTTGTCAAGCGCTTGATTGGAAGTTGAGGCATAAAGGAGAGTGCGCGCCTATGCCTAGATGGGCTGAAGAAAATATTAACGCCGTTAACGGTCACGGTAACGATAACGATGATGGTGTTATTAATGGTATGGATGTAGATGATGACAGATAACGGTGACTGTGACGGTAGCTCCGCCACATGAGTTGTGATTGGGTGGATAAAAATGGGGGAAAGGGTAAAATTGGTAATTCATCTTATGATTAAGGTAAGAAAAAAGAAAAGGAAAAAGAAATTTTTGGGTACAAAAATGAGAAAGAAAAGAAGGTGGGGACTTTTTTTTTAAATTTTTTTGGATGAAGGGTAAAGGGTTAGGAACTTGGGTGTTCATCTTTGGGAAAGAATCGATATTTTTTTTTCTTTGTATAGAGGAAGGGATTTGTTCCCTTTTGCGGATATGATGTACTTTTTTTTCTTATAATTTTAATTTAGCTAATTACAAAATTTTCAATCAACAACTACTCTACTATTTCGTCTTTTTACTTCTCCGTTTTCTTTTGTTGTTCCTATTACGGAAATTGGTCAAAGTAGGAAAAACTCTACTTTCGAAATGAAGGGATTGTCTTTTTTCGACAAGAAATTGAGTTGTATATTTTGGGTATAAGAAAATTAGTTGAATTAGTTGTGGATGTCATGTTGTAGTTATTTGTTACATATGGGAGAATGAATCTGTGAAGAAAAACATTAGGTAAGTGGATTGGGATGAATTACCAAACAGGAATTTTGCTTAAGCCCGCCATTTAACTTTGAGGGAAAGAGAAGTTAGTTCTTCATTTCTTTTTAGCTTAATTGTTACAAAAAGTTGTAATTTGTTTTGCAATTTCAAATCATATAAAAACATGCAATTTTAGGAATAATAGAAAGGGAGAGTAAGTGATTGCAAAAAAAAAGTTCTTGTATGCAATGTTTCACAATATTAGTTGATTGTGTGGGTTACCAATTATGGAGAAAAAATATTGGGGAATCTAATAATATTACTAAAGTCGCAATAAAGTCACTAATAATGCTTATATGTGTTACTGATTAGTACAAATGGTAGTAGATGATCAGATTAGTTGGTCGGTCACTCTATTATAATTCCTCCATTTCTCAATACGTGATAAATTTTGACTCATAAACCATTCATATACCTCACTTTGATTGTACTTTAACTCTTACTAAAATATAAAAACAAAATGATAATATTAAATGTTGCTGGATATGTTTCAAAGAACATTTTTCATAATATCAAATATTATAATGGTTACAACATAAATAATTATAGATTTTAATGGTCAAAGTTGTTGTTGGCAATTGAGAAACGGGGAAGAAGTATCGACAAATCGAAAAGGAGGTTTAATATTTTTGGAAAAAGATAATATCACTGATGATAAAAAAATATTGCTCTCATCAAAAAATATTGCAATTATTGGTGACATCTAGTTGTGAAGTTAGAAGGTGAATTAGGTAAAAAAAAATGTGAAAAAAGAAGGTATCCAATGAAAATATATAGTAGTATCATTATGGCTAATAGTCCTATTTATTTAATTTTTCATTTAAGGTACTGGCTTTTGCTTTTAGTTAGTGTTGGTCAAAAAAAGAGTGTGTTTTGAGTTTTTTGGGGGATTGGAATTGACCAGAGATTGGTGTGGTAAGGTAAGTGTTTTGATGTAGGAAAAAGGGGGTGAGAAGTGGAGAATGAAACATGGAGGAGTAAGTGGGCACTTGGGTTGTCGATGGGTGGGAACCAACTACAATTTGCTAGTGGTGGATGAAAAAGTGAGTATATCAAATTTGAAAAAGAAGTGAAGAAATTAGGTATATATGGAAAAAGAAGAACAAGAAAGGTACCCTAGTGAGTGCCTAATGTTGGAGTGATCAACTTATTCAACTTGGTAATTCTCAAATTCTGAAACTTTTTACAAAATTAAGGGTGCATACTATGTGATCGAAGTGTTGATAATGCTAAAAAAGAGTAAACACAATTTGTCATCTTTGCATATTGTCATTGTTGGAATACTAAGGCATAGGTCTTGTAGATCGGTGACTGTGTGTTCAATAACGTACGTATTTATATAGACAAAAACTACCGGATGATGACTTACCTTTATTTTTCCTTAAAGCCGGCGAATTTATTATTGAAAAAGATATGTACAAATTTTTTTCATCATGAAACATTTTAAACCAGATTTTAATAGTAACGTGTGATATCATATGCCGTAATTAACACCTTTTTCTTGATCCATGAGGAACCAACCAAAATTTCGAGCTTGGAAAGTGTGCGCCATACCAAAACTACCTCACGCTCATGAAACTAATCTAACTTCATAAACTTGAGAGTATTCCCAAGTTCTTCTCTTCAGTTGGAGTGAACTTATCCCTTCGACCTTCTTTCTATGCCAAGAGTTGATAGTGTTCCAAGAAACTTTGTCATCTTTGCGATATTCATTGGTGTAAACTCTAGTGTGAATTTAATACAACACCAGCCATGCATGTGCGCTATAAGGTATACATTTAAAGCAGTTAACTTATTAACATGGATATGTACAAAGTTGTATCTCATCACTCAACCGTTTACAATTTTTTTATGGTAACGTTTAGAATGTTACATATCGTCTCTCATACACTCAACTTTAGAGAGTTTAACGCTCGCTCTATAAAATACTTCTTTTCTGCAAAAAGCTAAATTCAAAACTTTCGACTCCTAAAAGACATGCGTCGCAACACCACAACCATCAAATCTATGAAATCATTAAAACATTACCACTTGGAAGCTCTCCCCTTTCACATACACATAGTGGGATCGGAGGGGAAAAAACCAAAAACTATTAATATATATTGCAATTATTAATCCCATTGAGCAATTTAGAAGTAGGTATAGGATGAATCAAGGAAAATGAGACAAGAAATTAGACTGTTGATAACAATAGTTCAGTTCTAACGCAATTTTCTAGATGTACTTGTATTTTGAAAATTTGGACCAATATTATGACCATACATAATAGAGGTTGGTGGTCCAAGGAATTGGTCAGCACTGAAGAAGGCTGGCTAATTAAGGTCAGTAGTTGAAGTCTTGGCTACTTTGGTTGAAGTTTTACATATTAGTACAAGCCGTGGTATAGATGCTGCTGACCATGTCTAACAACCAGCATCCTTCACAACGTCAAAGCATTAATGTACTGATTTATGTAATCCATTATCTTCTTGTTTTGTTTCGAATATTAGAATCAAGGTAATCTAAACATGCATAATTCCATATGTAAAAAAGGGATTCTCTATAAATATCTTTCATGAGAGTATTTATTTACTTGCGGAACTTTTTTATAAATTTGTGGAAAAAAAAACACGAATTTAGAAATTGAGAATCTATGGACTATATTAATTAAACGAATTTTTCTTAGCTTCATCGAAATATATTATTGTAACCAAGTTTGATATTTTTGAGACTTGTTTGAACTTATCTGAATGGTGAAACTCTTTTAATCTAAAAAGCAGGAATAAAAAAGTTAAACAACATCCCATTTAACATTTTAATTGATAGTAGTATTAGACTTTTCTTCCAAATTATATACAAAGTATAATTTTATTAGCATTAACATAATTTATATATACCTAGCGTCTGCACATGTTCGAGTTCTTACTCTACATTTATATATTTTCCATTAAGCTTTTAAGCGAATTCAATGTAGAGTTCGTCATTTTAGTTTATATATTTAAATAATATTTGCAATTATTAGATTTTCTTAAAAGCAAAACTATTGGAATCCATTTCTATTAATTGGAAAAACTAAAGCTATACGTTTCTTGGTGTTTTTAGTTTTGATTCTCTAGCTTATATGATTTCGAAATGTTGTTGATCTTAAGTATTTAAAGAAAAGATTGTTCGAGAAAAAGGAAAAAGATATTACTCCTATAAGAATAAATTGGGAATCATTACAAAACTATTCTGCACCAAAGAAGATATTAAATATTAGGAAGTTAAAGGTGCATATGCAATACATAGTTCTCATTTCGAAGCTCTTCATGGTGCTGTGGTGGTTAGAAACTTTTTCTTTCCTCTTTTTTCCATAGAATGGGCGAATATGGAGGCTAAATAATTATATACTACAATCTTTTCTTCTTCACTATTGAATCGTACATAATATTAAGTCTATGAATTAAGATTAGCAAGATATCTTGATAATGTTATTTATGATGAAATATTGATAATGGATCCTTCTGATTTTTATATGTTCGATACTCATAGTCCTAATTAAGTATGATCTTATATACTTTTGTAAAAGCGGAACTTATTATCCATGAACTTAATAAGAAAATCAGGTGAGAAGAACATATCCATATGACCGTACATGATATATCTCAATATGTCATGCTTGACTTTTCTAATTTAATTAGGCATACATAGATTAAATTGTGATTTTCAATGTAATTAATTATACAATTATTGTCATGTATTCATGAAATAAATATTTCATGCAAACTTTTAGTTCTATCACATTTGTTTATTTTGTATTGATATGTCTAAGAGAAAATTTTATGACGAAAAACTTGTTTTAATTCTACTCTTTGCGTTTTCAATGTAGTGACTTTGCCAACAATCTTGATTATAACAGTGATATGTTGATATTATATATATATATATATATATATATATATATATATTTATATATATATATATATATATATATATTTAGACGTTTGTAAGAAAATTTTAGTTGATCAAATCGTGTCTGAATCTTGATATCTACGTTGTATATACTCTCCATTTATTTGGAATTTTCAAAACATTTTCTTTTAAAGAAATATATATTTGCCATCCATTCCTTTATGGCTTGTACACTTGTCCCAAAAAAAATTCCATTAATTTCCAACACACATTTTTGTTTTATCATTGATGTCTTTGTTTAAGACTTTAAGTACCATCTTCATGAAATAATGGTGAATAACTAAGTGCTTAATTCAAATAAGGACGATGTGACAAAGAATTCTTAAGATATAGATTATACAATTCATACAAAAGATAAGACTTAAGAGACAAAAATTTCCCAAGTATGATAATACCATACCATAAAATGATAATACATGTTCATAAGCATTAATTACATATTCAATGAGATGGTCAATAAGCCCCTAAAGATGAAACTACACTCATACGATCATGTTGGCTGAAAGATATACACAATGAATAAAGGGTAGAAGTGGCACTTAAGTGAATATGTCCCATAAAAATAGAGTACTGACCACATAATTTTTGATGATGTTAAAGGCTCGAATTTTAGTGGCTAGTTGCCAGTTGGGAAAATCCTACTATATGATGGTGGTTCCTTTTCCCCCACACACTTAGGTATAATCATCCAATTTGCTTACACTTTTAAACTACTCCTTCCGTTTCATAATACTCGCTACATTTTTTATTGCGCGAAGTTATTTGTTACACTTTCTTTTTAGACAATAAACTCTCTTTATTTTTCTCGATCCTCTCACATGGGTCCCTTTTCTTTTTACTTTATACATCTTTCTTCTCCAAAAATTGCGTAGGAGTCCATGAATTGAAAAGTGTAGTGAGTAATATGAAACGGATAAAGTAATTAAGATCTCATATTATAACATTTAAACTAATATAAAATAAATATAAAAAATATCTAAAAATTGGAGACAAAAACTTTTGCTTTTAGACGTTTCAATAATATCGACCTAGTGATTATGCATGGTGACTAAGTAACATATCTTAAGGATGGTTAAAATTTGATGTTAATTAATTTCTTTGCTTGAGGATGAAATTGTCACCTCAATGGCATAACAAATTAAGCAAGAGAATAAATTTGTTACCCCACAAGTGTGGCAAGCAATTACTTCTTTTTCTTTATTCTCAACACTTTTTTTTTTTCTCTTCCCTCAATTTTTTTAAACACTAAGAGAAGATTATCCTAGCAAAAGAAAGTAGTGTACAAGAACCACTCATTGAGATTTGTTTATACTTTTTTTTTGAATTTGCGCCAACACAAAATTTCCATATCTTTTACTTTTCTTTACTATCTGATCTCCTTTTTTGTTTGGTGATGGTTTGCCAAATTTCTTGAAATTTGAAACTATTCTTTAAGAAAAAAAGAACTTGCAATTCGTCAAATAAAGAAGAGAAAATAACGTGAGACTCATATTAAAAGAAGTTATCAATTTACTCTCTTTGTATATTTGATAGAGAACAATTATTCAGATAATCTCACTCATTGATTGATAGCACTTAAATATATATACCTCGTTATATGAGGCAAACCTTTACAAATTTGGTATAAGCTAATTCAATTTGAATAGAGAAAAGAAATTGGTGTGAGACTCGTATGCCAAGTAAAGTTATCAACTTACTCTCTTTGTATATTTGGTAGAAAACAATTTTCCAAATAATTTCACTCATTGGTTGATAGCACTAGAATAAATAACTCATTATATGAAGCAAACCTTTACAAATTTAGTATACCCTAATTCAATTTGTAAGAATGAAGTTGAATGTTTTTTTAACGAGGGAATGAAGCTGAATGGTTAATCATATAAGTAATTTTTTTTTTTCTGTTGAATTTATCTAGTTTAACTTGAAATTTTGATATTTTTGATATTATTAATTAGCCAGCTAGCATATGTTTTCATGAGGTGCTAGTTGATCTAGGCTTAGCTAATGTCAACAAATAGCCTTTAAGATAAGAGTTGCAGATATAGAGTTGTTAGTCGACAAGTCTTAGAAGTGGAAGGAAAATAGCTAAAATGGTATAAAATAGCTCCAAGCACTTAATACTTAAGAGAACGTATTGTGTCGGACTCGTCCGACCATAATCTTTGGTCGGACGACTTTCAGGTGGTTCCAAAATTTTTTCAGTTAGTCTTAATTTTTTTTCAGGTAGTCTTCATTTTTTTTCAGGTAGTCTTCATTTTGTTTCAGGTAGTCTTCATTTTGTTTTCAGTTAGTCTTCTTTTTTTTTTCAGTTGGTTTTTGTACTTCAGTTAGACTTACTTTGGGTTTCAGTTGGTCTTTATTCTTTTTCAGGTAGTCTTCAATTTTTTTCAGGTAGTCTTCATTCTTTTTCAGGTAGTCCAACTGAAAGAAAACAAAGTCCAACTGAAAGAAAACAAAGTCCAATTGAAAGAAAATAAAGTCCAACTGAAAGAAAACAAACTCCAACTGAAAGAAAACAAAATCCAACTGAAAGAAAACAAAGTCCAACTGAAACAAAACAAAGTCCAACTGAAACAAAACAAAGTCCAACTGAAAATGGAAAATATCAAATGAAAGAATAAATGGGAACCTCCTCATTCAAATCCCATAGCAACTGAAATCCCATAGCAAAGTTTAAATTCTGGAGTTTTTGCTACTGCAGATTTATGTTATCAATCAAAAGGTACTGTGGAGTGGTGATGTGAGATTAATAAATAGAGTTTTTGCAACTGAAATTCCATAACCAATTTGACACACGGATCCTTTTCTTAAGTTTATCCATAACCAATTCGTCGGTCACGAGCTTTTAGTTGCAAAAATACCGTATTGCTTATTTATGTTATTCTTCATCCTTTGCACATTTTCATCCTCTTCATTCCTTCATCTTCATCTTCTCTGCAATTCGTCTTTTAATGGCGACGAATTCTTCGTCCTTGTGTTTTGCTCCTGTTGCTGGTGGACATGGAAACCTCGACGCTATTAATCGCGTTCTCTCTGATCTTTGCATCAAAGGAATTCCTAAGGTTTGTTTCATAAAATTGTATAGTACTGGGCTCAGCCCGTCTGACGAGAATATTGGGTCAGACGGTCTGACCCAATACTTTCACTTAATAGTCATATGGCACAATCTACACCTCTTAAACACCCGTGAAAAATGTGTAGTTCTCAGCTAGTGTTAGCCTTTGAAAGCAACCCTTATTTAAGGTTTTCCTCTAGAATGAAGAAGCAAAAGGACACTCAAATCTTTAAGAATCTTACTTGATGTACCCTCTATTAGAATTTTGACCATTCTTATGAGAAGATAATAATTACTCTCTTCGTTTTTTATCGTAAGGCACATTATAAAATTTTATTTTGAATATAGAACGACATCTCTTATAATATAACAATTAAATATTAAAAAAAATGTCATTAGACTTGCCTCAAAAAATATTACAATAATATTATTTTCTTACAAATTTTATCAATATCAAATAAAGAGTAATCTATACAAACATATTAAAAGGCGTGTGTGTGAAAATGTATATACGCAGGAAACTCGTTGGTCTTTCAAAGAAATTTTATCCTCTCGAGTTTTGGAAATAAGAAACATGATCTTCATGAGAGTTTCCATGCTAAATAGATTTTTAGATTTTTTTTAATGTTTATTGATTTACACATCCTTACTTCCACTTCTGTAGTTATGTACGTGAGGTTTTCTTTTTCATAATGCAAAGCAATGGCCTCCGGGTTTATTTGTTAGAACTAAAAAAGGGTGAAGAAGATGAATACTATGAGATAACAAATCTTCTAGGCGTGTGTAGACACTTTCTCAAAAGTGATATTCCGACCCTATACGAAGCACGGGTTGCACGGAATTCAAATTCGAGATACAAAGAAGAACAACAAGAGTCACGCTCGTATGAATCTTGTTAAAAATGAGAATAAGTTTTTTATGATTTTGTCTTTGATGAACAATGAAAAGATATACTTTAGAGAGAGTGCTTTTGAGAAAATAATCAAAATCAGAATGCTCCCTTTCATCTGTGGTAAACACCACTTTTATACACCCACACAAACAAACCGTCAAACAACCGCTCATCACGCACAAAACCGAGCAACAACAGAAGGCTGTCGCGAGCCGCGACAGAGCTCGCGAGTCGCGATGGAGCCTGTCGCGAGTCGCGACAGTGGTCGCGAGTCACGACCATGAGTCTGTCAGCCTCATGCTTCTTTGAGCCTGTCGCGAGCCACTGCAGAGATCGCGAGTCGCGATGACGTCTCTGCCCAGCTTTGTGTGTTCGTTTGTTTTCTTCGAGTCGCGAGCGAGATATCACTCCTTTCAACTCTTATTGTTTACTATACCATAAACAATTTACGTGCATACTTAACGCAACTTGAACAACGACACCATAACCAAGTAGTTCAAGCTATACGTTACATGAATTCAATCAACCAAATACTCTAAATTATCCAACAATCCTCCCCCATTTAGAGTATTCTATAAGATAAGCACTAAACACCATCAAAAACAAACATCTTATGCGTAAATGAAAGTGTATAAAACTTGAACTTTCATATAGTAAAGTACACATTCCAAGTATCCATATCCAATTGGTGTCGATAACGATTGAACCAATTTCAATACATAATGGAAACCCGAAGATACTATACACACAAGATAAAGATTACTTAAACTCATTATAAACCGACACATAAAGCCTTGTGTCCATATCTATTCATAAGTGTATCAAAGCTATGCCCCAATAGCTCCTTGAAGCGGCTAAACTTCACACTTACATAGGTAGATCTCTAAAATACATGCACAAAGCATAAACAAGAGACCTATTAAGTATACAACCTCCTTATACAACACAGTTATAGAACTATAAACTTAGGATGAATAAAAGTTCTACAATCATCTAAATGAAGAAATTAATCTTATTGAACTTAAGACCCAACGTCATATTGGGCGTTAAGTTAAGATTCCCTCATTCGTGATTCTCGAGGGGCTCCAATCCTAAACCGATTGCCATCCTCTTTACATTATCTCTAGCCAAGGCCTTTGTAAAACAATCCGCTAGATTATACGTTGTACGTACATAGTCAACAGTGATTACACTATCCTTGATAAGTCCTTGGATGTAGCTATGCCGCACACCAATATGTCTTGACTTACCTTATAGACTTGACTATATGCTCTTGCCAAAGCAGCATCGTTATCACAATGAATCGCTATAGATATCGGTTTTGGCAACAAAGGAATCTCAATCATGAGATTCTTTAACCACTCCGCCTCTTTGCTTGCGGAAGATAAGCAATGAATTCCGAAGTCATGGAGGAATCCGCTATGCAAGTTTGTTTCTTGGAAGCCCAAGATATAGCACCTCCCCCAAGTAGAAATACCCATCCACTTGTGAAGAGTGATCCTCTTTATTAGAGATCCAACTTGCATCGAATACCTTCTAAAACCGAAGGATATCCACTTAGGATAAACCATAGTCCTTGGTTTTTCCTAATACCTTAACACACGACGAATAGCTTGCCAATGTTGTACACTAGGATTACTAGTATACCTACTGATTTGCCTACCGCAAATGCGATATCCGGCCTAGTACTCGTCATTGCATACATCAAACATCCAATCACCCTTGAATACTCAAGTTGAGATACAGCACTACCTACATTAGGTAGTAATTTCTCACTAGGGTCCATTGGAGTTGACACAAAAGAGCAACCACTAACATCGAATTTCTTAAGAACCTTTTCAATGTAGTGAGATTGAGACAAACTCAATTTACCTTTGCTTCTTTTAATTCTAATTCCTAGAATGACATCCGCCTCCCCCAAATCTTTCATTGAGAACTTAGACGATAGAAAAGATTTAGTCCATTCAACTTGGGATAAATCAGTTCCAAAAATTAGCATGTCATCTACATATAAGCAAATCATCACACCATGACCATTGTCATCAAATTTGCTATATACACACTTGTCTGAATTGTTCAATTTGAATCCATTAGACAACACTACCTCATCAAATTTTTGATGCCATTGCTTAGGTGCTTGTTTTAGCCCATACAAAGATCTAATTAGTTTGCAAACTTTTGTTCTTGACCTTTGACAAAAAATCCAACCGGTTGTCTCATGTAAACCTCCTCATCTAATTCTCCATACAAAAATGCAGTCTTGACATCCATTTGATGGATCACAAGATTATGAATTGCTGCAAGGGCAATCAATAATCTTATAGTGGAGATTCGAGCTACAGGTGCATATGTATCGAAATAATCGATACCCGGCTTTTGAGAAAAGCCTTGTGCCACTAACCGGGCTTTGAACTTGTCAATAGTTCCATCGATTTTCATTTTCTTCTTGAAAATCCATTTGCACCCTATTGGTTTACATTTAGGAGGTAGGTCCGCTAAAACCCATGTGTTATTCCCCATGATTGAGTCCATTTCATCATCAATAGCTTCTTTCCAAAATGAAGCATCTTGAGATTGCATGGCCTCATCATAGTTAAAGGATCCCCTTCCACATTATAGACATATGGAAATTTAGTCAAAACACTATCTCTTGATCCTTCAACCAAATATACATGAAAATCCGGGCCAAAAGATTTCTCTTTCCTAACCCGTTTACTTCTCCTTGGTTGAGTTGATGTAGATGCAACATTTTCATCTAGAATTTGTTCATCTAACTCTTGATCATTAGTTTGATCAATTCTTGAATTTCGGTACTTGGAGTTATGTCCTTTGGTCTAGGAACCGATGAATATCTATTTTCATCAAAAATTGCATCTCTTGACTCCACAATAGTGTGAACCGACCAAAAGTCGTTTTGTTCTATAACATAGAACCTATAGGATTTGCTATGAGAGCATATCCTATAAAGATGCATTCAACTCCTCTTTCACCTAACTTTTTACGTTTAGGTTCCGGCACTTTCACTATTGCCCTACATCCCCAAACTCTAATGTAACTTAGATTTGGTTTTCTTTTGTACCATAATTCATAAGGGGTAACTTTGTTCTTTTTCATAGGAACACGATTCAAGATGTAACAAGCGTTAAAACCGCTTCACCCCAAAAACCATCACTCAAACCCGAGTAGGATAACATAGAATTTACCATTTCTTGTAAAGTTCTATTTTTTCTTTCCGCTACACCATTTTGTTGTGGTGTATAAGCCGCGGTTGTTTCATGTATAATTCCTAAAGCTTGGAAATAACTAGGATTATGAAATTCACCACCTCTATCGGTTCTAAACCGTTTAACCTTGTCACTTAGTTGCAATTCTACTTCATTTTTATAGATCTCAAATTTTTCTAGGGCTTCATCTTTAGTAGACAATAGATATACATAACAAAATCGTGAATGATCATCAATAAATGTTACTATATATTTTTTGTTTCCTAAAAAGGTGTACTATGAAAATCACAAAGATCACTATGTACCAAATCAAGCAATTTAGTATCTCTTTCCACATTATTAGGGAAAGAACACCTAGTTATTTTGGTAAGCATGCATGTTCTACACTTCTCAATACTTGGATCAAAAGCAGGAATTAAATCATCCTTAGCCATAGAATATAATTTTCTATAATTAACATGACCAAGTCTTAAATGCCAAAGAGAAGAATTATCATTAATAACACACACATTGTTTACTAAAGCATTTGAAATGCTAAGTTTAAACATACCATTACACAAATAACCAAGTCCAACAAACAAACCACCCTTAGATAATATAAATTTGTCCGACTCAAAGACCATTTTAAAACCTATTCGATTCAAGATAGCTCCTGACACTAGATTACGCCTAAGTTCCGGAGCAAATACAACATCTCTTAACACTAGAGATTTGCCGGAACTAAAGACCAACTCTACTTGTCCTACACCAAGAACTTGAGCTGTAGAGTCATTCCCCATGTATAGAACTTCTCCATTGTCCACCTCCTTGAAGGTTTTGAATGAAGACCGCTCCTTGCACACATGCCTTGAAGCTCCTGAATCGATATACCATGAACAATCATCCTGTACACAAAAGATTTCAGAAATCATACACATATAATTCAAACTTGAATTACATGAAAGTTGTGACAAGTACCTTGTTTGGCTTGGGATTGGCTAGACTCGCCTTTCCCTCCACCTTGCTCATTCTTTTTGTTCATTTTCCTCTTCCATAGGAAGCAATCCTTTTTGAAGTGTCCGGGCTTGCCACACTCCCAACAACCACGTTGTTGAACACCTCCACCATTCTTAGGCTTCTTAAAGTTGTTGCCTTTGGTGAAATTATTAGCCCTCTTCTTAGGATTTGAGTCTTTGAACTTTCCATCCTCCACCATGTTAATGGTAGAAGAATTAGGATTTACCTCCTTTTGTCCATCTTGAACCCGAATGCCCTCTTCAATCCGAAGATGAGCACCCAATTGTTCCACATTTATATCATCTTTCCTATGTTTAAGAGTATTTCTAACATCCTTCCAACTTGGTGGTAATTTGTTAATTATTGAAGATACAATAAAAGTTTCATCCATACTAATATTGTGTTGTTTAAAACTTCCTAAAATCCTTTGAATTTCATGGAATTGCTCCATCACAGGCCTTGTTTCATTCATCTTAAAGTTATTAAAGTTACTAACTAAAAACTTCTTACTAGATGCATCTTCGGCCATGTACTTTGACTCAAGGTCATCCCAAAGCATTTTAGCGGATTCATAGAAGTGATAAACATCAAATAAAGTATCAGACATACCGTTTAAAATGTGACCACGACATATATAATCGTCATTCTCCCACTTGTTCCTTCTCCTTGAGGCCTCCAAAGTTTCATCTTCCACAAACTCGGGTTTTGGAGTACTCAAAACATATGCACCGAAAGAGAAGTGAGAAGAAAATGCATCTTCTTTTGCCATCTACGGAATCCCACACCCTCAAACTTTTCAAGTTTCTGAAAATTCGAAGTCATTTCACGTACCGTAGCCATCTTCAAGAAAATATCACTTTTGGATTGTTAGAACTAAAAAAGGGTGAAGAAGATGAATACTATGAGATAACAAATCTTCTAGGCGTGTGTAGACACTTTCTCAAAAGTGATATTCCGACCCTATACGAAGCACGGGTTGCACGGAATTCAAATTCGAGATACAAAGAAGAACAACAAGAGTCACGCTCGTATGAATCTTGTTAAAAATGAGAATAAGTTTTTTATGATTTTGTCTTTGATGAACAATGAAAAGATATACTTTAGAGAGAGTGCTTTTGAGAAAATAATCAAAATCAGAATGCTCCCTTTCATCTGTGGTAAACACCACTTTTATACACCCACACAAACAAACCGTCCAACAACCGCTCATCACGCACAAAACCGAGCAACAACAGAAGGCTGTCGCGAGCCGCGACAGAGCTCGCGAGTCGCGATGGAGCCTGTCGCGAGTCGCGACAGTGGTCGCGAGTCACGACCATGAGTCTGTCAGCCTCGTGCTTCTTTGAGCCTGTCGCGAGCCACTGCAGAGATCGCGAGTCGCGATGACGTCTCTGCCCAGCTTTGTGTGTTCGTTTGTTTCTTCGAGTCGCGAGCGAGATATCACTCCTTTCAACTCTTATTTTTGTTTACTATACCATAAACAATTTACGTGCATACTTAACGCAACTTGAACAACGACACCATAACCAAGTAGTTCAAGTTATACGTTACATGAATTCAATCAACCAAATACTCTAAATTATCCAACATTATTTTTACCAAGAGGGTTGATTCTTTGGTGGCTTCTTATTGTATTATGTCTTTTCCTAGATGGTAATTTAAATTTTATTGTGGACACTTAAACCATGATTAAAAGTTGTTTGAGATGATAATTGTGTCATGCTATAATAACAAGAGGTCACGGGTGCAAATCTTGTTACGGACAAATTTTACTTTTGTTAATCGACATGACTTATGTACACATTGGACATAACTCTATAGTCGTCTATGCCCTAATATATACATATTTTGTCAGTAATAAACAAAACTATAACATATTTCTATGCAACAATAGTTATTGAATCCTAGATTTTTATTTCACTCAAAGACTTTTTCGAGGCAACACATATGTTCCAAGCACCCTCCCAATGTTACAAGACACATCGGCTTTCCTAGAAATATTTCGGGAGAAAATATGACCAGGTCCGGAGAAGTCCAAAAATTTCCCAAAAACAGACAAAATTGAAGGTTATAATACACGCTTTCGGACTTTCCCGAGGACCGAGCTACGGACGCCACGGGATGCCTCCTAGAGACATAGGAGGTTATTGGAAATGAGTCATGTGGATTGGAACGAATATGTGGATATCTTTATGTTCATTTCGAGAAAATTTTGGATTTCACGAGAAATAACCAAATGGGGTATTCACAGGCTTTTCGAGGCAACACAATTGGTGCCAAACACCTGCGCAAAGTTACAAGTCACATCGCCTTTTCTAAGAACATTTTGGGAGAAAATATGACCAGGCCCAGAGAAGTCAAAAAATGTCCCAAAACAGCCAAAATTGAATCTTATAACACCATTTTCAAAGTTTCCCAGGGCCCGAGCTACAGACGCCACGAGATTCCTCCTAGGGACACGGGAGATTATTGGAAAAGAGTCATATTGCTTGGAACAAATATGTGGATGCCTTTTAAGTTCATTTTGAGGCAGTTTTTAGATTTTACGAGAAATGAACAAATGGGGTATTTGGGGGCTTTTCGAGGCAACACAAATGGTGCCAAGCACCCGCGCAACGGTACATGTCACATCGACTTTCCAAGGAATGTTTTGGGAGAGTATATGGCCAGGCCCGGAGAAATCCAACAATATCCCAAAAACAACCAAAATTGAAGGTTATAAATACACGCTTTCGGATTTTCCCGTAGCCGGAGCTACGAATGCCACTGGGTGCCTCCTAGGGACATGGGAGGTCATTGGAAATGAGTCAAGTGGCTTAGAACGAATATATGGATGCTTTTACGTTCATTTTGAGGCAATTTTGGGTTTCACGAGAAATGAATAAATGCGGTGTTCATAAGCTTTTCGAGACAATTCAAATGTAACCAAGCACCCGCGCAAGGTTACAAGTCACGTTGGCGTTCCTAGGAACGTTTCAGGAGAAATTATGGCCAGGCCCGGAGAAGTAAAAAAATATCCCAAAAACAGCCAAAATTGAATGTTATAATATACGCTTTAAGGATTTCCTAGGGCCCGAGATCAAAACGCCACGAGATGCCTCCTAGGGACATGAGAAGTCGTTGGAAAGAATTCATGTGGCTTGGAACGAATATGTGGATGTCTTTACGTTCATTTTGAGGCAATTTTGGGTTTCACGAGAATAGAAAAAACGGGGTGTTCATAAGCTTTTTGAGGCAATGCAAATGCTATCAAGCATCCGTGCAACATTACAAGTCATTTCGGTAATCATAGAAATGTTTCGGTAGAAAATATGACCATGGCCGAAAAAGTCCAAAAATGTTGCAAAAATAGCCAAAATTGAAGGATATAATACACGCTTTAAGACTTTTTCGGGGACCAAGCTCCGAACGCCACGAGATGCCTCCTAAGGACATGGGAGGTCATTGGAAAAGAGTCATGTGACTTGGAACGAATATATGGATGCCTTTACGATAATTTCGAGGCAATTTTGGGTTTCACGAGAAATGAAAAAATGGGGTGTTCAGAGACTTTCGATGCAATGGAAATTGTGCCATACACCCACGCAACGATATAGGTCACGTCGGTACTCCTAGGAATTTTTCGGGAGAAATATGACCAAGCCTGGAGAAGTCAAAAAATGTCCCGAAAACAGCCATTATTGAAAGTTATAATACACGCTTTCGGATTTTCGCGGCCCGAGCTATGGACGCCACGGGATGCCTCCTAGGGACATGGGAGGTAATTAGAAATGAGTCATGTGGCTTGGAACGAATATGTGGATATCTTTAAATTTATTTCGAGGCAATTTTGGGTTTCACGAGAGATGAATAAATGGAGTATTCAGAAGCTTTTTGAGACAATGCAAATGGTGCCAAGAATCCGTGCAACGTTACAAGTCCCGTCGGTACTAATAGGAAGATTTTGGGATAAAACATGACCAGGTCCAGAGAAGTACAAAAATGTCACAAAAACAGCCAATATTGAAGGTTATAAATACACGCTTTCGGACTTTTTCGGGGTACGAGTAGCGAACGCCACATGATGCCTCCTAGGGGAATGGGAGGTCATTGGGAAGGAGTCATGTGACTTGGAACGAATATGTCAATGCCTTTATGTTCATTTCGAGAAAGTTTTAGGTTTCACAAGAAGTGAATAAATGGGGTGTTTAAAGGCTTTTCGAGGCAACACTAATGGTACCAAGCACCCGCGAATTGTTACAAGTTACTTTGGCTTTCAATGGAACGTTTCGAGAGAAAATATGGCCAGGCCTAGAAAAGTCGCAAAAACAACCAAAATTGAAGATTATAATACACGCTTACGGACTTTATCGGAGCTCGAGTTCCGAACGCCACGAGGTGCCTCCTAAGGTCATGGGAGGTCATTGGAAAGGAGACAAGTGGCTTGGAATGAATATATGGATGCTTTTACGTTCATTTTGAGGCAATTTTGCGTTTCACGAGAAATGAACCAATGCGGTGTTCATAGCCTTTTCGAGACAATTCAAATGGTGCCAAGCACCCGCGCAATGTTACACGTTACGTGGACGTTCCTAGAACCGTTTCAGGAGAAAATATGGTCAGGCCCGTTGAAGTCTAAAAATATCCCAAAAACATCAAAAATTGAAGGTTATAATACACGCTTCAGGAATTTCAAGGGGTCCGAGCTCCGAAAGCCACGGGATGCCTCCTAGGGACATGGAAGGTCATTCGAAAGAGGTAATGTCGCTTGGAACGAATATGTGGATGCCTTCATGTTCATTTCCTGACAATTTTGGGTTTCACGATAAATGAACATATGGGGTGTTTAGAGACTTTTCCAAGCAACACAAATGGTGCCAAGGACCCTCGCAACGCTATAAGTCACGTTGGCTTTCCTAGTAACGTTTCAGGAGAAAATGTGATCACGCCCGTACAGGTAAAAAATGTCCCCAAAACAGCCAAAATTGAAGGTTAATACACGCTTTTGGACTTTCCCCGGGATCCCATCCCCGAATGCCACGGGATTCCTCCTAGGAACATGATAGGTAATTGCAAAGGAGTCATATGGCTTGGAACGAATATGTGGATGCCTTTACGTTCATTTCGAGGCAAGTTGGGTTTCACGAGAAACGAAGAAATGGGGTATTAGAGGCTTTTCGAGACAATGCAAATTGTGCCAAGGACCCGTGCAACGTTACAAGTCACGTCGGTAGTTCTAGGAATGTTTCGGGAGAAGAAATTTGACCACGTCCGGAGAAGTAAAAAAATGTCTCAGAAACAGCCAAAATTGAAGGTTACAATACACGCTTTAGGAATTTCACAGGGACCGAGCTCCGAACGCCACGGGATGCCTCCTAGGGACATGGGAGGTCATTGGAAAGGATTCATGTGGCTTGGAACGAATATATGAATGCATTTACGTTCATTCCTAGGCAATTTTGGGTTTCACGAGAAATGAAAAATGGGGGATTAGAAGCTTTTCGAAGTAATGCAAATGGTGCCAAGCAGGCGTGCAACATTACAAGTCATGTCGGTACTCATAAAAATATTTCGGGAGACAATATGTCCAGGCCCGAAAAAGTCCAAAAATGTCGCAAAAACACCCAAGATTGAAGGTTATAATACACGTTTTTGGGCTTTTTCGGAGCCTGAGCTTCGAACGCCACGATATGCCTCCTAAGGACATGGGAGTCATTGGAATAGAGTCATGTGGCTTAGAACGAATATATGGATGCATTTACGTTCATTTCGAGGCAATTTGGGTTTCACGAGAAATGAAAAAATGGATTGTTCAGAAGCTTTTCGAGGTAATAAAAATTGTGCCAAGCACCTGTGCAACATTACAAGTCATGTCGGTACTCATAGGAATGTTTCGCGAGAAAATATGACTAGGCTCGAAAAAGTCCAATACTGTCGCAAAAACACCCAAAATTAAAGGTTATAATACACGCTTTCGGACTTTTCCGAGGCCCGAGCACCGAACGCCACGAGATGCCTCCTAAGGACATGGGGGTCATTGAAAATGAGTCATGTGGCTTGGAACAAATATATGGATGTCTTTACGATCATTTCGAGGCAATTTTGAGTTTCACGAGAAATGAACAAATGGGGTGTTCAGAGGCTTTTCGAGGCAATGCAACTGGTGCCATGCACACGCGCAACGTTACAAGTCACGTCAGCACTCCTAGGAATTTTTCGAGAGAAAATATGACCAGGTCCGGAGAAGTCCAAAAATGTCGCAAAAAAGCCAAAATTGAAGGTTATAATACACGCTTTCTTACTTTCTCGGGATCCGAGAGTTCCGAACGCCACGGGATGCCTCCTAGGGACATGGCCACATAGGAGGTCATTGAAAAGGAGTCATGTGGCTTGGAACAGATATATGCATGTCTTTACGTGTATTGCAGGGGTAATTTTGGGTTTCACGAGAAATGAACAAATGGGGGTGTTTAGAGGTTTTTCGAGGCAACACTAATGGTGCCAAGCACCCGCACAACGTCACAAGTTACGTCGACTTTCTTAGAAATGTTTCGGGAGAAAATATGACCAGGCCAGAAAAGTCCAAAAATGTCCCAAAAAAGACAAAATTGAAGGTTATAAGCAGTAAAAACTAAAGGTGAACCAATCAGATTAAAATTTAGCCGAAGTAATTTTACCTCCGTTCTTTTTCTATTACAACAATGTGTTTGGACACAATTTTTAAGTATTTGGAAGAATGAGTAGTTCAGCATTAAATTAACTCTTTAATTAACTAGAGTATGAGAGAAATCATCTTTAACAAATAAAAGCAATTTTTATAAGGCAAAGTGAGAATTAATGATGGTTTTAATAAGATAAAGTAAGGGCAATATTGTCAATTATAGTTGCTTTTTATACCAAAATTAGAATGGTTAGATGTGAAACTACCCAAATAAATAGTAACTATTGTAATACAAAAAGAACGGAGAAAGTATATTGTAACATCGTCTCATGTACGAATCTATAATATGTAAACTTCTGTGTGTTATAGGAGCTTTAGTGCTTTACCGCTTAATGCTACCATACATCATCTATTCTTAAATAAGTAAGATGTTGATGGAGACTGTGGAATTAAAGAAAGCAAAGAGATAGAAACAAAAAAATTGTGACCTATGTGCAAAAATTATAAGAGACCGTCTAATTTTAATTTAAAAGTATGCATTTTTTTTTGTATGAAGGAGATTCACTTGAGGGGGATATGGTAATTTACTCAAATGAGTCCTATGAAGTTTGATCCCTATAACTCAGGGATAACATATGGGAAGCGATATCACTACTCCACCACCTCAACCTTAATTAGGCAATTATTCAGGTCCAATATTAAGAAGAGAACATACCACTTTTTTAATACAGTGAATAGTTTAAGCTATGTCGATTAACAAAAGTAAAAGCTTGCAACAAAATTTGAACCCGTGACCTCTTGTTATTATAACATGACACAATTACCATCTTCAACCAACTTTTTATCATGCTTTAATTGTCCACATTATTATATTTTTATCTTTTAAATGTGAGTTTTCCTTAATATATTTTAGTAGGAATGAAAAAAAAATGCATATCAAGTTCAGAAACACAATACCAACCTCGGGAAACGCCCGGGCCCAAATACTAGTTAATAGTTAAAATCCAACCTTAGGTATTATGTGTGTCTTAATTTAGGTCTAGGTCCTAATATAGGACCAACTTACATCATCTATTCGGATGATGGAAGAAAAAACTAAATTAGAAGAAGAAAACAATATAACAGAGACAAAACTTTGTGACCACTATGAACCCTGAAATCCGCCGCTTGATTCGCTTTTCTAAAACAGTGGTTGAACGAGACTTCCGAAATATTCTTCAGGTCCTCAACCGAATCACCAATCAAACCAGAAATTTTCCATGGAACCTTCAAACAGTGTCTTAATTTTGAAATGAAGGGAGTACAAATATTACTTATTATAACTTATATTGAATCCAATTTAAAAATATATTTGAATTGCCTACAATTAGCATAAAAGAAGTATAAAGTATCATATTGTATGAGATGTAACATGTGGGTAAATCTTTTTGAAAATTGCCAATAATGAAAATAAATTTCTGATTTACGTATAGAGATCAAAATAATTAGTTCCCAATTAAGTTTTTTGTACGATTAATAGATACATAATTAGTTATTAGGCCCGAGCTATGCACCGGGTAAGAAAAAAATTTATTTATTAATATTGTACTTTGATATGATGACACTAAGGGCCTGTTCTCTTCGGCATAAAACAGCTGAACTGAACTGAAATGAACTGAACTGAACTGAATTGAACTGAACTGAATTGAACTGAACTGAACTGAATTGAACTGAACTGAACTGAACTGAAATGAATAGTGATATGTGAGAGTAAAAGTATTGTCAAGAGCTGAACTGAACTGAACTGGACTGAATTGGTCTGAACTGAACTGAACAGGTCTGAACTGAACTGATCTGAACTGAACTGAATTGAACTGAACTGAAAATAAGCTGGGGAGAACAGGCCTTAAATATAACTTGGTCTAGTGGTTAAAACTTTAGTACATAAACTTGAGGTCATGGGATCAAAACCTATACTATGCAATTTCTAATTTTTTTTATTGTACATGGATTACATGAGCTAAAACTCCTAAGGAAGAGCGCCACGTGGCACCGTTCCTGGTTTATGCACACCTTTTAATATATTAGTATAGATTCTTTTTTAAGAAAAATTAAAGCTATCCTATTCTTGTTATTCTTTTAAAAGTACAAATAATGGTACAACGTGTAACATATCTTAAGGCTGGTTGTATTTTTATTTCAACTACGTATATAAAGAACTAGAGATAAAATTGAGCATTTTACCAAACATTGATTTAAGGGGAGGAAGGTGGAAAAATCAATCTCAAAATTCAGTCTACTTGTGCATTTGTTGTTGGGTACTTTGGTATATAAATCAGCTGCATAAAGCTTGTAGCCATGGGCCGATAGTAGCATTTGAACATAAGCGACAGATAAGCCCATCTATTTCCTAGACAAATGCAATTGGGCCGAAAGCTCTATATAAAAAGTATCTAAAATTGGAGACAAAAACTTTTGCTTTTAGACGTTTCAATAATATTAACCTAGTGATTATGATTTATGCATGGTGACTAACATATCCTTAAGGATGGTTAAAATGGTGAGATTAATTAATTAATTCCTTTCCTTTGAGGATGAAATTGTCACCTCAATTACATAGCAAATTGGGAAAGAAATTAAATTTGTTAGACAAAGAAATCACAAGGAAAGGTCACATGCATATAACATTATTCTCCCTATTAAAAGATTTAAAAATACTAAAACAAAGAGCAAAAAAGGCTTCCCTAAGTTTATAGCAGACCAAGTAAATATTATTCATATCTTTATCATAATCTAATATTCCTAATAGTAGTAGAAACGCATGAATGTTATCTCTAAACAAGGTTGTTAATAAGGCTAGTTGGCTCGCAAACTATTCGAGCTCAACTCGATATTTTCTAGAGCCGAGCATGGCAAAGCCTGATTCGAAAAGTTCGTGAACATGCTCAAAATATGTTTTAGCTGCATTATTTTCTTATTATAAAAATTAAATGGAAGATTATACTTAAATTGTACACAATACTTGTGGAAACTCAAAATAAGGAATCTAAAACTATTCACATAATATATGTAATAATATATCTAAAATAATTTTTTAACTCAAGCTAGATTCTATGGCTAGATTCTAAGATAAATTGAACTTGAAAATTTAAGACCGAAAAACTCGAAACTCGCTCGAATTCAAGTAAAAGTGTTACAAGCCGAGCCAAGCAACCCCGAGCTCGTCTCGATTCGGCTCGTAACACCCCTCTCTCTAAGTTGATTAGTAAAGTTTCTAACACTATGAAAAAAGCAAATGATACAACTAAAAAACAGAGAAAGTATCAACTAGTGGTAGTGAAAAGGCAGCAGACCCTTGTCTCTTAGAATATCGATCCAAAACCCACAACCCATCATCTCTTACAATGACCCTATTCGAGGTCAGGTCTTAAATGACATTTTCAATCACCGATTGGAACTGCATGTCTGCATATGAACTACGAAGACATAATCAGCGCAAGATTTCACATATATAGAATCATATCTAATCTTCATAGCACATTAGTACACAACAACCTTCCCAAGACTTCAAACATCTGCACACATTCAAGTTTCGACAGATTCACAACTAACATTACATATTCTAAATCAAGCTAAACCAAACACAAAACATCAGAATTAGATCTACATATATCTCACTGTGAGATCGCCTCTTGACCAGCCGCTGAATGTCCAACATTGCCCTTGCCCTCGGCACCCTTTGACTGCTTAAATGCAGTCGAAATTTCATCTATTGGTACCAATGGAACATAGCTGAAAATTGTGTACCCTTGTCCTCGGATGTTTGTGATCACATTGTTGTACTTCTCGGACCAATGTGTGGCTGTAGGAATTGTCATCTCGGCCACCATGTGGAAGACTGGGAAATCGTCAAGTTTTGACCAAACTTTGACTGACTGGTTAAGAACCAACTCCTTTGTTTCGTTGGCGGCATATTGGGCTGCTGCTAGTGGACCACCAACTTGAACTTGGTGCACAACCTCTTTGGCTATTTGGGTTGTATGATCAATCACAATGTGGACTTGGGTCACTACCTGCTTGGCTAACGGAGGAGCGTGCTCACTGAATTTGGCACTAGCCACATCAACCTGTACATACAAGGTTAAGTTCCAATTCTACTTATGACAGGAAATAATTGCACATTTTAACATTAATTGTATTCCATATATGTCTAGCAAGCTTCCAAATCTTAAGATCATGAATTCTAAACAATGTTGCAACTTATATAAGGAGACAACAAATCAACAAATCAACAAAACAAATCAATAAAACAAGCAACAAAGGCAACCAAAAAGGATAGAACAATAAAGAGAGGATTTAGGTCCACCTTTGAAGAATGAAGCATAGAAGTTGAAGGAAAGCCAGCACAAGCTTCAGGTTTTGGATAAATTTGCATCTTAGTTTATCATCCCTAGTCTATGTTACTCAGATTAGGATACTAGTACTGGACACGGATAGTGTCCAACCCCAAGGGTCTAACTCGACTATTATATGAAAAAATTAACGACTTCAGCACAAAATGAAGTGTCCACACTCATGTCGGGGTGTCGAGGATCTCCCGTAGCATTTGAGGTAAAATAAAGAGTACGAGTATCATAGTCCATAGTTTACAATTCCATGGTCCATACCAAAGCTACAAATGACTCGGCGAGAGAATGAAAATCAAGGTTCTTTTCACCTTCCTTGGATAAGTTGGGCCAATGAGTCTAAAAGAAACACATGGAAAATTTCATATGCGGACCAATATGTTTCCATAAGGAAAACAAGATCAAATAAAAGAATTTAAGAAACAACATTAATGAATTTTACTTCCTAAAAGCCTGCAATATTTGCTAATCAAATTGTTCTAATTCATTGCAATCTAGCTTCAAAACCCCAAAAGTGCTTTTCCATCAAAAATCAATACAAAATTTAGCAATTTAGATAGTCAAAACACTTCTACCAAAATTAAGCTCAATATTTTTACAAGCATAGAGTTGTAAAAAAATCAATCATCAATGTCATATGAACAAAACATTTTTGATAGTCAAAACATATGAAGAACAACTTTTTTCATTGAGAGGTATATAATTAACTAACACTTGTATAAAGATCAACTTAACATAACAATCAATCAACCCAAAAACTCAAAAACAACAAAACATTATAAAGGGATTAAAAATTGATGCAAAAATAGAAGAAAAAATTATACCTTTTGATCAAGAAAAACAAGCATATGATCAGGGACATGTTTGAATTTATTGAAAACAGGGTTCACCACAGTAGTAACAGCACCTTCAACAGTTCCTACAGCTGATCTCAAAGGCCCAGAATTCTGCTTAGCATAATCATACAGATTTGATAAACACATGATTGTGTTAATTGCAGCAGCTCTAACAAAACCCAGGTGCTTTAATTGTTGTTGTTGGTTATTTTTCTTGGTTTCATCATTGTTCTCCATCTATTATGAAAATAAATTCACAAAAACAAAAATTAACAAAAACCCAGAAAACCCAAAAGTCAGTATTAATTGAAATGAGAAGAAATGAAGAAAAATGATAGAAAAAGATTGTACCTTGAAGATATCGAAATGAGTAGAAGGTTCTTGAAGTTGGAGATTGTAGTTGAAGGGAAAGTAATGAAAAAAGAAGATGAATAAGATGGGGAATCTTTTGGGGGTATTTATAATTATACAGTGAAAAGAAGAGTGTAGAGATATCTATGATCGAGTGGTGGAGAATGGATCTTGATGGTGATTGAATAAGGAAGTAGAAGGAATCTTTAATACTGATTCGTACCCGGATCCAATTTGGGTCTTCATGTGTTTGATCCAAAAAGTATAAAATATAATCCATCCCGTTTTTTATTAATTTACTCATTTTGACTTTTAACACTATTTACATATATGACTTCGATCATTTCTTGTAATTTGTACTCAAAAAAAATAGTTATGTGAGATCTTGTTAAATCTGTCTCAATTAGGGATGGCAATGGAGAATCTTTTACAGACTAAGACCCGCCCAGATACGTTGAGTCTAGATATTTCAGACCCAAATTTGTTGGGTCTGGCGGGTCCACGGGTCCTAGCTAGGTCTTTCTTAATTTTAAGTTTCCATCACATTTTTGAATATATGTAATTAAAAATTTCCGCCCTAATATTTATAAGTCTTGCATCCATGGTTAAAGCATTATCTAAATAAAATTCACGCATAAAATCTTAAAATATTACAACTTCCAAGTTTTAGGTGGAGTTACAACACTAACGAGCTCACAAAATCACAACTCATAAAACCTTAGAGTGTAGATAATTTTTTTTTCTAATATGTAAATGGGCATGCGGGCCGGATCTGGGTCTAACATATGTAAACCCGAACCCGACACGACCCATGCTATCTGGGATCCGGATCCATTGGGTTTAAAATTTCTGGACCCAAACCCTTGAAAATGAGTTGGGTCCTGCGAGTTTGGGTCGAGTCCAGGACCCATATTGCCATCTCTAGTCTCAATGTGTATTATTCAAATATCAACTTTTGTGATTTTTGCTTATTGATAATTAGATATATTAAGGCTTACATTAATGTCTCGACAAATGTGTCCCAAAAAAATGGGTAAAGTAATAAAATCTGAAGGAAGTAGCTTTTATTTACTGATGTAGAGCAAAAAGGTAGAAATTCTCAACTGAAATTGTCCTATCTAGGATTCAAGTAGGGTAGGCGAAGTAGTGGTGTGGGTGTATCGTACCTTTGGGGACTTGGCACTGGCGAGTGTCGAGCAACTCCCTTGTATGGAGCATGGCTTTTGATGAGTTGATGACGATCTGTTCGATCATTTGAAATGTAAAATATAGGTGATTAATTGAAGGGGTGGTATGTGATCGCGAGCAAACAATGGCCTACGTTCATAAACTCATGGTGAAGCTCCTTGTGGAGTTAAAGATGGGGCGTCTTGGGGGTTAGTTGCTCAACAATGTTGGACACCACCTAGGGACGCCTTTGTTTGAGCTCAATATAGACGGGGAAGCTAAGTGTACAAGGGTTGGGTGCGTCGTCAGACAAGAGTGGTGATTATGGGGATGGATGGCAAGGCGTTGGTTGCAACATGGAAGGTGGAGGATCGTTAGTTGGGATTCATTAATTGCTATGTCCACGTGTTGTAAAAAGTGATTGTGTTCACCTTGTTAGAGTAATTTCTTCATAAGAGCGAGGAGGAATCGGAGTAACTGGCATTTCCATTTTATTGATGATGACATTGTTCATGCCAGTCGTATATTAGATCGTGTGTGTCTTAGAATTTTGTCCGTAGGAATACAATAAAGTTGATCACGAGCTAGTTCATTGCTTATTACCTTGGGTTATTAGTAGGAAAGTTTGGTTATTTAATTCCTTCTATTAATCCATTTACGGGCCAATGACATAAAGGCTTATATGAGATCTTAACAATGTCATGGCTCTTTATTGGAATTGGACAATTCTATGAACGATATGTAGTTCCCCTTGTGGGATTTCCTTTGGAAAAAAAAAAACAAATTGTCATATAGTTACTTATTATTAAGTAACATGTTAGCTGAAATAATTAGGATGACATATAGATTATTTGGTAAAGTCTTGTAGTGATAGTACTCAAAACTTGTGACTAAAATCTGTCTGCATATCCACGTTCTCATGTGATGTGGTTGGACTATTTCTTGAAAAAATAACTCGACGTTAGTTGATTCGTAGCTAAGATAAAAGAAACGCCTAGTCATCGATCAATGATTAAACTTATTTTAAAGTTTTTACAGACTTAGTGTAGGTACATGATGGTTTGATAAAAAGTGTAAACTGAACGAAGGACTATTTTTTAAATTCTTTTTACATATTGGTTTCACTTCTTTGAAATTTTAAATAACTATTTCGTTTTCCCTCAAAAAAAATTAACATATTTAATTAATTACGATAAATTTTACTTGCGTTTTTTCTATTTTTGAGAAAATGCATTCACTTATCTAATTGACTCTACATGAGCAATTTTCTTTACTACAAAACTTCTTATAAAGTGTTCCTATATTTTTGTCAATCAAATTAACTTTACATTATTTCCGATCCTACAAACTTCTATATCCCATATTATTATAAGTGATTCGAAAAGCATTCACTTATCTAAAAGCACGTTTTGAGCTATTTGCTTGCCTTTCTCCATCGATAATTATATTAGTAAATTCATAGATTTTAAAAGATATCAAAGTAATATATAAGTTGATATCAAAATACAGTTAAATTGGTACTAGAATGGCTATTTTAGTGCCAACTTTACAATGATTCAGTACTAACTTATACTTCCTCTATTTTTATAGTTGCAATAATTTTCATATATAGGTGTTTTTTTTTATTGCTTTCATTCTTGTTAAAGGTTTTGGGACAATTTGATTATTTTATCCTTTACTTTACCTATCCCACATGCAAAAAATATGAATAATTAGGTCAAATCTTACTCTCTTCTTTTTCCTTAATATATGTGCAATAAAACATTTACTACTTAGTATTTACTTTGATACTCAAATTTATGAAATTACTTTACTACCCTTATTGAAATTTATTTTGGATTGTGACAACAGGGCCGGTTCTGAGGGTAGGCAAGGAGTGCCACCGCCAAGGGCCCACGACCGTGTGGGGCCCAAAAAAAGAAATTAACTATGACCAGTTAAATAAAAATTGATATACTTTTTGAATATTTTG
The DNA here is from genome assembly GCF_026745355.1 of Beta vulgaris subsp. vulgaris. NCBI lineage: Eukaryota > Viridiplantae > Streptophyta > Magnoliopsida > Caryophyllales > Amaranthaceae > Beta > Beta vulgaris. The sequence goes on from NC_079207.1 coordinate 66,563,821, forward strand.
TGAAATTTGTGCAATTTTTAATAATATTATGTGCTTATTTTTTATTGGTATCATTAACAAAATATAGATTATAGTTTTGGGTACGAAGGTTTTAATTATATGACCTATAAAATATTAGGATCGACTCATATAGGGGCCTTTATTTTTAGGTCCGCCTAAGGCTCAAAAATTATCAGGAACGGCCCTGTGTGACAATAAGATGCCAATACAAGGTCGCGGACAATAATGTCATTTTCCATTGCCGGCTTTGTTGTGTGGTGGACAATGGAGACTAGAAATTTCCCCAAAAATATCTTCTTTTTACGCCTTCCAATGCCCATTTCTTTAATGAATTGGGTTGGGTTGTTGAATTTGATACCAACTCTGTGGAGTATGGACTGCATTTGCCTAAAAGTTCTTAACTGTTCAAGCCCATGTAAAACCTCTCTAATCTTTCCAAGCACTGAGAATTAAGAATTTAATATAAGGTATATGTATGTACAATATTCGAGATCAAGCTTTGACACATTAATTACTTGCAGTTTTGATAATAATAATAAGAAGAAGATAATAGTGTATATTTCCTCCGTTCCTAAATTCGTTCAAGTTACATGAAACAGTTTATAATGTTTCGTGCAAATTGAACGAAACATGTTATGCGTTGTTATGAAACAGTTTATAATGTTTCGTGCAAAATGAACGAAACATGTTATGCATGGTTTATTGTGTATTGTACGAAATAGTGCTGATGGTTTTATTAATATTGCACAAATTGGTATATTTTCGGGTAACAAAAAATCAAGCAACTCATGTCTGATACAGGTTCATGTATGGTCAAAATCATCGCCCCATTGAAGATGAAATTCATCTCTTGCAATTTTTATTTATTTAGGTATAGGAGGAGATAATTTTTTTCCAAAGAGAAGTCTTTTAGAGGAGGAAGGCGCCAAAAATTAATAATTTAAAGAAACAAATTGACTAGAGTTGAACAACAATTCTTTTAACTCTAAAAAAATATACTCCATTTTTTTAAAATGTAACATATTGACTGTGGACACTATTCATTCAATACACTTCCATTAATTGTTATCTATACATAAAAAAAACATAGTCATGTGTGATCTTATTTGATTTGTCACGGTATACACTTTTTAAATATATATATTTATATTTTTACTTTTATACAATTAGAGATATTTTTGGTCAAAATTGTATCTCGCCAAATGTGAAAACTCCAATGTTACATCTAAAAAAACTGAGGGAGTAGCGATTTTTACAAATAAAAATCATAGAAACAAAATGACCATAGAGTTAAACAATAGTTCTTTCCAAAAATCAACTTCTTCCTGATTTATCTCTTTTATAATCTTCTTCCTCTTCTCCCTTCTATTAGTTACCTGCTACAAATAAAATTATGCAACTTTACTTTTTCAGGCATCGCGTGCATATAAGCCTAATATTGTACTTCTTGTGTTTCTTTTTACTTGCAACCATTGACTTTCACACTTGTCAATGTATAACTTAAACCATCCATATCTTTAACTATCGATAATTAAAAATTATAAAAATCAGATTTTTGAAAAATATATACTAAAACAAATCTAACAAGATCCCACATGATGACATGAATATGTTTTTCCTTAACAGTAAATCACAAAAGATTAAGTAGAGGTTGTAAATAGTATAAAAGTCAAACCGTTGCAAGTAAAAAGAAACAAAGTGGTATCCAAAGAAGAGGGTATTTGTGCTCAAACCAACCAAATTTTATGCCCTCCTCTTCATTATAATACTAGTAAAGATTGGGCACCAAACTTGCTGCCTATCTCAGGCCTTGGCCCAGCTGGGTTTACACCCCAACGGCCCAACATAACCCACCTCCACCCCATTAGATCAAATGAGCCCAGAGGGCCCACTACCACCTGAACCACCTCAAGGGCCAAAACTTTGGGGAAAGTAGCCCGAGGCCCATCTTGTCAGGCCATAATTGCCATTTTATGGTCCTGAATACATAGAGAGAAAATCTGAAATGGAAACTTGGAAATGCAAATCTCCACCTTTTGGCATAAGCTTTTTCTTATAAAGCCACTGTTCAGTGTTCATATCTAATATCTCTATCAAAAGAGTACTACTACTTGGCTAAGTTTTACAATTCTAGAGGCCGACTTTTCGTAACTTCAGGATTCCAAACACTCGTATAGTCCTATCTCCGCTAAAATTTAGCCAAATAGAGTTTTCAATGTCATAATTGACAATTCTCATAATAGAAGGATTAAGATTTATTAACTTGTCAAAGAAAATACAAGGACCACAACTCATGTTAAGAGAGTTCATAGCAAGTGAAGTTTCATAGAACCTATATCATCTGACTGCAACCGAAAACATAGCTCAGATGAAAAATTGGAAAATTACAAATGTTTAACAGGAGATTACAAGTTTGACACTCAGGTAAGCTTTCTGTCAGTCACTTGATTACAGTAGACATACTTAAGTATTGCTCTTACAGCTAAAGCAGACCAGTGAAATTAACAGGCTGGCTTACCTCTCGAAAGGATCCCCTCTATTTGAGTTTGATGATGGATAAACAGCTGCAGCTATTCTCTCTCTCAGATTGAATTTCCCCGCAATGAATGGGCGGACATCTTCAACCCCGGCTAAGCTCTCGAGAAAAGGAAGTAACTGCAACAATTCTTGATCTGAACGGTCATCAAACCAACTCTCAATGGGGATTCCGTTGTCCACTTGGAAACCAAATGCCTGCAGAGAACAACTTTGCCTTAGAAATTCAGACACCTATTAACAGGTTGCTTGAAAGATGCTGCATTTTATAAGTTAAGATGGCATAACTAGCTCCAGAACAAGATTTAATACATTATTACGTCCATATCTAAAGATTCGAACACATTTGAATTGACTATCAACTATCAAGTTTAATTCAGATCACTTTTTTGAGAAACTCAGAAACTTCCAAATTATTCAATCAAATTCTCATAAAATATTTGGGACAATTAGACCATGATATAGCTGTATTCTATGATGAAACTCACTGCGAGCTACATCAGACCAAAAATCAAAAAACAAGTGAAGCTGATTTAGAACAAATACCTGTGGGGAGTTGTCGATTATGATAACTCGTGATAAATCACGGCCAAGAACAGACAGATCTTTTAAGTAGTTTCCATCCACATAAACGCATGATTCACGATATACACGATGACGAAATACCCTCCTCTTTGGATCCAAGACGTTGAGAAGCTGTTCAGCATAAATACTTTGGCTGGCGGTAAAAATAATTATCTCAAACAGGCTGGCGACCCTTTCCATAAAATCTTGAAGGTGGGGCCGACATCGGACGTATACTGTATGATCCCTCTCGTTAAAGTTCACAGTAAATGTGAAGTCTGCATCATCACAATATTCAAGACTGGAGTGGACTAAGGTCTCTGCCATTGAAAAAGAGGTTTGCTTTTAAGTCAAGTTAATGATAATGCTAAGCGGCTTTGGTGCAATAAAGTTTAGTATACTACCCCTTTTCTCTCTTCTAGTTGCAACACCTTGACCTTTACACTCACCTTAACCGGAACTTTTTTACAAATATATAAACACGAATGTAGTCTTGTAAGAAGTTTTTTTGTTTAATTTCAATATGTATTTTTGAACTAGCAAGTTCCTTTTAATTTGTACTAGTAGATAGTCAAAATAATTAATGGTCAGATTTGTGCATTAGCAAACATGAGAATCAAAGTGTTGCAACCACAGGATGCAATGTAGATGGACTTTATCAACACTGTTACTCATGCTATGCATACCATCTAGATCTAAGACAAGAGTGGTTGAGGGACATCTCCGAGTTTGTTTAGGTAGCAGCATCTGGCGAAATGTTGGAACAACCGTTGACAATTCAGGTAAGTTCTTTATAAAGAAGTATGGATCAAAATCGTCGAATTCCTCATATTCCTCCTCCTCCACGGATGCATCAACCATCACGGAATCTTGTTCATACTCATCTAAGCATTCCAGCTTTGAATTCTTCATAGCAAGATAAATGGCTGAGACTTCCGAAGACATGCATACCTCTTTCGTATCTGCATAATTAGAATTATGTATCAGAAATATATATTCTGACATTTTTGTTGGTCAAAGAATTTAAATGACAATCAAAAATATATAATTACAATCTTTTATGATAAGCAAGATTAATAAGAATTTTGAAATTTTTACAATCTAGTCTAACAGTGTCTTCAGAATATTATGCTATTCATGCGCAACAAAATCAAAAACTAAGCTCCAAAACACAGTTGGTCAGTACCATAGAGCTTTATTCTTAAACAAGCATATGCGGCAGATGAAAAGAGGAAGTTTGAAGTTCAAAAAACAAAAATGAATGGCATATTATGAAGCTTCTCTAACCGTTTTAATACTGACTGCAAAATAAACATTATGCCATTTAGTGTATCGCAGGACTCACCTGCATCTACAATGTCCTCCTCGACACCTTTTGACAAGTGAAATGTTGGTGAAAAAATAGTTCCCGAATCACAATGAGCAGTCCCCTCATTACGTTCCTATGAGATGTCATATAGACAGCATTGAAGTCAGAGGAAAGAACAAATATACCTTTATGCTTTACAGAACAAGAGAATCATGTAGAAGTAGACTAGCAATTTTGTAGACATTAGCTTATTCTAGAGACAGCCTCCTAAAAAGAAACAGAATAGCAATGAGCTACAACTATATCGTTTCTCTTTGTATTACAGAAGCATAAATTTATGACTTTCGCCAGATATAAGACCAAATATCGTCTTCTGCTCCAGCAAGGCTTTGCTTTTTCAGAAAAAGGCTACGTAAACAGAAAGTTGCAGTTATACGAGCAATGGAGCATCATCCCCCCCCCCCCCAAAGAAAACGTACTTACCACATGCAAAAACCTTATGAGAACATGATATGACATAATGAAACAAGGCTCATCTCCATTCTCCACCCACTTGTTCCAGCAATCTGTGTATGTTCTACTCCTCAATCCTATGGAAAGTTCTGACGAGGTCTAATCCCATGACAAAGAACAGGCAAGATGTGTAATTGTACACACATTAAGAAGATACAGAAAAAGCTTTTTTACAGCTAGTACAATTCACTAGAACACCCCATCCCCAGCCGCCATGCAGAAAGAAAGGTGGAGAGGGACGATATATGCAACAATTACAGCCATGCATTAGAAAAGCAACAGCAATTACCTTAAGGACTGTAGAGGCATTATAAACTTCATCAGAACCCAACGATACATTGGAAGTATCATCTTGCAACAAATGAGAGGTCAAGCTTACGGTGGCAGAGTCATCATCTCTCTTAGCTACAGCCCTACCTGAAGCTAAAAATGCCAGATGATTAGATGCATGAACTGAATTACAAGGAGAGGTGTTTTACAGCTATAGTCAAAACTCAAAAGCATATTGCATAGACACAAAACTTCAGTTATTGGAGTGTAAAACCTATAATAATTGTTACCAAATTTCATAGACTGCATAGAAATACAAATATACTTAAACCTGTTTGAAGATCTCTCACTAACATCCTAAAATAGATCAATCTATTATAAAACCCCAAAAAGGTCAAGTAAAGAAGTGAAGAAGCAGCTAAACTGTACTTTGCAACTCGAAAATCATAGGTTTACCTATCATACTGGCATCAGATACTTATCCACAACCTGAAATGAGTATCCTCACCTATGAGGATTGAGCATATGTTACTCGGACTTGCGTACAGTAATCAAACACAAGCATATGTCCTAGTATCCGACTCGACTACTTTATGAAAATCTCCTTGATATTGGCCCGCCAAAAGCAAGTATTCTAGCAGGGAATCCTAACCATTGAAAGTCTTTTATAGGGACATTTAGAAATAAAATTGAAAATCGTAACACGTAGTCAGAAAAACTCCATCGATAATTTCCACATCAACATATTACAAACTCATAAGCCACATATCATACTTTCTGTGTGTGTCAAATGAAGTCAATTTGCTGATTTTAAGAACATATTCCAAATTTTCCAAGCAAGCAACTATAGGACATGCAAAGAAAACTGTTGCAATTCAATATGTCAGCAATAACATAAAGTCTTTAGCAAAAATGGAGCTCTCTTACCATAGGTTGATTTTCTAGCAGATGAGGTAATAAAATCAGCAGCTTTCTTCTCAACCACTTGAACATTTTCAGATACCTTCTTCTGGGATCTCAGTGTTCTAGTATTGGGAGGCTGTCGGGCCGAACTTCTAGAAGAAACTCTCTTCTTGGTCTGCATTGCCAAAGACAAAATGCTTTGGACTTTATCATTAACCACACTTCAGTCAAAATCCAATCACGGAGGTTGACTGCAAAACCAAAAGTCTCTTTTGAGAGTATAGATCAAGGCAGTAAAAGCATACAGAAATTAGAGAGAGAGAAACAGTAAACATTGCACATATAAACTGCTTCAAATTGTTGCAAGTTTATGAACACAACCTGGATAAAAATATCCCAGTTGACATGAGATACATTTCCAACATTAAAGCTTCTTCCAAAAAACCACTAAAACAACACTACATATATCTATGTCAATCGGACTCTTTACCTTACCTAATTTACCTCATATACATGTGTCACTCTACATGAATGAGGATACTTCGACACTCCATTTTGAGCAGAAATTACGGAAAATTTTCATAAATTAAGCAAGTCGGATACTCGAGCATGTACCCATGTCCAACATGAGTACCCAAATCCGAACAACACATATATACACATTCAAACTACAAGCAATGCATAGGCTATAGGTGAAATAATCCAAATTCAGCCATGAGAACTGTACATCAAGATTCGAAATCCACCCAAAAAACACTTGCCAATTCGCAAGTAACCCTATACAACTTGAGAGCATTAGCACAACCAAATACTCATAAAATTTCCCCTTAGCACCAAATTTCAAAACAATACATATTTTCAGATCCTCATTTACTAGCAATCAATCGCATACCAGATCCAAGTACAACAATTATGATTTTTGTTTCGCAAATTACACAAAGAAAAAACAAATTGCAAGCTCAGAACTTAAAAAAGAAAAAAATACATCTACCTAAATCATACTACTAAATCACCCCACCTAAATCATACTACCAAATCTTCCAAGCTCAATACTAAATACATAAGAACTTACAAACCACCAAATCTTCCAATTCATGCAAAACAAAAAACTAAATCACCATAACTGACAATCCAAACTACTAAAAACCCAGAAAAAAACAAATCAATTTCCCACAAATCTCAACCCCTAAAAACAAATTATCACAAACAATACTCTGAGTTTATGACACTAACAATGCACCCCAGAAAAACCCTAAAAGTTTCAGACCCAGATAAATTTAGAAAGTTAAAACTTCAAATTTGAGCTAAAATGAGCTAAATTAAAATTACCTGAACTCGATTTTTAGCTCCTCTAATTAACCCAGAACAACAAATTTTGTTGTAAGAAAAAGAGGAGAGAGAATGAAAACGAAAGATTACAGAAAAACCCTAAATTTATTTTCAGTAATGAAGAAGAGAGAATATATTTTCTTTTTTTTTAAGTGGGTTTTTTTTTGTTTTTGAAGAGTTGTAAGTTTTCTGGTTTTCCCTCCAAAGAAGAAAGAAGAAGAGGTAAAATGAAAAATGGAAAAAATTGAAAATTTTAAAAGAAATTAAAAAAAAAAAAGGAAAGTTTCTGAAAATTTTATGGCGTATTTTTCTGGTCTGAAAATCAGAGGAGAGAGAAAATAAATATGTGATGAAGAACAAAGTAGACGAAGATAAGTATAAATTATTTACTTGAATTTATTTCTTTTTTATTTAATTGTTTCATAATAAATAATTGCAGTTTTATGACGTGTAATTCAAAATCTGACACGTGTCCACTTTTATTTGAACTAACCAATGAGAGTGCGCGTGAGGTTGAAAGAAAGATGTCAGCGCGTTTGATGTAGGAATACTGTGGAGTTTACGACGTCGTATTGATTGGACCGCTTTATAAAACTTGAGACAAAAATTGTTAAAATTGTTAAAGTGGTCCTTGTAATTTGTGATTATTGTTGTAAAAGTCATGCTAATTAAGACAGATCTGACTTATCTTTTTGACCTAAATGGAGAGATGAATCATGAGAATGTGGTTAATTTTTTTTATAGTTTGGGTAAAAAATATGGGTATCATGATTTTTTACTGTGAGTAATTTTAAATAATGAATGAATGTGTGTGTTTGTTTGTGCTTCAATGAGTAAAAATATAAGTTGGGATTGGAGCCAATTTGACACCATGATATGACCTACGACAAGAGGCAAATAAGTTAGTTTAATAACGGTTAACATCTTTACATATTAAATAGTTTATATATATATATATATATATATATATATATATATATATATATATTTAGATTTTATATTTTAAAATTCAACAGCACTTTACTTAATAGTACTAGATAATTGATAAAAATATCAGTGGTTACAAGTACTTAGAAATGGTAAAAGTGTATATTAAGCATTTTAAGGATAAAAAAAACTTTTAAAAGTTCAATTTTACGAAAAAAGAATTTTTAAATCATTCTTTGTAAAAAAAAACTATAAATTTAATTTTTCTTGCAAGATGAAATTTATTCCCATCTTCCGGTGTGGTTTTTCTATTTCGGCGTTGACCCTTTTATCTTGCTTTAACTCCCTATTTCCATTAACTTTAACACTACCTGTATACATCTCAAAAAACACACCAAAATATGGGAATAACTTTTACCTTGCAGGAAAATTTGAGTTTGTGTTTTTTTTTGCAAAAAATGATTTAAAAGGTTTTTTTCGCAAAATTAAACTTTTAAAAGTTTTTTTTTTTGACAAATTTTTCAATATTTAAAAACAATCCTCTCAAAATAAATTGTATTGTGAGATCAAATTTTATCTCCTATGGTATAAATTATGAGATCAAAGATTTTTATGAGAGTATGGTCCTGTTTTTTTGGATTTATTTTCAGTTTAGTTCACTTCAGTTTCTTGCAATTCAATTTATTTCAGTTAATCGTAGTTTAATTCAGTTCAATTTCTCCATTCCAAAAGATCGGGGTCTCTACATATTTTTAGAGTAGGTCTTTGGACAAACCATCTGGCATTTAAGTTAACTGTCAAACGAGGTTAGTGTATGAGGCCCAAAACGCGACCCACGCATGTGGACCCTAGGAAATCAATCCACGTTAGTCTTTCCTAATTTTTTCACTTAAAACTAGGGGTGTAAATGATGCGAACCGAGTTTGAGTTTGAGCTAGCTTGACTCAACTTGTTACATTTCGAGTTGAGTCGAGTTTTCGTCGAGTAAATTTTGGATAGCTTGCAAACTGGGTCATGTTGTTAACCATAAGGTAGAAAAATATCGAATTTAGGTATTTTGTATGAGGCCCAAAACGCGACCCACGCATGTGGACCCTAGGAAATCAATCCACGTTAGTCTTTCCTAATTTTTTCACTTAAAACTAGGGGTGTAAATGATGCGAACCGAGTTTGAGTTTGAGCTAGCTCGACTCAACTTGTTACATTTCGAGTTGAGTCGAGTTTTCGTCGAGTAAATTTTGGATAGCTTGCAAACTGGGTCATGTTGTTAACCATAAGGTAGAAAAATATCGAATTTAGGTATTTTGCTGTTGATAATTAGTTATTCGAGTTTCTCACGAGTTTTCAAGTCGAGTATCGAGTTGCTCAACTCAACTCGACTCGCCAACATCTTGAGTCGAGTTTTGACCGAGTCGAACGCGCGTTGTCTCATCTCATTTACACCCTCACTTTACCCCAAAAACAATAACTAATAAAGAACCTCAACTATTAACTCAAAGATCTTACCTTTTAACCCTACATTATATATATCAGATAATCATAATTATTAACCCAAATGACATACTTTATATCATACTAGCCTTCATATGCACGCGATGCGTGCGTTAATTTCAAAATTTGTTAGTTTATTAGATACTCCATTCGTACTTTATTTATGATTAAACTTAAATGTGAAAAATTCAAAAGTTAGATGAATTTAGATATATTAATTCGCTAATGTAAAAAAATAAAAAGGTTGTGAGTGGTTGTTAACATTAATTTTTTGTGAATGAATGTTGAACAGAAAGAACAAAAATAATGAGTTGGTTTAACTGAATTAAAGAGTATCAAAGGTAGTGAATGTTCAGACTTTTCATGTGCATGTTATTTATGCCATCTTTTTTTATAAGGTATAAATATTTTGTCCATTTAATTTTTGATTGAAGTATTTGATGCATATACCATTTTAAACTTGTTTTAAATGGCAAGTTGGAATGAGAATTTATAAATGATTTGCTTTGTAATTTTTTTCATTCCATTAATTAGATCATTAAGGGTATTTTAGTCACTTCAAAAGAGGACACCACACCTCCTCCCTTGGCTTATATAATAGAGATTAGATTATGTTGGGGATCTGGGGTTGGGACTTGTGACTCGAATTCTAATGTTTTGGATCTCGTAGGCCAGTAGCTATGGGCTGCAAATGTATTTCTCGCGGGCTTGGAGGCTGAAAGCTGGGCTTTCTTCATTCGTGGCGTGGGTTTTGTGCTGCCTCAAACTGCATAGTTGGCCCCAAAATAGTGGCAATAATTTTGTTACTTTTTGTGCAATTATAATCCTATATTATCTCGATATGCTCTCCTTTAATTACTAGAAATCTATTATGTTATCTAAAGTATCTTTGATTCTCTCTTTTTGCAACCTATGATTATTAATTGATTACTGGATCCAATCTATTATTTGCAGCATATTCTTATATTCTGTCTCCATTATTACTAGTTCTTACTATTGTTAGTATTACTTATTGACGTATAGATTTATTCGATAAGAGATAATGGCTCGTTGAAATTTTTTAATCTAACAATTGAGGTCTCTTTGACATAAAACAATTGAACTGAACTGAACTACACTGAATCGAAGTAAAGTGAACTGAATTGAAGTGAATTGAACTTATTGCAAAAATAAGATGGGGAGAGCAGGCCCTTAGTTCAGTTTTAATTTCTTGGATGCTTTTGCTTTAGCTTCCATTACTACATTTTGTGTTTGTTTATGTAAGGGTAGTACAACATTATATGAATATAGGCAACTAGGCAAAGTAGAAACAACCAATATTCCAAAATATTTGTGCACCTTTAATTAACAAAGCAAAGATTAAGTATAAAACTATACAAGTGAAAGTAATATGTAAGATTCGGTTTTCATTGGAATAAGGACATTAAACTAGGTTATCCCCAAACTTTGATCATTAACAAAGATAGCAAAGTAGATTATTTACACGTGAAAGTATTTCCTAGATATGGTAGTATTGAATTGAAATTGTCTTGGCATCAATTTATACATATAGGAGTATAAATTTGACTCGTTTTTGTTACTTTTCCAGTCTTTTCTTTGTTCTTTCCTCACATTGAGTTGTTTCCTATATAGTAGTCCCTAAATCAGCAGTTTTCTTTCAGAAACTACAACAAAACAGAACACACATCAAAGTAAACATGCCTGAGAATGAGAGGAAGCTTAGTGCAACTACTGTAGGATATGCAATGCCACCAAACAAAGTAGAAACCGTAGTACAACCTTCCCTGGTTGCCCATGCTAAAGCTCGCGGAATCCATCTCATTCAAGTAGATATTGATAAGCCACTCGTTGAACAAGGCCCCTTCGACTGCCTTGTCCACAAGGTGTATGGCGAGGACTGGAAGGTTCGACTTCATGATTTCAAATTTAAGTACCCGGAAGCTATCATAATCGATTCTCCCATTGCCATTGAACGCCTTCATAACCGCCTTTCCATGCTTGAAGTGGTGAATCACCTTCCTGATCCTGTTCAGCAATCTCAAGGTTATTCCTTTGGGATACCTAAACAGGTGAGAGTCAAGCTAAGTATCTAACAGTTGGGTGATTAAGGCCACATAAAAAAGATTGTAATACCATTACTTTTCACTTGTACTCATTTCTGAAAAGTGCGTTCTCTTCACCTTAAAAATCCAAGTTACGGAAGTTCTAATTAGTTAAAAATAACTTCGCATAAGTTCTGATAAGTTGAGCTCAGAATGTCAGGTGAACAGAATATAGCCTTAGTAAGGGACGAAAAGATGAGAAAATTTATACCCTGTTAAACATCTAATTTGCTGATTGTTTATACTTTCTCAACAGGCAGTAATCAATGCAGATGATGATGCACATGAGTCTTTTCTGAATATGAGTGAGAAGTTGAATTTCCCAGTGATTGCCAAACCTCTGCTCGCTAATAGCAGCGACAACGCTCATGAGATGTCCCTTGTGTACAGCTCCCACGGGCTGAAGAAGGTAAAACCACCTGTTGTGCTGCAGGAGTTTGTGAACCATGGAGGGGTCCTCTTTAAGGTCTATGTAGCTGGGAATCATGTCAAGTGTGTTAAAAGGAAGTCCTTGCCTGATATTCATGTTTCCGATGCTGCTAAATTCGAAGGCCAAGGGGATATCATGTCATTTTCTCAAATTTCTAGTTCTGCTGCTGGGGATGATGACACACACATAAAAGAGGTTGAGATGCCATCCCCGGCTTTCGTTCATAGCTTAGCACAAGGATTGAGGGAGGCTTCCAAGCTTCATCTATTTAATTTCGACATGATTAAAGATGCAAGGGAAGGCAATAAGTACCTGATTATTGATATTAATTACTTCCCAGGTTATGCTAAAGTGCCTGGATTCGAGAACATGTTGACTGACTTCTTCTGCGACATCATCAACCATAAGAATGAAGCTGCAACTGCTCCTGTGAGTACTGAAATAGATGTCAGCAAAAATGAAAACTGTATAACTGTATTATATAACCATATAGTTGTTCCAATCTTCAGGTTGATTAACCGAACTACTAGATAATAGGATTTAGGTAACCATAGTAGAAATATGCTTAATGGTTATGAATTATGATCACTGTTAAATTTTTTCAATCAGGTTAATAAATGTGTGATTGGTTATTAAGTGCAGTACCCTAGAGAAAGTATACCTGTTTCAATTCACAACAATTGCCTATATACCAAATACTATCACTTCACTTTCCCTCCTCGGCTTGAATCTCTGTTTCTTTTGCTGTGAACTTAATATGATTCAGATATTTCGATTTGTGTATATGCATGCATCCTCTTGTCTTCTGTTCATGTTTTCTGTTCTTCACTTAACATAGTAATTTCTTTCTTTCTAATAATGAAAGAACTTAAAATAGCATAAGCTTTCTTTCTGTTTCCCTTTTGAGAGAAGGGGGGAGGGGTTGCGCAGTTTAGATCCTACACATGGGAGCACGACATACATCATGCTCCTGAAATCAACCTGCAAGAGAATATACAATGCTCAGTCAGTTAGAGTTATGGTTAGTAGTTAGTACCATGGAACCAAAATATTAAGTTTGATACCAACCGAGAACACCCCTACTTGACAGTGCACCTTTCATATAGACAGATATTATCAGCATTGAAGAAAACTGTGTTTTAAACTAAAGCTTAGCATCAAAGAAATCTGCAGACTATTTTTGGAAGATCCCAATGAAAAGTGAGAAACGAAGGCTTTTCTTTTGCGCGTCTTGCAACAATCAAGAAGGAAATGTGTCTTCAAAGAGGGATTGCTTGCTACATTCATACGCGATTATAAGCTTTGGTGAATTGATGTTGTTTCAATTTCTTGAGCTTGTCTAGAATTAATATGATCATCGGAATCTAGCGAGAGAAAGTTGAGAATCCAGATCTGATAGATGGCTGATCATCAAATCCATCTCTACATGCTTTAAAAAGCACAGTTAACCTGCCTACCTAACATAAGCAACAGGAGGTTTGTCATCAGTCACTCCTTTCCAGTTTCCACATACTAGTTAAACAAAGACTTGCATATGCCATGCCCATACATCACATCTCCGATGTGGCGGTGTCGATTAATGTCAAATGACTAGTACATAGTAATAATTTTACTTCTGCAAGTAAGCAATAAAAAGGACCTACAAAGTACAAAGAGAACTATGAATGATCCGTCAGCAGAAATATTCCATCTCTAGAACAGAAGGGAAGCTTTTACCACAGGTGTATCCTCTAGCAAGATGAGGAGGTAACTCTGCAGCTTTCTTCTCAACAGTTTGAAGTTTGAACACTTTCAAATGCCTTTTTCTCAGGGATCTCAACACACTGGGTTCTAGTCTTACTATGTCTAAGTAACGCAGGTTTATACCATAAAAAAAAGGGAGAACTGTACCAAAATTATCTTTTACATCATTAAAATTTAAACAACACTAACCTGTCTCAAAATCAAACCAATATATTGGATGTTGCACGTTTATACCATCAACACGACGTTTTTATTGGTTATATTCATCTATAATGACATAGAACATGTTATGTAACGTTATCAGTTACAGAATTATAGTAACTGAAAACCAAAGATCATCAGACATGTAGTCGATCTTTCTTTGTGATTTCAGTACTAGATAATGACATCAGCTTCGAGCTCTAATGAGCTACATCTTACAGCTAATATCCATCTTAATCATGCTAACTCGTTACTAATTCTATCTAAACATTTATGGAATTCATAGGATAATTAAGCTAGATTTATGCCAGTCTTACGAGGAACCACATAACAAGCCAGTGGTTTCTTCAGTTCAAGTGAAAGCCTTAAACGCTCCGAGAGATCCACAGTATTAAATTGAGCTGGCAACCACTTAAATTGGTGAAGCATTCGAGCCAACCACAAATGCACAGTGGCCAAGCCCAATGCCCTTCCTGGGCATACCCTTCGACCTGCTCCAAATGGTGCAAGTCTTAAATCTGTGCCCATGATCGAAACATCCTCATCGATGAACCTCATTGGCTTGAATGCCCATGGATCATTCCATATAGTTGGATCATGGGTGATGGCCCACATATTGACCATTGCCGTTGTGCCAGCTGGAATCTTAACCTTGTCTACATGGACATCATGGATCGCTAAGCGGGCCCATGAAAGTAGTGGACCTGGTGGGTGAAGCCTAAGGACCTCCTTGACTATAGCTTGAAGGAAGGGAAGGTTTTGAAGATCTGAATCTTGGACTTGCCGCTGGTTGTTCCCAATGCACAAGTCTAGTTCTTCTTGGGCCTTTGTTTGGATATCTTGGTGTAGAACCATTCTAGCCATGATCCACTCAAGAAGTGTAGCAACTGTGTCAGCTCCTCTAAAGATTGTTTCCTGCACAAGTTAGATATGATCAATTAGTAACTTGCAGAATACTAAAACAAAAATGATATATGCACAAAAACATGTGAAGATTCTGAATATGTACAGAAAAGCTAATGTAAAGGGTAGCACCACAAAAAAAGGTCCCTTCAAATAATGGAGTGGATACATGATGAATGTGCTTCCCCCTAATTTCTTACGCTCAGTCCCCCACCCCAAAGCCGCAGTGCGGATGAAGTTCGGAGAAGACGAGTGAAGCTCACCCGAGCTCACCACATCTCCATTGCACCTCTACTCTCAGAAAACAAAAGGACGATAATGTTTGGTAAAACATGAGCCATGTGTATGTCAAAAACTCATGATGGTAGAACCTAGAAAAGAAAAGGTAAGTCATGCATTTCACATGATCAAATAGTATAGGGCTATGAACACAAAACTGTAACACAAAATTTGTTGCAAAAATCTGAAAAAAGGAGTCAAACGGTGGCCAGGGAAGATAAATCTATCCAAGGATTTGGGATTTGGGGTGAAGTACTAAAAGAAAGATATACTACTACTTGACAAAATTATCATAGTAGCATGAAATAAAGCAATTGGACACCTGTACCATATTTTGGACAGTATGGGACCCAATGACAATTCAAAAGCTAAAGAGATTAAAAGACTACCAACTTTAGATCGCCTTATGATGATTATGTGTGCATCTTTTTTCTTTTTACTATCCCAATATTAGTATAATTTTGTGTTACAACAGTTGCACTGCACAAGGAACACTGTTGTTTAACTTCATCTTTATCTTCAGAATTTAAAGTTTCAAGAACTAAAATTTCTAAAAAAAAAATCACATAATATATATAGAATATGATTTGTGCTATTCATATAACTAATTTGTATCATCAAACTACGAGTATTATGCAAGTAAATTTTAGAGTACTATGTTGAATGTTCTTACCCATAAAACAGCCACCATATCAGAATGACTTAGTCGTTCATCATCAGGCAATGATAGCAGCACACTTAGGAAGTCATTTCTCTGCTTGAAGTTTACATCTTTTTTCCTAACTTCAATGAACTTACCTAGAAGTTCATTCACCCTGCAAGCCAACTTATGACATCTCCTTTTCACTCCATTAAAATCCAGGAGACCTAGAGGGAAATAATCCTCCAAATTGAACTCGGAAATCAACTCATAACCCTCCCTGACCATCAAGCCTAACTTCTCCCCTTCACTACCCAAGTTGCTTCCAAATACACTTTCTAACATGTTCTTCAAAGAAACTCCTAGTAGTATCCCTCTTAACTCCACCACTCCTCTACTCTTCATCTCCTTCGACACATTTTCCAACATTGCATCTGCTAGGCATTGCCGAACCTCTTCAAGGCTCGAGATTCTCCTAGGAGAGAACATGTAACTTGCCGCAATCCTCCTCAGGTGGCGCCAGTATGTACCATGGGGAGCAAATCCGATGGCACGTTCAAACATTAGCAAACGAGCTGAGGCTTTTATGGGACGATCTGAAAATGAAGGTGAACATAGGATTTGCTTGGCAGTTTCAGGGTGGCTACTAATGATCATAGGTGTGGTGCCCAAACTCAATGCCATGAGCCTAGTGCAGCCCAAGGAAGTTGCCATGGTGGCTAGTTTACGATGGGCCAAAGAGCCCATTTGAGGCAGTGACCCTAACAAGGGCCAACCTGAAGGCCCAATGAGTTTAGGGACAGAATTTAGGTTGTAACTTCGCCATGCAAAGCCTCCGGGGATCAACCAAAAGTGCAGTAGGAAATAGAGCAAAAAAGATAAGAAGACAATGGTCAGTGCAGAGAAGGTTTGCTGGGTGAATCCAGAACAAAGAGGCAGATTTAAGAGATAGGTAAGCATGGAGTTCATTTTTTAAAAATATTGAGTTTTGTGACTGTTTATATTAAAAAGGTTACCAAAAGCAGTATGCAAATATTTGACAACTAAAGAACTAAAGAACTTAACAAGCTGAAAGAACTGTCTGGAGTTCAAACTTATGATTTGTGAGAGGATAGCAAGTTGGATGACACATATTTATAGAGTTAGAGACAAAGCAGATAAGTTACAGTACAGTAAGTACAATAAAGTTTATGATGGTTAGCTGGAATTAGAGTTTATTTTCTCCAATAAACCCTGATTAGTGGTTAGTAAAATTAATACTTTATGTCCAAATATGTGGTTTAAATCTTAACTACGAGGTATGTTACTGTATCTTTGCTAAAGAAGAGATTAATTATATTCAATTCAAGACCTAAAGTATATTTACCCAACTAATATACCATTATAAAAACATCCAATATATTCTCACAAGAGAAAGAACATGATCAGTAAGATTGACATAATAATGTACGGAGTATTCTTAAGCATATAATATTCTCAAGAGTTCATTATAAAAAGCAATGGAAAGGATTAGGGAAATAGAGATTACTTAAAGAATTAAGTTGGAACAAACATCAACTCCCAACATTATTTAAAAATAGAATCAGGACCACCTCCAAACCAAATCTGTTCGCCCTCCTCGATTGGTTGATATTTAGCAAAAGATATTACAAATTAAGAGTAAATTGGAAACAGTAAAAAATCAGGTTGAAATCATGTCTGATTTTGTGTCACAGCTCCTAATGACTTTGACAAGTTACCAACTTCAAAATAATAATAAATATTTACTAGTAGATGCACAATAATGACCCTACTAAGGAACATGGAACATAAAATGCAATGGAAGATCTTTACCATGGAATTACATTATCGTGATTCCTGTCTTTAACAAATTAAAATTTTAATATTATTGATAGAGGTAGATAGGCATTAGGATGACACTATTAAACACAATACTTTCTCCCTATCATATAAATTATAATATTTAGCATCATACACTATTCAACTACTACTATAAGATAAAATATATGGTAGGACATAGAATCTCTACCACGAAATTCAAGTATGGTAATTCCTAACTTCAAATATGAAACAACATTTTCACCCGTCAAATGAATTGCCATAAAAGTTAAAGCCATCACAGTAAACACACTACTACACAAGCCTATTTGTTCCATTAATGCTAAAATATTCTCTTATCCTCTTTCCCAGTTGCTGTCCTAAGTCCCAACTTACACTACATGCCTAGAGACTTTTTGAACCTAGACAACTTTCTATAAGGTGCATGGATTACAATTTATGATTTCATGCATTCAGAAACCTCCTAAACTGAAAAATCTCCGTGCATGATGCATTGATGCATGCACCGGTTAAGCATCTACGCAACTAGGAACAATTCCAACGACTTGCCCCCTTAAGTTTGGTTGCCCAACATCAACCCAAACCAAAAAAAGGAAGAATTCCTACCTAAATCAAATTGCAATTAAAGGGATACTTTGACAAAATCACATGATGCATGCGTGTTTTTTATTTTACATATTGGTGAGTTAATCGTAAAAATGAACTCTATATTGAAGACATGTCATTCAAGAACATATAAAACTAGAGTAATAAGAATCATTGCTGCTGCAATACCAACAAAATTGACCAAAAAAAAGACTATCCACACTTTAATCTCTTAGATAAATACAATATTTAGACAGGAAATGTTTTTACTCAGTCTGATGGTATGATTATTGGGAGTCCTGGAAGGGAGCCGTAACTAGAGAATTTGTTCAGATTTTGATGAGTATGAGGAATAAACTACAAAACTAGAGTAAATCTTGTGAGTTTGAACAATAGAAAATTAGCGAAACCCTAATGTATCATAGTCTCTAAACTAGAAGAGAGCCTGAGAGATAAATATACCCTAAGCTCCAAGGTGAACCCTTGTGAGTCTGAACAATAGAAAGTTAGCGGAAACCTAATGTGGCATAGTCTGTAAACTAGAAAAGACTCTGAGAGATAAACATACCCTAAGCTCCAAGGTGAACCACTACAACGCATCAAATTACATACACCAAACCCAAAGCTCTTTCTGTTCACTGGCTTAGGTTTTGATAACAAGTTTTCCATTATTATTACTGAAACTCTTAGAGATAATCATAAACAATTAGAAATAAAACAGGGTCACACTTTTTTGAGCATGTACGTTATGTAACTCGACTCTTCGTTTAACCTTAATACGCATGTTGGTACCTTGACAATCCAATATGAATATGAATAGTTTGGCATTTCCTTTTTGGCCATATCAAGAAAGTTCCCATAAAATAGTTGAGTTGAACACTTGAGCATGAACACGTATCTGACATAAGTACTTTTTTTTTTTTTTTTTTTGGTGAAAAAGGCGAGAATCACATAAAGTTAAACATAATGTTAAAGTTATTACAATCCGAGATGTATGCATCCATGCAGAAAATAGGGGGATTAATAAAATCCGTAGCTACATTCATGCTATCATCTAGTCTTCTTGCCTCCTTAGCAAGCTTGTCCGCAAGTTGGTTCTTCCTCCGTGGGATGTGGATAATCCTAAGTGTGTGGAAAGCCTTGCATAGCTCCCTGCATAATATAATAATGTTCGTATACAAAGTGAGATCTGTGGGATCCTCCTTAAGGAGACAAGTAGCCTGAAGATTATCTGAACAAAGAATACAATCAACAATATTTTCATTTAAAGCACTTTGGAGCCCTTCTCTAATACTAAGGAGCTCAGCCATTAGAGAAGAGGACGCAAAGGTTTGTTTATAAAAGCCCTTAGTCCATAGTCCATTACAGTCCCGAATAATCCCACCCAAACCTACCGGGTCATCCCTATTACAGTACGAGGCATCCGTATGGATCATAAAGGTCGCGATTCTGGGTAAATGGGGCACATTTATAAGCTCATGGGGAGGGTCACTTTCGTTAGGCGTGGCAGTGGTATGGGTCCCAAACTCTCGACTAAGGTATAATGCTTGATCTATAATGGCGTTGGTATTAGTATGTTTTCCCTCAAATACTTCCAAATTTCGAGCTTTCCAAATCTGGAAACATAGTGTTGGGAAAAGGCTCTTCCAGGGTAGTCCATTAACCTCCGTCGTGTCCTCCAAGTTCTGACCTAACCACTCTTTTAAAGTGCCATGATGTAGGCTATTCCCGGTTGTCATGACTGTCCATACTTGAGTTGGCGAGTGTGCAATCTCGCAATACATGCAGACTATCTTCATAAGCGTTATCACATATTGGGCAAACAGGCGATTGGATAATGCGTCTAGTGTAGAGGAGTGCCCTGTGTGGGATTCGGTCCCTCCATGCTAGCCAGAGAAAAAACCTAATTCTAGGAGGTGTACGGGCTTTCCAGACTCTCTGTAATTCCGTGTGCATCTGATGATTCTTCCCTATAATGTCCCACAGGCTCTCCTTATACGCAGGGCGAGGGAAAAGCCTTGTGTAGTCACTAACCTCGAAATGGGGTGGTCTTGATCGGTTTCATTATATAGTACAGCTTGAATTCTCTTCTTGATGCCCGAGGGTAGGGAAAAGGAGAGTCTATGAAACTCCCACTCGTTGTCTCTAAGAATGTCCGAAACCCTAAAGTTCTCCTCCTCTTTCCTAAGGGGACCTTCTATACACTTCCTTAAAGGGCCAATCCCCACCCAGTCCTCCTCCCAAAAATTAATGGACTCCCCTTTCCCTAGTAACCAGGTATTGTTTTTGGTCAGAAGATCCCAACCCTTTCCTATCCCTTTCCAAACTGGCGACCCATAGTTGAAGCTGGTTACATGGTTCTTGTGTACATACTTAGATAAAATACACTCTTTGGCCAAACTATCTTTTCCATGGCACATCTTCCATCCCAGCTTGGCCATAGACGCTCTATTTAGGGCAAGTTGGTTCCTGATGCCTAGGCCTCCCATTTCCTTAGGTAGGAAGGTAATGTGTCTGTTGACTAGGTGTATACGATTTTTCGTCCCCGTATCACCCCATAGGAAATCATTGCAAATCTTATCAATGTTGTCCATTGTGGCCTTTGGCAGAAAGGTCGCCTGCATATAGTATGTGGGGATGGTTGATAGGGTGGATTTAATTAAGCAGAGCCTCCCTGCCTTAGACAGGAACGCTGTTTTCCAATTTGCCAGCTTTCTCCTCACCTTTTCGATAACGAATTGAACTTGGCTCTTAGTCGGCCTCTTATGAGAGAGGGGCAGTCCCAGGTAAGTGCCTAAGTCTTCGGATTGGGAGATGTTCAAAGTCTCTTGAAAGAGGAGGCGGTCAATCTCCGGTGTATTCGAGGAGAAAGTTAAACGACTCTTCTCTTCGTTAATCTTCTGCCCAGAAGATTCACAAAATTGCTTCACAACCTCCCTGACCGTGAAGGCTGTCGACTCCTCGACCCTTCCAAACAGTAAGAGGTCATCAGCGAACATGAGGTGGGACACAGGGACCTTCTTCCTTCCCACCCAAAAGGGAGTCCACTTCTTTGCTAGGCAGGCCTCATTAATCAGTGTTGTCAGAGCCTCCAAGCACAGATTAAACAGGTAGGGTGACATTGGGTCACCTTGTCTAAGTCCCCTAGTGTGTTTAAAATTTTCCCCTTTTCTACCATTGACTAAAATAGTTGACGAGGCCTTGGAAACACAGTCAAGGATGATTTTGATCGTGTGGTCATCCAATCCATGGATTTGAAGGCACTTTCTAACAAAACTCCACTCAATTCGATCATAAGCCTTCTCAAGGTCAATTTTTAGTGCAAACCATCCTAATTTACCCTTCTTCCTAGACATAGAGTGTAAAACCTCCGAAGCTACCACTAGGTTTATATCCGGTCCCCTTCCCTTAGTGAAGCTATTCTGATTTTGGGAGATTAGCTTAGGCATAAACGGTTTAAGCCTATTAACTAGAACCTTAGTGAGAACTTTGTAGAGAGTGTTGCATAAACTTATAGGTCTTAGGTGTTTTACAGTTTCCGGGGGATTTTGTTTGGTATAAGGCAAATTGTGGCCTCGCACATAGTTTCCGGTATACAACCCTCCCTCACCCAACCTTTAATTGTCTGACAGACCTCTTCCCCTAGTAGGTTCCATAGTTTTTGAAAGAAGACCGGGTGGAGGCCATCTGGTCCTGGAGCTTTATTGGGGTGCATCCCAAAAAGCGCACCTCTCACTTCCTCATTGGTTACTGGTCCCTGTAAGTCAATCAAGATAGGGTGGGTCCTAGTCTCTCTAATGCTCACTTCCTTTTCCGTCCCATATAGATTGACAAAGAAGTTTGAAATGTGCTCTCTAATATCTGCGGCATCCTCCAAGATATTCCCGACTCCATCCCTAATACTTAAAATTCTGCTCGCATTCCGGGCAATAACCACACTTCTATGGAAGTATCGTGTGTTTCTATCCCCTTCTACAATGTTCTTAGTTCGGCTCTTGGCTGCCCATAGGGCCTCCTCCTGGTCTAGGATTTGGGTTAGCTCCTGTTGGAGTTCTACTTCTAGGTCAAAAAGGAAACTGGAATGTGGGGATTCAGCTAATGCCTTTTGGGTTCCCGTCAGTCTTGCTAGCACTCTATTCTTCCTATGGTATACATTCCCAAATGTGGTCCTATTCCAATGGATAAGGGAACGACACAAGGCTGCTAAGTTTTCCTGCAGGTCTCCCTCCCTTAGATTCTCCCACTCGACCTCTACAAAGTCATGAAATGAAGGCTCAAGTAGCCACATTGGTTCGAATCTAAACGGCTTCGCTCCTATTGGTTGGGGTCTCTTATCTAGGTAAAGGAGAATCGGGCAATGGTCCGACGTAATCCTAGGAAGATGCCACAATGCCGAGTTTGGGAAGGCAAGAAACCAATTAGGGTTCCCCCACCCCCGGTCCAGGCGTTGGAAAATAGGATTATTCTTTCTTTTATTGGACCAAGTGAACTTAGGGCCGTGAAAACCTATGTCTATCAAGTTGCATTTATTCATTGTTTCAGCATACAATTCAGCTCTTTTTCTACTCAAAGGTCTCCCACCAAATTTTTCACTTTGGCATAAAATCTCATTAAAATCACCGACAGCTATCCAAGGTACATTCACAGTATTTGCCACCACAACAAGTTCGTCCCACAATGATTGACGTTTAATAGCATTCGGACTAGCATAAATTGAAGAAAGCAAAAAGGAAGATATGGGGTTACGTACCTCCACAAGCCCATGCACACTTTGAGTACTCCCTCCAGTAATATGGATAGTTACCCTATCCGGGTTCCATAAGAGAAGAATACCCCCAGCAAAACCAACCGGATCCACCAAGTGCCACGCCGAAAACGGTAGCTTCCTCACGATCACCTCCGTATGTTCCCTACTAACCCAAGTCTCTGCCAAAATTACTATGTCCGGCCCGTGTGTACTCACTAACTGCCTAAAGTTTGCTTTGAATGAAGGGCGAGCAATCCCCCGTGCATTCCAAAATAGCACCGACATATTCCTAGGTACGGGGGGTCGGTTGAGAATGCTTTGGTATAGCTCCCCTCCGTGAGCTCCCAACACTTCTACTTCTCGTCCCGTTATCGGGCACATCCAAAAGGCACGTTGTGGCCATAGAACCGTCACGGCTTCGCGCAGGCCGTTTTTCTCGCTTTCCTCTTCCCAACTCACTGACAATTGGAGTTGTTTCAGAGGTGTGCGAATCCGTGCTGCTATTAGAGCATTGGTGTTGCTCTTGAATGTCACTCTCTGTGCTGAATATGATACTCGAACTAGTAGCCTTCGGTGGGGAAGCAGTGGGGTTGGGTCCAACCAAGGCCCTAGGTTCTGTAGAAGTGCTCTTTCTTCCTCCTCCACCCCCCCTTTTTTCTGCAGCAACCATTTCATGAATATTTTCATGGTGGTCGGTAGGTGATGCATGGTCTGAAACTGAGGCATGTGCGGGGGAGTGAAGGCACAAGCATCGTGGTTGTACATGAGCAGAATTTTCGACATCTTCGGGTCGACCTTCGGGTTCAAGATCATCTCCTTCATTTTCTCGAATGTCATGTCTTCTACATAACCCTCCTCCTCCAGTGGGAACACATAATCCGTGAATCCCGGATTCAGTTCCGGCATTAGCGGTCGCACATGGCGATTGAACAAGAGAGGGCCCGTGTAGTCCTGGAACTGAATTCGTGGGGGGGAAATGGGTGGTGATGGTGGTGGCGTGTCTGGGGGGGAAGCTGGTGGGGGGATGTGATGATGATTTCCGACCGTTGTTGGTTCTGGAAGGCTAGAAGTGGAAAGGGGTCCATTTCGAGGTTTTAGTATGGCAATTTTTATGGGGAAGTTTTCTGTGATGAGTTTATGGGTTTTTACTTCAGAGTTTTCGGTCGAAAAAATAGATGGCAGCAGGGTCTTTTCTTTAAATAAATTAACTTGGTTGGGTTCCGTGTAGGTAGCTTCTCCTTCCCCACTTTTCGAGTTGTCATTGGGTGAGATTTCTGTTTTATCAGAAGGGAGGGGAGAAAAGGCGGCATTGCAGGTTCCTTGGGTCTCACAAAGTGCTTCAAAGGGATTTGGGTCTGACACACTTTTCATCTCCCCTCTCTCCTCTTTGCCGTTGACATGTAAAGTCTTTGGGACCCACTTTTCAGCAAAGCCTTGTTTTTGATTTTTACCTGTTTCCCTCCTTTTTTTCCCTTGGACCTCCTTCCACCCTGCTCCAACGGGAATTTCATTTTCATTTTTTCCCTTCTCCTCCCTGTGGTGTATCATGGTGGCTTTAGGACATGTTTTTGAGTGGTGTCCAAAGGTGTGACAACCACTACAAAATCCCGGACCTCCCGTATAGATTACCTCTTGGTATAGTTTCCCTATCCAAACTCCAGTTGGTAGTACCTTTGCTGCACTAACCCACAAGCATATCGACGCGTACCGTCGCTTATCCCCTTCAATGGAGTTAGTGTCAATTTTTAGAACCTCTCCCACAGCTTTCCCTATTCTCAAAAGTATCTCCCTGTGGAGGAACTCAACTGGAAGCTCAGGTAGATGAGCCCATACTTGCTTCTGTGATATGTCTACTTGGGAAGGCTTAAATCCGGGTACCCAAGGTTGGGTCCATATGTAACTCCCAGCTACACACCATGGGCCTCCCGTAAGCACCTCCACCTTCTTCTCCATCGATGGACATACAATTATGTAGAATCCTTTTCCGATGGCCGTGACCTCCATCACGCCTTTCCACCTCCATTTCTTACTTAGTTCTTGCTTGAGGAATTCTTTAGAGAGAGATTTCCCCATAGGTTTACATATGATAGCATTTTGCCATGGTTGACTTAATACACCATACTCTTCTTCCGATAATGGTAGGAAAACGTCTTTCGCTTCCATATTAGGTGGTGGTGCAGTAGCAAATGGTAGATTATGGGTCATTGTATTGAATGATTCCGACAGTGTAAAACCCCCTCTGAAATCTGCCCTTCCCAGGGCCTGTTTAAACGTACCTTTGTTGATGGTGGAGGTTTCCGGTGATGTTCTAACGTTGGCGGCGGTGGCGGCTGGATCCTCCGGTTGGCTTTGCTGGGTTGTGTGGATGACGAGTGGTAGGTGACTTTGTGCCTTGAGGGCGGTTTGGGGTTGAGTTTTATGTGGTGGTAATGGAGGAGAGAGAAGAGAGAAACCTCTCTCTTCTTTCTCACTCATCGTTTTTTTTTTTTATTATCCTGTGTTTACTACATAAGTACTTAAGTTCGAGTAATATGGCAAGCATGAAACTAGGTAGATCACCTGAGCTAATCCCTAGAAGAAAAAACCTATGGGCAAGCTGATTGGATAACACCAAAGATAATGGACTAAACTAAAAGGTGAACAAGAACCTAAACTTTTGCAAGTAATTAGACGTTGGAACTGAAATGCATGATAGTTACCTCATCAACTTCCACTGGAGAAAAACCTAATTTAATCAATACCTTTCCCTCTCTCTTAATTAAGATCACATTAATTATCAAGATGAAGTTGTTAAGAAATAATTTCATTGTCATGATTTGTTGTCAAACCTTTACTTCACCTCGACTACATCTAATCGTATTCTCTCACCAATTGTCTAGCTTCACACGAACATGTCATTGGCTAATGTTCCTCACTTAATACTTAGTGGGTATCTACCAATCACTCATTAGCTATATTACCTTCTTTTTCCAGGCAGTGATTCAATGTAAAGACAGTCTGATTAAGATACGACCAAACAATGTCCTAGGGGATATACACAAGTTAACACACTAATCCATCTACAATATCCATCTTTGGGCTTGTCTATTTATAAAAGTCTTATTCATCAATATGCACATGGACTGGATTTCTTATATATGTTTCCAAAGAACTAAATTACTTGGGAGATATGCTCATCAAGCCGTACTACTTTTGCCATTTTCTTACGGCCTATGCAGCTATGCAGATTATAGCGACATATTATTTTGACAACTGATTGTAAGTATCTCTACCCTTGAAATTTTGGCTTGCAACCCTTTTTCCCCAGGGTATCAACGTAATCAACAACTCAAAGTGTTTTTCTTGCATACATGACTCATACAAGATGAAATTAAAGGGCCTGAACTTGGTCCATGATTTCTTTTAATTCTCTCTTCTCTACAGTTTTGAGTCCGGCTAGTTGGAGAACGATTTACTAGAAAATAAGCATGTGTATAGATGTATGTATCCTTATTTCAAAACTAAAGCCACCTTTACCAACTAACCACGGTCACAATGTACTTCTTGTTCTCTACTAAAGCGTTCCACATATAATAGTTTTATCTTTTGGGTTTTTCAGGTACACAATCTTTGACTGCCACAAGCAATCAGATTCGTTGCCTATCCTCCTAGACAGAACTTATAATAGGGGACAATGCTGGGAGTGTATAAGAATGATGGCTAAATATAACATGTTACTATATTGTAAGAATTCTCGAGATATCACTTGACTATATATAGAGTTGAAATTAGAACGAGTCACTTACAAAAAAAGTTCATGCCATTCACTACATATACCTAAAATCACACAGGTTTGTAGAAAATTGCTTCAATACCATGTCAGTTAGCAAACAATCTTTCATGTGTCTTGTTACTCTTGTAGTCAACCATATTTTATGCAAACATGCATCAAGAAAGTTTTGCTAAGACATAAAAAGTCATAAATGATAGAAGGTAGATAATATCCTAACAGTTTGCTATGGGAATCATATTACTTTCCTGTCTTGGAGGGGATCCATCATGTAAATTAAGCAGTACAAGAACAGTTTGGGATCATCACATGGAACCAAAACGGGTTCATTTTTATGCACGTGGCTGTTAACAAATCTCAGGCAAATTCTAGATAATCAAGTGAAATATATGCAAGTAACTAACAGCGCACAGCTGTACATGGCACGAAAACATTAAGTTTCTGAGAGCCATGTATTAGTTGAATGGGTTCACCACTAGTGAGACAACATGAAAAAAAACCTTCAACAAAGTTCTATATCAAGAGCAGACCCAGCCAGGATTTTATATACGTAATGTCAACATCATAATAATTACATCACACAAACATGATAAATAGTTCATGGCGAACATGATAAATATGACTATGGAAATCTAGATCCAAAATATCTCGAGATTTAAAAATGTGAACCATAATCATTCTTGACCATTAAATTTTTTTAGTCATAGCTATCATGACCAACATACGTATGTCCCTCTTTTAATAGTATAACACTTGTTTTCAAGAAGTTTTGGAGAAGTTGCAAATACAAGTACACAACCATAGGTGGTAAAGGGTATTTCTATATCTCTTAATCAGTCGACTCCCATGCATGCATAGGTCTGCCACTGTTCTGTATGCACTTGCTTTTAATCATCTGAAGCAGTAAGCAACCTCATGCTAACAGATGTAGATTTTGAAATGTGGAATGGCGTAGAACCAGTCACTATTTTTTTTTATTATTATTGAAATCAAGGAGTTTCAAGGTGTTATGTATAGTAGATATTGAATAAAGCTGCAATGTTCATCAGAATCTTTTATTTCTAGTCCATATTTGACATCTAGTTGTGAAGAAAAGTCACTACAGTCTACAGAGTACCCAACTACGTTATTTATACTTTTTGTTTCACCTCAATTATCTGCCTTAGGAACTCGACACTCTAACTGTCTAACATAAAGCAATATACACTTGACACTTCATGTTGGATAAAAAAAATGCAAAACTTCCCTCAACTGGACAAGCACTTGCGCACATACTTGTGCCTCACATCAGTAGTTGAGTGATCAAGTCCGAGTAATATAGATGCGCACAGCTCATAGGTAAATAACAAAGCTAGAATGATTTAGAGGTGAAAGGATGGTAAAACTTGAGTGTATAGGCCTTCTGTTGTTCTTCAAGTTCAAGGCTTAGGACCAAGGCAATGTCACAAAACTCACCTTATACCCAATAGAAGGCTTGTTTTTTGACCTATTTTAGGGCCTATTTTAGTGGTCAGATACAATCATACAAGTAGACGACATTCCTAGGTCAGTAAATATTATAAAATGACTCCAAGCATATGCAAGATCAGCAATGAAAGTAGCAGAACATAGTAATAATCTTACAGGTCTTTGATATGCCAAACAAAGAAAAAGGTAGAAAAAATTAGGAAAAGCATACTCTAGTCTGCCTATATAGTTGGCAGACACAGAAGAATTTCACTTTGAATACTTTAAACTTTAAAGTAAGAGGCACTACTCACTAGCGTAGGAGCAAATGACAACACAAGAGTGTAAATTCCTAAATAAAGGAAACTTATTAGTAGCATCTAATCATAGTAATTCATATACATGCATATATTTTGCAAATTTATTGCTTAAGCAAAATCTAATTTGTACTAATTTTAAGTATTTACCCAGAGAAAACGAAATGTACTCATAACAACAATTTAGGTTTAAGTTGAGACGTATGAATTTCGTGTAGACAGTTAATTATATAGTTAGTTTTGACTCAATGTTTATATGCCTATGACTCCGCTAAAAAACTTCAAGATTGCTTGCAGGAAAAAGAAAAAGGGGCTTCATGTCAATTAGCACCTGCTCTTTATCACTTTACTTGGACTCTAAGTCCTTGGTGAGCCAAGTCAATATTAGAGTTTTGTTGGAATGACAAAGTTCCTAGATAAATAGAAGGAAAAATTGTCAAGAATAAGTCAACCTTTGCGTTGACCGCTTTTAACAAGTCAACCTTCATTTATTC
This sequence comes from Beta vulgaris subsp. vulgaris, assembly GCF_026745355.1. NCBI lineage: Eukaryota > Viridiplantae > Streptophyta > Magnoliopsida > Caryophyllales > Amaranthaceae > Beta > Beta vulgaris. Next base: position 66,593,157 of record NC_079207.1, read on the forward strand.
CAGTAGCAAGTAAGCTTGTACATGAATTAGCTTTTAACAAGTTTTTTACTTATGACCTGAACAACCCCTATAATTTTGTTCAGTTTTAACAGGTGTGTATTCTAGAACTCATTAAATTGTTCTCTAGAACATATTTGCACTGCTTGAATTTTATAAAAGTTCCATGAGAAACTTAAAACTGAACAAAATTGTAGGGGTTGTTCAGGTCATAAGTAAAAAAACTCGTTAAAAGCTAATTTATGTACAAGCTTTACTTGCTACTGGAATAAATGAAGGTTGACTTGTCAAAAGCGGTCAACGCAAAGGTTGACTTATTCTTGACAATTTTTCCTAAATAGAATTCTTATATTCTTTTCTTTGGTTTGTAAAGTGTGAAAAGTTGTTCTATAGATGGAAATCTTTTCCTCTCTAGTAGAAGGAAGGCCACATGTTGATCTCTATTCTTAACCTTCTTTCTCGTCTTACATTCATCCACCCCCTCCACATTCACCTGTCCTTTTTTCTCGATGTGAGAAACCAAAGTAACCAATAATAGAAAATTGCAAATGTGTATTCCCTTGGAAAATGTTTAAAAGTTTCTCCATTTAACCAAATAAACCACATAATATAGGTTTCTCGCTTACTACAAGCATAATGTTAGTCTCCGATAGCTAGAAATTATGGTCATTGCTTGTGTTGTGAAATAGGTTCCGCGATCGCATTTAACTTCCATATTTCATACCCTGGTGGAATATCTAAATGGTTAGTGTTATGAGAACTATGGCCAAACTAGCTTTTCCTGATTTTTGCTCACCAAGGGTGTACATTTTATGCACACAAGCAAATGATTGATAACATGGGCACATTATTATACACATAAACAAAATAATCCAACCAAGTGGTCTTGGCATAATGGTTGCTCACTTTGTCCCTTAACCAATTGGTCGGGGTTCGATCCTCAACCTTTGGGAATGGAAAGAGATTATTGGTCAGCCCTTTACCCTTAAGTGGAGCATTTGGGGCGATGGGATTAGTCACTGCTATCGGCGGTGGATATCTTGGTTGTTCACCAAAAAAAGAAAAAAATCCGATGCCCTCAAAGTAGACACCAAAAAGAAATGCATATGCTAAGTTGCTAACTCCATTTGAATTATAACAGATAAGGAGAGGAAAAAAACCTTATTTGAAAAAGGAGAATATCTTATGATAGCAGAATCTGAAAGCACACCTGCTGCAACAGTTCCTTTACAATCTGTGGCACCAAATAATAAAAATGGGACCTGCTAAAAGAAATGCAGCACATTACACTCATGGGACCACATAAAATTTTAGAATAATTAATACGAGGAAAATAGCCGGGGGACACGTGGATATTTTCTCTTCCGTAGCTTCATTGTTACAATGTTAATATTAGAAATCATGAATACCACTTTATCAAAGGCACCACAAGTCCACAACAAAACATGAAAATTCCCCCACTCAACTAAGTACCTGGACAGCCTTATGAGTTATGACCACAAGAGTATTGTTTCAGTAAGAGACATGTAAAGAAACAGAAATGCCAAACATCAAAAAGAACAGTAAACAGAACAGTAGCCGCTTGCCCCTACATACTTGCTTGGATCAGCTGGTAAATGTTTCACTTTAAGTCTATAACCGAAATATCTCGTGCTTCGGCGCAGATATTGAAAAAAAAATTGGTAGAGAGTACTTTCCCATTCAAGGCTGGATCCAGCTCGCATCGGAGACGGAGACTAATAGGCTCTAGATACCAAGTGGTTTACCTAAAAAAAGTGTAGTAATTGCTTGAGACTACCAATAGGGAATCTACAAAAGAACTAAGACTCCGCTCGGTTGGATGGACAATATTTTCAAGGAATACATAAAAATATGTATTCAAGCCGAAACACAATTGTAGATTAGTTTTCCTTAATTTGGTTCCTTTCAATGGAACGTTAAAAAGAAAAGGATGTACGTAAATGAAAACAGGAGGATGAATGAGAGGAAGGTATAAAATAAAATAAAAAAAAGGAAAATGTTTTTCCACCCTTGGAACTATTTTACACCATTTGAAAAACTTTTTCCACCTTTTACAAACCAAACAAATAAAAAGAGGAAAACCTTTGCAGAAAAATGTTTCCCACCTAAACAAAAAATCATCTTTACAGCAAAAATTATTTCTCAGGACCTTCTGGTTCAGGGAGTGGAGGAGGCAGCGCATCCAAGAAAAAGAATTTAAAAATTTTGATCAAAGTGGAATGTTGTGGTAACCATTCATTGTTTAACATTATCATCGTATTTGACAGCATCCACGCAATCAACCATTTCCAAATAAACAAGTTAGTAAATAGAAGTCACCAGAAACGAAAAAAGAGAGAGGATGTACTTTGGCTGTCATTATGGTCAGGTAAGATTTCTTTCTAATAAAAGTAAGAGACAAGCAAGAATCTGCCTGCTATTTGTCCTAGCCATACTCAGAAAAGAAAGTCAATGGATCTTACATGAAGAGAGCTTTTAAGTTATGACCCAACTGCTACATTGAAAGCTTTTAGTGGTTTATATTTAATAGCTGGGTTTTACAAAGGCAATAATAAAAATGAAATTCACAATATAATAGTAACATCGACAATGTAATTTGAACTGATAATATGACGACAATTTTTTGACAAAGGTAGTTGGTTTCTCTCTGGATAGCTAAAGGTAGTGATACTATTCATTCTATGAATCATAATCCATAATGTGCTTATACAAGAGCCTCGGACAAAACCAGATGCATATCCCAATATATAAACGAACATCAGAGGCGGCTAAGGCCATGTGCAGGGTGAGCAACTGCATAGGACCTCCGAAATATAAGGGTCCAATTCTATTAGTGGTCCGCTTAAAGAAATAAAAAAAAAACTCAATCTAATTACAAATTTAAAGAGATTAATTTCTATTTGGTATTTTTCTTCTTATCCTATTCTTCAAAAAAAGCCCCATTTATAATTCTTCCGTTTCTTCTATTCACCAAAAAAATTTAATCTTTATACTTCCTCCGTTTTCTTTTAGATGTTACAAGACAGCCCTGACGAACATCCACAGTAAACAGGATATAAGAAGAAATTGGATGCCTAGAATAAGTTTGGTCCACTCACTAGTCACTAGTAAACCACCATGAAAATGGGCAAGAATCTCGACTATTACAGGGTCTAGAATCAAGCCAATACAACAGAAAGTTAAGCCCTCCATGACAAGAGATAGGCTGCTTTCGTTAGACCCTACAATGCAGATGCAACAACTCATCAACAAGAATGAATTCATTGCTTGTGCATGGCACAAGATCCAAGTGCACTCATCATCAACTCATTTGCTACTTCACAAGTTACAACAAATAAGTGAACGGCCACTTCCGCAATATAAGGTTATCAAATACCATATAATAGGACTGACTCTTTAAGCTTTACTAAAAAGAAACAAAAGCTCATAACATGGACGTTACACAAAAACTTATAAAAATACAAAGTGCATCTAGCAATAGATAGATATGCATTATTGTACACTCACTTTAGCCTCATGGCTTATCAAAAGTCAGGATTTGAGATAAGAATTAAAGTTATACTAAAACTATAGTTTCTATACAAAAGGAATGCTTAAATAAGAAGCAATGTTACAGAAGTTTATGCCTCTGCTGCTAACTAGAATCATATATAGGAAAAAAAATATTATAGGCATTCATTTTGCAAATGGTAGGCTTTATATAAATAGTAAAAGTACTGGATTTTCATTGCATTCTCCTGTCTTATTCTACAGATATGCAAAAAGTAGCACGTTTTTAAAAGGAATCCTAACTAATATACTGATTCGCCTAACTAAAACCATGGGTATTCAGTCACAATTTTCTCTAGAACTATCGACAATCTACTCAAATACATACGATAAGAAGCTGGCATTATGTACTCCCTCTGTTCGGAGATTTGTTGTCACATTTTCCCAAACCCTAAGACATGGTTTTACAGCAAGATTTGTTCTAATAGTTAGAACATGTACATCACTCCCCATCACTTATTACTAAATAGTAGCACATCTATAAATCTAATTTTCACTACTATATTAGGGCACATGAGAGCTGCTTTCCAAAAATCCTAAAATAGTATATGTGACAATAAATTCTGGACCGCTGGTATTAACATGTTGTTAGCTCTTATACAGAACCTTATATGATCCACATATGCACTTAAATGTCTAGCATATATGACTATTAATATATCGCCACCACCACTAAGAAGAGTGAGTTCTTTAAGCTTTATTGCATTATTATTCTCATTCGTATCATACCGTGCAATTACTTCCAATAAACAAACTTACGGCCCACAACATTAAGCAAAGGCTTTCTGTTCTTTTTGTTTCCCAAGGATACTCAAATAAAAGGGCGCACTGGAGGCATTGTGATCGTGTAGCTCGGTGTTATTTAAAACATAGTATTGCCCTGCCATCATCTTATTTCCCAAGTTACTCCCCATATGTGGAGCTAGTTCAACCTAATGACACATTGTTGATTTTAACTGCCTATCCATCAAATATAACCAGCAGCATCCTTATTAGTTATTATATGGAAGAATGTGCACTTTTATCTGAGAATTATATGAAAAGAAAGTAAGGAAAAAAATGTTTCGGGAAGCCACTTGACTATACCAAAGATCAGTTTTCATTTGATTCAGCCTTTTACTAAAGTGAAGCGAAGAACACTCCTACGTTAGACCTTTTAAATTTATATAGATAAAGGTCATTCTTTTGTGTTTTCTACACTTGGTTCCCAGAAGATGTTCTCCCAAAAATTGTGGCCTACTTGTATAATTGTATAGCTGAACTTCATCATATGACAGTTAATGAAACAGTTACTGATCAAATGTGAATTATTTGCCTTCCATTGATGTGAAAAATAAAACCAAAGGTCAAGATAAGAATGTTCCAAATGCTAGCTCACGTTCTAAGTCCATCCCCTGCCTCTCAAGCATGAAATTGCAGTCGAGCCATACAAAGGTCTGGAATTTAGTGATCTTTTTTTACGGTGCTATTGCCTTTCATAGACCTTCAGTGCACATTGCATTTGCTCAATCTAGATCCTTGATGAGAAGCAGCCAACTGAAATCTACTAATCCTCATTTATCTTATCGAACCAGAAAAGTTACTCATATTTATGAGGAAAAAGAAAAGAAAAAGAGGAATCTGATTACTTGACCCTTTTCTGCACCCTACAAGAGAACCAGTGAGCCACAACATTTCCACATTCAAATTCTCACAAATGACAATAGGTTGTTGCTGTCCTCAGCTGGCCAATGGCCCAATTACTATCTACTACTATGTTGCAATAAACTAAAAGAATGCAGTGAGGAGTCAAGCAGTGGTATAGCCAACAGGCACCCTATTACCAATATAACTCCAGCCTTTGGGAAATACGCTATCCCAAATAAGCCCTAGATCTTGAACTTATTTCCTCGTATTTACTTCTGTCAAGTGTCAACCCTTAACAATCAGAGGCCTCCTCCTAAAACAATAGATTTTACATGTAGTCTGCTTTATATCTAACTTCACTCAGATGCAAGCTCATTAACATACCGTGTAGATAAAAATGTTGTCACATTACATTTATAGTACATGTCGAATAGACAAGTGGGAACTCATAAATCAAATCTGCTCCTGTGTGAAATCTAACGTAAAACCATCACTTGAATTACCCAAAAAGTGGCTAGTGATACCCTTAAACCCAGTTTCTATCTGAAAATAGTCCATATATCTCTTCTTGTGCTTTACTATTTACGGCTAAAGGACTACTTCAATTAAAAATTTAAAACAAAGAAAAAACTAACCATCGTTGGGCAGCATACATCAAAATAGTACAATGCAAAGCCCAAACCATTTGTGGAACATCTAATCAGCCCAACTAATTACAAACAGATAGCACAGAATGGGAAAACAATGACAAAACATATAAGCAGTCTCCTAATAGAAATCCAAGAGTGGCCATGTATCACTTTCCAAAGACATTATTAGCATATGAAGCTTCAAAATGAGACTTCAATCTAATTTCAGCCAAATTGAGATATATTGCATGACCTGGAAAAAAGAAACAGAAACATTTCATATCATAACATAAGATGTGGAAGACGTCGGGGAAGAGACCAATGAATCAAGTCTTTAATTATCCCTATACACTCAGCTATTTGCTACAACCAGCATTACTTAAACTCATCGTGATATAGAGCATCCTTGTACACCTAAAAATGACAATGATGTACATATACTCTGAATTGGACCAAATGATGCAAGCCTTCAAAATATTCAAATACGACACTTCACTTCATTCTACAAGTAAAGAAAAAAAAAAGCTTCATTGGAACTGAGTAACACCACTCCTAAACGTATCCAGTATTCCTCACTGGGCCAAGGAGTAAAAGAAGGGACAAATCCTATACGTATAACCTCATTCACTGCCTTCCTCCCCCTCGGAAATCAAATCTAAAAGCATGTATACTTCTTTGTATCTGGAATAACTCCAGACCATTTTATGTGACTATCTAGATAGTGGGGCCCCTCCCCTACCACATGTAAGGTCATGCTAGTCGCTAGATATCACTAGAGGAAAAAGGCCAAGGGCTGCGGCCAAAAGTGGCCTAAGCCCTTGCACGGTTGCACCGCAGCCCTTGCGTTTTTTTCCACTAGTGTACGACATTAGTCTCCACTGACTCGATCCTTCATGATTCCCTCTGGATTCAAACCACGCATGCTAAACAATTGATTGTTTACTAGTATATCACTTCCCCAAAATCCATTTTCCAGATCAATGATTCCACTAGTTTTATATAGATAAAGATAGATCACCTATATATCTATGACCTCCTTGCAAGATATAGACTATGTAGCACGGGTACTTCTACTAGGTCGTATTCGTACCCCTACCCATGCCCGATACGATACGTATCTTGTATGGATATGCGTACCCACTCCTAAAATTTTGATATCTCGCCGTTTTCCGTCCCCGTACGCATAATCTGGCTCTGTGCAACCTAGGATATACTCCCTCCGTCCCAAAATATAGTTCCCATTTCTTTTTTGGTATGCAAGTAGAATATAAGAGGGATAGTAGATATTTTTGGTTTATTTAAATAAATGTTGTATGGGAAAAGATGATTTTAGGAGAGAGAGTGGAGAATAATTGGTGAAAGAGCATCAATTGTAAGATTTTGGTTGAATAGATAAAGGAAAAAACAAAATTCAAGAAGCAAATAAATGATGGGACACGGTTTTTTTAGACAAATTACTGAAAAATGTGGAACTAAATATGGAAATGAGAAATATATTTTGGGACACCCAAAATGGAAATGGGAACTATATTTTGGGACGGAGGGAGTACTATATAGAATGAGATCCCCAATTAAAGGCATTTCTTCTCTCGATGCTCATAGAAAACTTGCTAACTTTAGGTCATATTTCTATTTTCAAATGCAAATGATGAAATGACCTTCTATATATAGGTATTATGCATGAATCACTCGTAAGTAATTCCAATACATAGTTTTAGAATTCTTCAATGTGTTCACTAACTAGATTTCTTTGCTAACAATGTCAATAGACAAACAAAACGATAGAAACAAGAATTCAAGCCATGATCCATATTCGATACACATTCTCTCAACACAATGCTAACAATTTTAGCACGCAAATGAGAATTCGATAAGCAAAATCCTGAAAGACGAATATCAAATCGATCGGTAGAACACTAATTAAACTTTAAGTCGATAGAACAAAAGTTATATTCAATTGCTTTTCAAATTTCAAGCCACAATACACATCTCAGAAAATTATATCACTAATAGGTATGAAAAATCACCAAAATTCTATCAATTCGAGAACTTAAATGAAAACAATTATAAAATGTCTCAAATATTATAGTCAAATTAATCGAAAGAACAGTGAACTTACGTTGATGTTTGAAGGACTTCGCGAAAAAATACTTCATTGATGCACCTCCTTGAATAAATCGCAAAAAGACAATATTCTTCGAGCATAATTTCCATTGTTAATCTGCTAAATTGGACTTTGAAAACAGCCATTGAAGCTGTAGGCGAAGAGAGAAAGTAGACGACGAAATCCCTAAAATATTTTGCTTTGGCTTTCGCTCTGAAATTTTGGGATGTTTTGGCGCGCAGAATAATACTGTAGTAGAAGTATATTTCTCGACCAAAATCGACGGAATGCCCTTACTTACATACGGTAAGTCGGTAACCTAGTGGTATTGGTAATACGTTTGATTCCAAGAGTTCTGAAGACTGAAATCGAATCTTACCCCCTTGTAATTTGAAAGAGGAATTCTCAATTTTTGTTCTTTTCGTAATGGATTTCAACTTATCTATTCAAATTTGGGCGTGCAATATGAAGTACAACAAAAAGAAAAAGTTAAATACAGCAAAACATGTAAAAAAATTAACCCAATCCTTTTTGAAATTTAGCTTTAGGTGAGTAATGCTTTGCCAAATTATAAAAAATTTAAAAAAAAAATAACATATATATGAAAAATTAGATGTTTAAACGTTTTGCTTAAAAATTATATACTTCTGTATGTGTTCAGATGTTGTGATTAAGAAAAACTTGCACAATCATGACTCGTGAATCTGGAATAATCGTTTTGAGGTTAAACAAAAATCATGTATAAACACTCTTTGTATTCTATATTATCTTTCAAAAATATTTTCTATTTTTCATAAGATAATTTTGTAAGGAAATGTGGGTACTCGAGATCGTTCCTTAAGTAATGTCGTCTCATAATCATGATGAAATCTTACAAATTTCGTGTTATGAGAGAAAAACATTTAAAAAATGCTATATGATGTATGATATTAGGAAAACTAACAAGTAATTCAAAAATACATCATAAGAAAGGGTGTTTAAATATGCAAGATTACCTTCAAAATAAGAATTCTCATAGAAATACGACAAGCTAATTTTTTAATTAATAAATCTCTTAATGTCACCCAAATTTATTTGGGTATATCCTATATACTAGCAGTACTTGACAATTGTTATCCCTATCCTCTCCTCACTCCCTTCTCACTCTTGGTTGATGCATCAATCATGCAATTTTAGTTCTCATATCACATGTGAAACTTCGTATTTTCTGACATTCCTTTGCAATATATCATTTTGGTTGGACATAATTGTCCTAATACCAATAATTTGATTCGCTTTTTAGAGTAGTTGTTTTTAGCGTGTTAGTCGTTGCTAGTAAAATAATGGCTAATTGAATAGAAAGCACAAACGACTATATATGGCCTAAGTACCCTGAGCAGCACAGCATTTTGGTTATGTAGTTCTTAGCATGATCTTTGACTCGATGTGCAACCCGTAGTATAAATGCAGTTGGAGGTCTGAGATTCTGCCTAACTATCAAACTCTTGATTAATATATAAATTTTCTTCTCCTTTTCCCCCTTTTTCTCTCTCTATTTTCATTCTCTTTCAACTTCCTTTATCTTTTTTCCCATAAAAAAGAATCTTTTGATCTCTTTCTCAATTCCCAAAAAAAGTCAATTTCAGTTAACCCAATTTTAAAAAATTGAATGTACATCCAAATAACATATTGCAGCAGCAAGGAACAAGATATCAATGTGGTATCTTTGCAATGCTTTGTCGAACCATCTACCAGTTCCTCTAAAACCCTTGACCAATGATGATTCCTCCCTCTTTTGGATTGTTGTAATACATGGATGAATCATCATCATCCTCGCACTCGGGCTTGGTTACAACCTCCTCTTCTGTTGCGAATGGACATCTCTATAGTAGGTGACACCCTATCGTATTCATGTTCTCAGAGAAATTGGCATTCTCATGTAACAAGTCATGTATATGCCGCAACCTGCATTGCCATCCTCACTATATGGTGTGCCCCTATCGTTGCCCTTGCTCCCCAACGCCTCTGTCTTTGGCGTCACCTCCTTGATTTTCGTCCAGCACAACACATCTCCTAATGACGCCCTATCTTCGTTGCATCTCCAACCTCCCCTTCTTGGTTTGTCGTCCAACCACATGTTGTCCACGCCACCCGGCTTTGAAATTCCCTTGCTTGGTGAGTTACACATGCATGAGAAAAAGACAAAAAGTTGATTGAAATGTTACACACGCACAAGAAAAAGACCGAAAATTGATTGAAATTGGGAATTTCAAGAAAGGAAGTTAAAGAGAAGAGGAAGATAAAGCAAAAAGAAAGGCACATGGTGTGAACATTATGAGATACTCGGGCATAATCTGAGACCTCCGACCACATTTATGTTACGCGTTGCACCTCAAGTTAAGGTCGTGTTACGGATTGCATCAGCCTAAGTTGTGTTGCTTAGTGCACGTAGACGATTGGTCGTGTTGTTATATCCAATTTACTCTAAAATAAAACCTTTGGTCATTAGATTAACGATCCTATTTCAATTGCTCTAATTTGGTAATGTGAATGAATCGATGTCAAAATAGATTACGAGGCGATATGATAGACATTTCTTGTTATGGGAGGAATGAGAATGGATCATGTGACGGTTGACTCGCAGTAAAGCCAGTGCCATGATACAACAGCTACTAGTCTTATGACTCCTATTTATATCAACTCCATTACCGATGGAGCAACACGTCATAGTCTAAGCATTGCATAAATGGAGGGATAGATGATAGGGAGGACAAAACTTATAACTCCCCAAATTGATATGTTTTTTTTCCTTTCTTTTTACCGAAAAAGTATGAAAGCAAAAATAATTTTATTTACAGGAACTCAACCATATATTAACGGGTCTCAAACTTAATATTAGCCCGATATCATTTGAAAGGATAATATTTATAACCATATAATTAATATATATTACAAATTTTAAATTAACTTAATAGCTCTTGAAAATATATTGACAAATTTTAAAAAGATGTACAAATTATATAAAATATTTTGCAAACAATCATGGTCCATTTTAAAAACCTATAAATGTTACTACATCCGAATTCCAGAAGTTTATCTACTTTGAGTCTTTGACCGATTGCCTCTCACAAAAAGATTCCAAATAACAACAACAGAAAGTGAAGAGAGTATATATTTTATGGAAATTCAAAATACAAATAAATTAAACAACTCAAAAGAGGTGATTTTCAACCTCACAATACGAGTCATAACTTAACTTTTTTTTTTTTTTGAGGGGGACTCATTTAATTAAATGAGTCACTGGCATCAATTGTCAACCCATATATTTTTATTTTATTTTATTTTGAAGTTAAGTTCGGGACGAACTAGTGACTATAAAACCGTTTTTTCAAGTACAAGGACAAAATTTCCTAATTTGTCAAAATATATAAGATGGGATAGTAAATTATGGTTCGTTGGATTGACTATAGCCATTAGTCGCTAAATTAGGTAGAGAATGCCTTTAGTTTTAGGTATCATCAGCAACTCGATTAGCTTTCCGAAAAATGTAAGTCACTACTTAACTTTTGACAGCACTAATGGCAATGGTAAATGGCCAAAAAAAAAAAAAACCAGCCAATTTAACACAAAGCAATTCCCGCCATTTTAATCATATTCATCCCTCCAAAAATCTCAAAACCCTAACCATCTCTCTCCCTCTTTCTTCAAAAAAAAAATGGCGGAAGAAGAAGAAAAAACCTCAACAGAAACCCTAAATCCCTCATTTCCAATAGGAAGAGTGAAAAAAATCGTGAAATTCGACAAAGACATCACTAGAATATCCTCCGAAGCTCTATTTCTCGTCTCAGGAGCTTCCGAGTTATTCCTTGATTTTCTGGCGGAGAAATCGTTGGAAATCGCAACCGAGAAGAAGCGGAAAATTGTGAAGCTGGATCATCTTAGAATCGCCGTTAAGAGACATCAGCCAACTCGTGAATTCTTGCTTGATTCACTTCCGGTGTCTTTGCAGCCGTTGGATCAACCTCCTGTTGATCGGACGGTTAAGGAGAAGTCTGTTCTTCCGCGTAATACTCGTCGTATCTATAGCTTCTTTCGAAAGCCGTTGGATAATGATGATTCAAGAAATCAAGCTCAAGTTGGTGGTGAAAATGACTAAATGAGTCCTAGTGAATAGTGATTATGATGTAATTTTGAGAGTGTTAAAATTGGTGAAATGTTTGTACTTGTGTGTTTCTAGATTGTTGACATTTTTAATTGAATGATGATATCTTTTTATGTTCTTATTGATCTCATTGTTGTTATTGTGAAATAGCATGGCAATGAGTGGAATTCGATCGAGGGTTGAATGAGAATAGCCTCTTCAGAGTTGGAATGGTAATCGTAACTTCGTAAGCTTTGTATTAAAGATGCATTGTGAATCTGTGATTTTGGAGTGTGTGATGTCCTGTGGTATAATCTGTGCCTAATTTTAGTATTTGGTAATGAATTTATTACTGTTATGTTGGTGATATTCTTTTGAAGATGTTTTTAATTGATGAAAGTTCCGCCCAGGTCGCCTATCATTCCTTGATAAAATTTAGATGCAAGGTTTTGGATGGGATCCAAAAATGAAAAGGAAGCGCCCTCATTTAATTTCCTTCCGGAAATTGAACGGGCGAGCAAAGGGGATCAAATCCCCCCTGTGACTCCCAGCTGCAGTTTCTTGTTGATGGGTAGTGGTGTGGTGTTATGTTATTGTCGTAATATACCTTCATGATTATATCGTGATGTTTTAATGGAGTAAATGTTTGTGAGTTGGATCATTCTCCATCTGTTTATAAAGTCTTGTTTGTTGGACTTAGGCTCTGTTTGTTTTAATGAAAAACAAATTTCATGGGAAATTATTTTCTAAGGAAACGTTTTCCTTTGTTTGATTATGGGAAAACTTAGGTAGAAAAAGAAAATGGAAATAAAAGAGAGTGAAAGGATAGGAGGAGAGAACAAGGAGAAGCAAGTACTAAGGAGTAAGGTGGAAAATGTGGCATACCTTGATTAAAAAAGGACAACGGTTTTCATTTTCGAAAGAGCAATTTTCCACCTCTGAGAAAATGATTTCCCTCTCTTTAATAACTAAACAAACAACAGAAAAGATGATGGAAAATAATATTCTAGGAAAATGTTTTCCTCCAAAACAAACGGAGCCTTAAGTTGCTCGTTGAGTTCCTTTTTTACGATCTCTGAATGACGGGAAGGATTAGTAGATCAAACCATTATATGCATATATGGGTCTATGTTACTTTACATTGATTGACAAATGAATTCATGATGAAGTCGTTGAAGGCTAAGATTTTGCTACTACTCATATCTTTGTATATGTGTGGTTTTATGTGTTAAAGCATTGTATTGCATCCATGAATTCGAGTACTTTAGTGCATTAAAGAACATTTAGTAACATATCATGTTGGCACTTGGCAGTATATTTATCGTGAGCTGAGTTCATACTGGTAGGTTGATAAGAGAAAGCTCTATATTACACAAACTGGTCCACTGAAAGACTACATACATCTCCTCCTGAAAAAATGCAGGGAACTTTACAAAAGAAAAGTATATCTGGGGAAGGAGGGGGGGGGGGGTTGATAATCAGAATATCTGATATTATTTTTGCACAAAACTCTCAGATCTATGCTATGTTACAAACTCTTATGTGTTTCTTGTGAGTGCTCTCAGATTTCAGGAGATAAGGGCCCGGAAAAGGTTGATACAACTGAAGCTGTTTCATCTCTTGAGTGAGAAGCAAATTCAGATTGGGCATACATTTGCTGTCTTAATGGTTTAGTTCCTTCCTGCATGAATGATGTACATAGGCTCCGTGGGTTGAAACTGTTCGATCCTCCTTGTGCACCCAAAGATGATCTCCTGGTCGAAGGATTTCCGTTCAAGTTTCTGCTTGTAGGGGAACCACTGTTGAAACTACCATTTAGATTTCTGTTTGGGACACGTCGAGCACTGGTGCCTGGTCTGGGGCTCAATGAGAGATTATTTTGTACAGCTGCTACTTTTTTCTTTTCTATCTGAAATTTTTTAAGAAGCCCCCAGATAAGTACTCAGGTGAGCAGCAATTATTGCTATATTTCTCTACTAAATTTGCTTACTTGTCCTTTTTATTCCTTATCATGTTTTGTTGTGTAAATGTGCATGTATATGTTTTTCTTAAATGTTGGGGGGTGGGGGGTAAAATCATTTATAATTGCGTGTTTTTCAACCATGATTTATATAATTACCCATCTATGTTGTCTTTTAAGACCTTGTTCTACGTGAAACTTACCCTCTGTCTTTGCTTTTCCTCTTCCTTTTCTTGCCGCAATGCCATGTATTCTTCCAACATAGCTAGCAGAGGTGCCTAAAACAATAGAAACAATAGCCTTAACATGCTTGAAGTGAATACAGTTTACTTTGCCTGTATAGTTCTGTTTTCTGGTCTTTAAGATATAATTCCAAAGTAGCTCCAAATAGGAAGTCGAGAAAAATTACTCAAAACTGAAGTTCATACCTCGTCATATAAAAACACTTTCTTTCTTTCTTCTTCCCAACCTTTGATCCATGAGATCAACATATCTACTAAAGCTGCAAGCAAGTCTTTGTATGAGAATCTTGTCATCTGACTTGCAATGACTCACTTACCTATGTGCAATTATACTGTAGCTCTTCTGTCAAAGCTTAAGGAAATGTTGTCAACTAATGTTAATTGCTTTGTTCGATTACTGCTAAAGTTTTATTGGCAACAAGTAAAAATATTGTGAATCAGATTTTTGCTTGTCATTGGATCTTTTACAACAGCTTTAGTGTAGTAAAGTCTTAAAAGCATTAGAAATGTCATTGTTGTAGAACTTCTGTGGGTTGGTATTCTGTTGATAAAGAAACCATGCAAATAGCTATGAACATTACCTGGGATCTTGATTACTGTGACTCTGGCTCGCTCTGCACGTTTTAGGTTCCTGTGAGCACCTCTGCTGACCGAATATCGATTTTCATCCTGGAGTGCCGGCAGCACAACAGCATCAATACAAACAGTTAAATCTAGGCTCAGGTGTTCATATATCCATTGGACTTGCTAAATTATATTGATGATCATTACCATGTTATATTCTTCTAACCACCGTTCTTCATCACGTGCCAACATCAACTTATCCACCCTCTCCATTATAGCTTTTCTACTCGACGCTTCTTCTTGTGCTTTAGCAATCTGCTCATCCATGCTTCTGAGAAGATGGACAAGGTCGATTGTCCCTTTTATCCACACATATACACATATGAGTTCAATAAACATCAAGAATTTGGGAATTGCAAGTTTTTGCTTTATTAGATGGCAAATTGGAAGTCAGCTTTTACCTGAGTCAACTAGGTGTGTAATGTTTTCCATTTCAGATGGTGAAGGGATTTCCATATGTGATCTACTGCATATCTCTTGAAGCTCAAACTGTTTTCTGTGGAAAAGCTCTTTCATCTTGCTTGTTTTTAGTTCGTCTAGTCTCTGTACTTCAGTCTCAGCCTTGACACAGTAGGAGGCATCAGACACCCTTGTCAGTTGTGACCTACATTTGTGCGTTTTCTCTAAATAGAAAATCTCATGAACTGACCTGTTGGATGATGTTGGGGGTGAGGCTTCCAGGTTTTGTTATCTGGTCGAATGGGACTACCAGTAAGTTAACAACATGATAAAACTGTTGACGCTCTTTCTCTGGGGTATCAATAAGCTTCCACATGTCTAACAATGCTTTACCTAAATGGTGAAGCTGCAATGACAAGGAGTCAAGGACACTGTATTATTAATATCAGTAAGGAATGAATTGGTAGATTCAGCCAAAGAAAAGTCAGATCAGGAGGCAGTCTAACCTTCTCAATCCGCTCCTGTTTTTGTTCTTCGAGAGTCTTCACAGTCTCCTCAAGTTTAGCCAAAATGTTGTCACTTATATTTTTTGCTAATCCACACAATTCATTTAAGCTTGGATGAATCTTTGTAATAGTCATTGAGGAATCCATGCCCAATAATGCAGCCAGGTTATGGATTTGGCTTGTATATCTTTCCACCTTTTGGAGTCTGTTGCCCTTTATATCGAATGATGAAGAAGTTTAGTACTAATCTTTAGTATGCACTGGGTTTTATCAAGCGCATAACACTGCTTTGTCCTTAAAATAATAGGTTACGTTTCTATTGTAAGCCCAAGTTTTACTTAAAACTTTCTTATCTCCAAACAGAAGTAGAACTTCGAACTTTCTCATATTATTCATCTTAGTAACATCATCAGCTAAGAACTTCACAAAACAGTATGTTATCGTATGGTTGAGACATAAGAGACAAGACTCTAAGGCTCTGTTTGATAGGGTGTAAAATATTTTCCATGAAAATGAGTTTTTCTTTTTCTCTCATTGTCCGTCGTTTGGTTTGGTAAGGGGTATAAAACAAGTTTTCCATCAAGGGAGCTCTAGGTGAAAATCATTTTCCTTTTAAAAAGAAGGGAAAATATATTTTCCTCCCTCTTCCTTAGCAACCTTTTACTCTCCCTTTTACTCTCCTCTTATCCATCCTCTCCCTTCCTCTTCCATTTTTCTCTTTTCCATAACTTTTTTTACATTGAACCAAACAAAGGAAAATTAGCTTTGCATTTGAATTTTCCATTGTAAAAATGTTTTTCATGAAAAATCATTTTACATTGAAAATGTTTTACATCCAACCAAACGAAGCCTAAATGGTGAATGATAGGCAAAAGTATTTTCAACTCAATATATAATAAATAACCTCAAATTGAACTTAGCCTATTATTTAGGGACATAAAGAGCATCTATTTTCTAGATTGTTACGGTAGTCTGTAGTACCTTCTCATTTTGGAGTTTTTTCAGCTCAGCTTGGTACTCTTCAAGTTTCTTCAATGAAAGATCATTCTCATTGACTTTCATAGCTGATGCAGAGTCATCATATTCTGACAAACCTGCTATTTCTGCTTTAATTTTTTGTATTTGTCCTTGAACTGCTTGGAACTGGTTCATTCTCTCTCGTTTCCTCAGCCTCATTTCCCTTAAAGCTGGGGTGATCGAATCTATCTGTTGTCTTAGAGTCCCTGCCTTCTTCTCTGGCTGTTGGGAGAAAAGAAAATTTCAGCCATAGTATCCAACAAAATTCTTTTCCTAAGAGATTAGAGTTGATGCAGAAGAATAATATTAACTCTCATAAATCTTGTGAGCTAAGTTCACTAATAGAATTTTTTCTGACAAGATATGTATAATCACATCTATTGTCTCATTTTCTCCTAAATGTAGGCCTATGTTACTCGAACCCTGATACAAGTGTCCAGTGAAAATTTCACTTGATTTTGGCCTAAATAAGTCCATACCCATGTCGGAATGTCAAGTATCCCACACGAGTACTTGAGGTAAATTGAAGAGTCCGAGTAATGTAGATGTAGACAAGATCATTTTAGACTGATTTCTTACTATTATGTTGAATGAAACAAAATCACTGCTGCTATACACTTTTGTTGTTTTATTAATCTTCACTTGTGAGGCAGTTTGTTACAACGGTAACATGCAGTAGTGCAGTACTGAATGATTCACACATTCACCCAAGTTTTGAGCACATTCTGAACATACCAGTAGTCAGAGAATGTTTTTTTTTTTTTTTTTTTTTTTTCTGTGAGGAAAAGGTTTTTACAAAGCATACCATATTAGTTGTTTATTGAATAACTTCTCTGATAACAGCTCTTCTTGTCATTGCATAAAATTGCTGTCAGTTCATCCTAATCTCTTTTTTTTTAGTTTATAGGGAATATATCTCAATCACTAAGATGCCCAAGGAATAATAATTTACCCTTTCAGGAAGAGACCGTTCGCCGAGTGACAGAAGAAGCTGAGTGAACTCAGACTCAGACTCAGCCAATTCCTGGTGTAGACGTGATCTCGCCATGTTAGCATAATCAACCTTCTTTCTGTATACCTCAAGGCACTCTTGTTCAATGTCCAGTAACATTTTCTCCCTTTCAACTTCATCCTCTCCAACTTCATCCCATATCATCTGTTCCATTAAATTCATATACAGTAGTTAATTATCTAATCTATATGACAATATAAATTACAGCAACGCCCTCCTACAGGGCTCTAGAATGCAACTGACTCACAACCCCGAAACGAGGATCAAACCCCATGATTCTCATATACATACTTCCTCCGTTTCATATTAGTCGCTACACTTTTCATATTGCAGATAGAGAGAGTTTATTGCTCAAAAAGGAAGTGTAGCAAGTAATGTGAAACTTTCTACAATAGAAAGTGTAGCGAGTATTATGAAATTGAGGAAGTATATCAGTCCTGAGGTTAGAAATATTCACCACATCAAAGCAAAAAAAAAAAAAAAAACTTGCCTGCAATTCTTGAAGCAGATATCCACATGAAGTTTCGAGTAAGCCGGAGCTTCGAACTGATACCGGAGTCTGTATTGACCCCATTGAGCCTTTCTTTTAAGGTGAATTAGGGTTAGCATACACTGCTAAACCCAGGAAGTTTTTTTTTGTTTGTTTAGGCTCTGATAATGGAGGCCAAAAAAGGTGGAAATAATGGTTCTCTGAAAAAGATGGTGTGATTCTCTGATGGGAAGTTTAGAGATTTTTGCTTAAAAGAAAAGACTGAACAGAAGTAGGTGTGGTGTAACTAAAGCTTTGTGCTTAAGGTTGGTTTCATACTCATAGGTGGAAGTTCTTTTCTTTCTCTTCTTCTTTCCTTTTCTCTTCCCTCTTTTTTTTTTGGTTTTATTTTTTGGGGATGTTGGGTGATCTTCCAGGTTGTCTCTTTCAAGTTTCAACTGTAATATATACTATATTGGAATTGGGTATAAAGTTTAATGTCTCTTTCTTTCAACAGCTTCCTTCTTTTTTCATATTACATGAAATTATTATATGTATGTTATTGTGCTGGTTGCTATGCTTTTCTGCAGGTAGAAATACTTAAGTAAGCAATGAACAACAGAAAAAAAAAGGTTTGGATCTGCTTCAGTTACAAGCTTGACTGACCTGTCATCAATTTTTTGGCATTAAATTTCCCCTCCTAATTCCTATGCTTCCATGAAAAAGGGGTTTACTTTAATTATGATAATATATTATTAATACAATCTGTTTATGTCAAGAATTTTCTACTCTTTAGTTTTTTCCCGAAATGATGAGTTCTTTTCTAAATTTTTTAGGGAATATTTTTTTGGCTGTTAATGAACGACTAAGGGCCTGTTCTTTTCGGCATAAAACAATTCAATTCAATTGAACTGAAATGTATAGTGATATGTAAGTAAAAGTATTGTCCAGAATTGAACTAAACTGAAAATAAGTTGGGGAAAACAGGTTCTAAATACGGTGATTTAGACGAGATTTGATCTCAGATCTTGAGTATCACTTCTATTAAGAGTTTACCTTCTAAAGATGAAATTCAATTTTACAGGGAATATGGTAGCAGGCTATAGCAGAAGAATTTGGTAAGTTATGATTTGAAGGGTAGGGAGAACTGAGAAGGTCTAAATTCTTCGTGCATTAATTTAGGGCTGATAGAAGATTAGTCTGGATAGGATCCTCCGTGGTGGGTGGGAATGTGGGATCCATATATGATTATGATCTTTGGATAAAAGCATATGATTTGAATTTTCATAAATGGTGGGTCAAAATGAATAATTGTGTTTTAGCATTAAATTTATTATTACCTACTGTAGTATATTTTTCTGCCTTTATATATTTTTGTTCTCTTCGTAAAAGACAGTTACAACAGCCATAAAAAAAAGGAAGTTACAACTTATAATGGGAAGGAAATTTATATGTGTACAATTGTTTACTACTGTTGCATTACTGTTCTATTTATTAAAAGTCGAGTGTTTGTTTAGTTGATAATACTGGCCTGATTTTTATATACATGTCATACGTGAAACAACAAATAAAAAGTAAAATTTTTTTTAAAAATTGTTTATAAAGTATTAAAGTTTCTCTAAAGAGAAAATCGTCATAAATTTTGTTTAGTAAATATTAAAAAATTACGTGCATATGTAATGAAATTCATTGATTAAATAATATTTGCAGCATTTTTTAAATTGATTTAATTATTGTGTGAGTGAAGGTATTTCTTTTCTTTAAGTGGACATTGAACTTATCAAGAGTTGACTTATATAATAGAGGTCAATGGAAAATGCAATTCTAGTACAAATCAGTGAAATTGTTTGGCCGTTGATGTCATAATGTTAGATATAAAGTAGGATACTAAAGATATGATAAATATCGGCAGGATATATTAGTAGTTAGGATATAATATTATCTTAGGCAAATATTATCTTATGATTTATTTTCAATAATTATTAAGAATAATATATCTTCTAAAAATTATTTTTGGGTAGGAGTCATTGTTCATTATTGAACACACCTTACTAAAATCATATTGTTTTTCTTCTCATAAACTTGTCACATAATTAAAAAAAACCAAGAAAACTTAGTTTATGGAAATTTTTTCTCTCAAATTGGAGATTTAAAACTTTCCATGGAAATATCTGCTTCTCAGATTTACTCAAACCACCTTTACTTTTTAGAGGTGTTGTGGTTGTATTGTATTGACTTTTAATACTATTTACACACCTTACTTTTGACCTTCTTCAATTATTTGTACATCAACAAAAATGTATTCAAGTGAATTTTTTTATATTTGTCTTAATATGTATTTTCATAATGTCAACTTTTTATAATCAAATATTGATGTTTAAAATTATTTAGGACAAATGTACCAAGTTTTTTGGATAAAACTCAAAAAAATAGAAGAGGAAGTGTTTTTAAAATATACTTTATATATATTTGCATTCGTTTTAGGAAGTTATTTTTAGATCCAACTAAACAACCACTAAATTAAAGAGTTATTTTAGTTTTCAATTTGTGTAGTATGACTAATTATAGATAACCATTTAAATTCTTAATAAATTTGAAAACTGAATTTTGGAAACATACTTACAAAATGAATCAAACAATGTCTTTAACTTGCTTGACAAAGATCTTCATGGAATTTAAAAGAAGATTGGTTGTCAACCATGCAAGACAGCTTACACGTCAAATACTATTTTTTTAAAAAAATTCGTCTATAGGAGCTAGGAGGTATGAGATTATGGAAAGATACTTTGATTACTCGTGTGGGCTTAAAAAACATATTAAAGTGAAGTAATTATAATATGTTTCACTCTGAAATAGTAATTATAATATGTTACATATTGATTTTAGTACTTTTTACATATTTTATTTTGACTGTATTTCTATGATGATATTAAATAAGAGTTTGTCTTGTAAAAGATCGTTTGCTTTTAAATTAAAATTAGGTAATGGTAAGACCAATATTAAAAAGAAAATTAGCCCAATAATGACTAAGTTAACTTTTTTCGGTGACTAGTTTAATCCATTTAGTAACTAGGTAATGGTAAGACCAATATTAAAAAGAAAAAAAAAACTATATCTAAGCAAGTCCATACGCCACGTGGCATTTTATCTTTAGTTGTTTCGTTTCATGTTATCCATATACATTAAAAAAATAAGAAACATGCTCCGTATAAGATTCGACCACGTAACTTCAAGTTAATACAATAAAGTTCTAACCAATGAATTATGGAACATTAGATGCTACTCTTTTAAAATGAAAATATTAATAACTTGGAGCATTGTTCGGGTGTTATAACTAGTTATCTATCTATACT
This sequence comes from Beta vulgaris subsp. vulgaris, assembly GCF_026745355.1. Lineage (NCBI taxonomy): Eukaryota > Viridiplantae > Streptophyta > Magnoliopsida > Caryophyllales > Amaranthaceae > Beta > Beta vulgaris. The sequence continues at coordinate 66,614,785 of NC_079207.1, forward strand.
AATATATTAAAAGGCGTGCGCAAACAAGAAACTGCGCCACGTGACATTCTCCCTATGGAGTTTTAGTTCATGTAATCCATGTACAATAAAAAAAATTCAGAAATTCCATAGCATAAGGTTTGACCCCGAGACCTCAAGTACATATACTAAAGTTCTAACCACTAGGCTAACTTATATTTAGTGTTATTATCATAAAGTATTATATTAATAAATGAAATTTTTTCTTACCCGGGGCATAGCCCGGGGCTGATAACTAGTTATTAAATCTAAAAGGTGAAGTGAGTACTGATAAATGGATGAAGAATTTTCAAAGAGTAATAATTAAGAATTAACATAACATTATCAAAATCAATTTTGTAATACTGTCTCTTCATTGCTTATTTCGAGTTAGGGTAAAATGTGAAATTCTGATCTGATATCTTTAAAAATGTATAGTTTTTTTTTTCAAGACATTTATTACTAGATACTCCTATTTTCAAAAGATTTTTCTGTACTCTATCTACTTTCGTATTCAAACAATCTTCCTAAAATAAAATATTTATGCATGTATATAGGAAGTTAAAAATGAAAATATGAACCAATAAATAAGCACTAATTACAACGATTGATCCCCTAAAAAAAAAAAAATTTACAACGACGCGTGATTATGTAATAAATTCTTAAATAAGACCATTATAGCCTATAAAATATATATTTAATATTTATATGCAACCTTTAGAGCAGCATATATAAAAATCCTTAATTTTGTTCCCTTTCACACTACTTTACACTACTCTTAATATAAATAGAAATGGCTTACTTTTACATTTTCTCTCCTCTTTATCTCGATCTATGTTGCTACTGAAAATAAGATCTTCAAATAACTAAAAGAATAAAGGAATATCAGTCATATTTTGCTGAATTAAGAAAGTAGTCTATTAGCTCCAGTTAGAAGTGGATTTGCTTTGAATTAGGTGCTCCATTATTATAGTTGTTATTTATATACCATATTTTTATTGCTCAATTATTGAATCCAATCCATCCACTCAACCTTATGAACCAAAACTTGATTAATGTTACTATTTATATAATTTTGTTGATAAAAGTGGATTATGAACTATAATAACCTATCTTTTTTGGTACCCCACAACTCCACACCAAATACTTTAATGAAAAATTAGTGGAAGATGATTAGTACATGATAAGTTATTCCTACCAATAGTAGAATTTAATCAATAATGTCATCATAGTCAGCTCTCTATCACTATTTTTAAACAGGAGTTCATTGTCCTTTAATCAGTACATCATTGAAGGCAGTGTTTGGTACAATCAACTATTAGATGCCAAAATTGTCAAGCATTTCTTGGCAGCATCTATGCTTTAGTAAAGGTGAAACAAATGCTACCGTTTAACATATCTTCTGTATTCCCTGCCTTTCTAGTTTCTATGGAATCTTTCCAATCCTATATAAGTACACACTATTGTCAATTGTGATGGTTGTCTTAAACTTTCTAGGTGAAAGGCCCTCAAACAGTCAACACCACGGGCAACGACAACCGTACGTCGTCTAGTACAGGGCGAAGTGACACTTTTTATTTTAGAGGATTTAAAATACGAACTTCATTGTTTGTTTAGCTATATTGTTTAAATTCTGTACTTTATTTCACAAAACTTAATCAAGATATGATAAAACAATCCATCTCTCCCAACATCTCCAAGTGCTAGAATATATGGCACCACTAAACCTCAATCACCTTATGATTTCGGCAAATTCTTTACTTGAAAACTTGTGATTCACTTTATATGTACTTTTGAAATATGTTTAAGAAATTAACATTCATCTGTTATAGTCACAATGAAAATTTTAATTCCTTATCTTTTTGCAACACATATTCATCTTATAAGCTATATAATTATTCAAGTTTCTAGACTCAAGAATCATTATATACTTTACAACAACCTTTTTTTTTTTTTTCCTTTCTTCTTCAAAGTTTTTTATGCAATTCACTTATCCGTTTTGGAACTTGTTGAGTGCTCTCCTATAGGGTGTTCCAATATCAATTGAAAACTTACATTTTACATTGTACCCTTACCTCCTTCCGAGTTTTCCAAAAATATCTGAAGTTTTAGAATTATCTCAGTGAAATGAGATGTTTTATTTGTAACGCATTTTTGAGGTTGGAAGTTCATTTACCTAGCAAAATTATTATAAAGTGAGCAAAACGTAAAATAAACCCATTTCCCCCTTTCTTTGCTTAGAACAAGAAGTTTAAAATAATGAATTTGGTTTCAATAAAATATAAAATACGAAGCATAGTGTTAGGAAACAGGGTTTTGTAGTTTGATTAGTGCGGAACAAAATCAATGAAATAATAAGAATGAGAAAAACAATAAAGAAGAACAAACAAAGAACACAAGGATTTACGTGGTTCAGTCAAAATAGACCTACGTCCACATGTGGAGGATTATAGCTTCTTCACTATTATGGAGGAAAAAGCAGAGAGAATAATACAAGTAGTCCTAAATTATAAAGGCTAAAAGTGTTTGAAAAATTGTATGTTAAATAATGAACACCAGGAAAGCCTTTTATAACACAAGGAACCCCGTACAAGACCCTAAAAGATAACTCAAAACGAAAAAAGTCAAAAACCGCGTAACAGCTAAGCCGCCCGATCGGGCGAGCAAATTCCTCAAGCCATTGACGCCGCGGGCCAGATCGGGCGACATTGGCCCAGTCGTAATTCACGACGGATACCTGACCCGGTCTGGCGGGATTGCGAAAACCGATTTTGACGAAGTTTCAAGGCACCAAACTTAACACATAGAATACCTCTTTCAAATTGCCCTAGACAGCTGGGACATATCCAGATAAAGCTTCTCTGTTTTTGCAAAATTTTCCAACAATTGCAAATACTTCTATATTCCTTCGATACTGCATTTGGAATATGACCAGCACATGCTCCCCTGGAGTCTTTTGGAAGGGCTGTGCTTATATTTTGTAAGACAAGGTATGTGCTATTATATGAGGTGGTTGTGCCAAACACAAAGTAAAAGAAAAAGAAACACACAATATGCATCATTACTATGCCTAGATTAAAAATACTTGATAGTAGATTAACAGTAATGTAGACATGTAGTGTCATAGTACCTGGTACATTTGACCATAAAAAGAGTGGATATTCTAAGCCACAAACAGACACCAAGAGCAGCACCCCCTAAACTTCACCTAACAGTCTAATCTTTAGCAAACAACCAAGGGTCAAGAAAACCCATCAATAATAGCGTGGACCCGTATTGTAAAGTCGGCCCCCAGGGGTAGGAACCCGGGTATCAGCAACTTGCATTCTCCCACGCCCAAACGATTCATGGCGCTGTCGATAAGAATCAAACTGTACCCCACCACCATACTGTCGATGAGGTTCCCCAGGAACTGAATCTGGTGCTTCATATCCATGACGACCCATATCCATGTCACTGGGCCCACTGTTGCTCCGTAAGGGGCTCATACCTGCAAGCTGGTACTGCTGTAAGCGTGCATGTGACTCTCTCTGGAGAAGGTCTTTTCTTCGAGCAGCATGCTGAGCTCGAAGTACAGATAACTTTTCCTGATATTGATTATTGATATTGGCGATTTTCTGAAACATCCAACAAATTTTTTCAGCAGTCCAATATTTGAGATAATTTATAATGTAAAAAGAACAAACAACATTTGCGAGATAGCCCCGAGTATGGAGCAACGAAGAGCAGATGACAATATCAAAGCAACTTCACTGATATGGATCACATTCTCTGACAAAATCAAAGCAACTTCCCTTGCGTGTTTTAGAAACTCTGACATTAAAGATGATTACAACAAATTGCACAGCTAGAAATTCTGCAATAAACACCCAGTAAAAAAGATAAGCAGAAAGAAGACCTGATGGAGGAAAATAGGAAATCAGAGAATTTTTCTTTTGACATGTGATGAACTACAGCCGTTGTTAATTCCTTGGGGAAAGACTAACAGTTCAGCAGAATGTATTTTAGCCTTACAAGAGTTTATGTTATAATAAGTTGTGCTCAATATTATCAGGTGTTTAACTCACAACCGTTTGATAGATGGTAATAGTTTTTCCTCAAAAAACATATGCAAGTCAAATAGACCTCTACGAAATGACAATAAGCTGTAAGCCTGCAACTTTGTGACTGGTCTCCAGGACAACCAATGAAGAATGACAATACACAATTACTTTCTCCTTCAAGACAGGAACAGAGATTGACAAGCAGCAGTTTGGTATATCGACAAATGTATTTCAGCTGCTAGTGTACATAAAGATCCAATTTGAGACAGTAAACTGACCTCTCTGTGTCTAGCATTTTCTGAATCCTCTGCATCATCCTGTTCCTTCATTAATTTCATAATATCATTATGGAAACTTCGGTCAAGCCTTTCCAAAGTCTGTGGGGCTGCACTGTCTTCAAATCCAACTTCCATAGCTTGCTCCTGAGGATGGACTCTCTGTTCTTGATTGGAGCCCATTTTCGTGTCTGATACATGGTTAGGGTACAAAGATCTGCCAGCATTTCCCCCTTTTCCTGGAATTAAAAAGGCAACCACAGATTCAGATATAGAAGCTGAAGAAATCCAATTGGCCGACTGACAAACGCAATTGATCGAACTCACAATGAGCATTAGATATATTACTAACAAATAGCAATGAACTACTACTACTACAGGCTAAAGCGAAAAGAAGCCAAGATCGCTAAGACGCTAACCACCTTGCTAGAGAGACCAATATAGAGGGATTTTCTGAAAGATCCCCAACGAATTCCTTCTTTAGAAAAGGGTAAGAGGATGAGTTATTACAGTAAATAAACTAGAAGTGGGGGGACTAGATGCAATATAGCACCACAATTCTTCATTTTTTTGAACAGTGCAAAAGTGGAGAAGCTGAAAGTTGCTTTTCTTAAAGAGCAACTATCATAGACAATGACGTATTGGAGCAGGGCAAGTCTGCTTTGCTTTGCGAATTCTGCTTTCCAGGTTCAATTTTGGGAAGTGGCAAAATCCCAATTAAGAGATTGCTGGACACACAAAGGCCCATAGCCTTGACTAAGCATACATCTGGTGTTTTGATTTGTGGGTTTGGACTTTGGAGAGGAGGGAGGCACTCATGGAAGGACACCCTCACCCTTAACACATAGAGGAAAGAGGAGCGACAAACCATAAACAAGATATAGCCAAGTGAAACAGACATCCAGCCTACTGCAAAGGTAATGGAATCATGACAAGATTTTTCATGGGAGCTGCGCTATCAAGAGCAGCATCTATCTATACTATATGTTTGAAAGCTGCACAAGATATGTCATACAACAAGCAATAATAGCATAGGTTTACTGTGTAATTAATTTGCCTTCCAATAATGATGAGTGAAAATGGACTTGGCAATTCTTATTTGTTGACCCATGATCTTATGGTTATATACGTTATGCTTCAACCATCACAACAATGAATCACTTGACAATTTGTAGCATATATATAAGTCCACTTTATTGTTACCACTTACCATCACAAATTCACAACCAACTTAATGCCACATTTTCTTTTCATGTCTCCTTCCTTTCCATTATTACTAATTTTCTACCACTATAATGATGAAGTTTTCTATAGCCTACACAATTGCATGTCCAGTTCTCTGCTAGCTGAACTGGCCCCACAGTACTCAAGTAACTCTGATAAGCTTAAGGTAAAAACCCAATGAAAATCCAGCACTATTATGTGGATGATATTTGAACTTATACATCCACACAAAACTATCAAATGTAACATTACAGCATATGGTGGAAAATCTGCACGGAATTGAGGCCCTGTGTGGTTAAAGTCCTGGCATAGAGTTAGTATGGGTTTGAAATCAACCAAACCAAAAACAAAATTGACAAAGTTAATACCAGATAGGTCCACCCTTCAAAATCCTAAGATATCGGGTTACCCCAGCCGGGTACCAAATGCAAGCACTACGACCAGAAGACCTGACCCTCAGAATGCACCCTAAAACTCCGCCTAACTCCACCTGCAACCCCTCACCACACTTTTTACACCAACTCTCTACCGAATCACCGCCATTCTCCCTCCCCTCCTTTCTTGACCACCAGCATCTTGAAATCCATCACATAAAATAAGAATCACCGCGACAACTATCTACACAGAAACCAAGAATCCCACAATGTAGAGAGGTCTTTGATTTAGATCATCAGTGGTCATGTTATCTTTGGCCACTAAAGTTTCAGATAGACCACCAAAGGTTTGCCTTTTCCAATTAACCAAGAAAAGAGCAACCTTGAAAGATAGTCATATGTAAAACATTTAGAAGGATGGCGGGATAGATGTGCCATCAATAGGGGTGAGGAGGGGAGAGCAGGCGAAATGCTTTGCCAGTGGAAGATGCACTGATGACAACAGATGTGGAAGGATGAAAGAGGTGATGGTAGTAAAGGGAGAATAAGGTGGAACGAGAAAGAGAGGAGACAACTCCGGGGGGTGGAGGGTGTATAGAGGAACATCAGAAGAGGATGGGAGGAGTATAAATCATACAACAAGGATATTTGGTGGATTTCATTTGGCTGAACTATCAGGTATAATCCAAAATCACCTGTCTTAAAACCATGGGTCTGATACCTAACTCAGAAAACAAATACTACCAGCAATAAGTTTCGCCACCATTAACATCCCCACCTTAGAAAGAGATGATGGTGAAGGAGAAGGACGTGGAACGAGAAACAGAGGAGACACCTCGGAGAAGAGGAGGGAGAAAAAAAATATGGGCAGTTTGATGGATTTCATTTGAATTTTGGCTGAACAGATGAATCAGGTATCAAAATCTAGGAATCAGCTATCCCAAAACCCTGGGTTTGATACCTAAGTTATAAACAAAATCTTGACAGCAATAAGTCTCGCCACCATTAACCTCCCTAACTTATCTAGCACAAAAGAAATACTACTAAAATATGTGGCTTTGTGACACAAAACAACAGTGTAAGACAACTCAAAACAACGAAGTTGATGCACTCATATAAATTGCTTAGCTTTAAGTTATATATTGTATTCCTGTCCTAAGCACATGTTGAGTACTTGACTTACCTTAAAAGCAATACAGAAGTTGTTGAAAAGTGTTAGTAGCAAGGTGGTGCAATGATCTTTGTCAAAAAGGAACTCGCATAACAACAGACTCAATGTGCAACTGCCAAAGAACCAAACGTTCTATTGCATATAGCTATTGTGTTTTGTGCTGTCTTTCAGTTCCTCAATACTAGCTAATGCTTTTGTAAGAAAGCAGTGGAAACATTTACATCTGAAGTCATCATGAAGTTCTATCTGCAAATCATTTTGCTTCCTAAGATCTTTAACAAGTTTCTAAAACGTCGAATGAGACACCAGCGTTGTTCGGCAGCTTACTTCCTTCTCCACCCCCCCCCCCCGGCCGGGCAGGGGATGGGGGTGAGGGAAGAAAATTGACTTCTACAAGTGCTCTGATCTATCATCATGAACCTTATCAAAGTTATTACCACAATACTCAATCAGAAGTATCGATGATTCTCTCAAAGAGAAACTATGTACCAACAGATCCAGAATTAGGTAGGAGGGAGGGGGGGGGACAGGGACATAGAAGATGTGCGTTAGTTACAAGCAGAAAGTGAAAGAACAAAAAATAAGAGATGTAAGGCATTGTAGGAAGATTACTCAAACTACATTGTGTTTAGACTTTAGAGCATCGTGCATTTGCATTTACACAAGAGTATCAAATCCAGTCAGCTTTATGCTTGGAACTAGGCCCACATATAGCGGTTCAATGCCTAGGAAATTTGGTATGAAGTTCATGGATAGTAAGAAAATGATTTTACTGAAACAGAAAAGTTAATCATACACACATAGCTACAAAGTTATGTAGGTGTCCCGGGTAGGCTTAGTTACAAAGTAATGACAAGGCTTCCCAAGGAAAGAAGTACGTATACTTGAGCAAATTTATAGTACTTTCCCCTGTTGTCATTGATATCTTACACCGGTCCTGAAAAGGTGTCATAAACATCACTTATAAATTAAAATCTTCAAGATGACCTTCATTTGGGCCAGTGAGTGACACCTCAGCTCATAGCAGTCGCCTTTGCATACAGAAAGTGTAGATTAATACTCATGTAGATATCTAAATGCCAAATGAACCACAGGATGTCAACAAGGTTCGTACAATATATTCCAAAGGGTTGTTTGAGACTAGATCTCCCAGAATTGGCCTTGCCTAGTTCCTAGGGAGATAAATCTTAAATCTAGCTGGATATCAGACAAACCAATAATACTTTCTTCTCACTGTTGTAGATATTTTCTCAACCAAAGACGGGTCTCATCGACATGAATTATAGCTAAGGTTCGTTTGAGAATTAAGGACATCATATACAATATAATATGGACCACAGCTAAAGGACTTGTATCAAAGTCAACTTCCCTGCAACTTTCCCACTTTTCATCAATCTTTAAAAGTGCTTGTGAGTTACAATTTCTGTCCTTGTGATCAATTATAGGGTTAAGTATCATCCATGTCGCACTCATCTTTGAACGGCCCAATACCAATTGATCTCCTAAACCCAACAAAGGTAACTTATGATGTATGTAAGGCTGTAAGCTCAATATCTGTCTCACATATGAGTCATAACGTTCAAAATTGGACCAATGAAGGGTGATTCTTTACTATGTGTAATCGTGATTTCACATGTAAGTAAGAATTCAAATATTTTGACATCAATCACACAAATTGACAATTGAGAATCAACTAACTGGCGACTTGTCAAGATTGCAAGATAGGTACATTCTAAGCCCTTTACGCACAAAGATTCAAGGATAATCCAACACATTGGAGTCAATTGAGCTCAGAGCTAGATCACATCTGCTCATTAACAAATGACAGAATCTCAGTGCCTAATCAGCAAGTGCTCAATCTGACCAGGAGGTAGTTCATTTATAAATTTTATCCTGGATTATAAATGAAGTAATTGATCATTACCCCCAAGGCCTCTAACAAAATCACGTTAAGTCTGCTGGCCTAGCTTATATCAAAGACTGAAAGAAATCATCAACTCTTTAAAAATCTAAAATGGCCACAAGTAAAGTCCTATTCAAGAAAAACTGGCTGTAACTTGAAATAAATAGAGTAATACAGATGCACTCTCAAAGTCATCATAATAAAACCATTAGTCGTACCATACCTCTGAACAGGCTTATATTTACAATAAACATGAAATAGAAAGTTGAAACTAAGGTCAAATTACTAGAAACGGAAACTTACCATCACTGTAGAGTTGAGGTGACATTTGCTGGGCATCTCTATCCCATTGCCACTGACCTTCTGCTTTTGTTGAAGTATATTGACGCTCTTCCTCGTTTGGAAATGAGTCAGGTCGCCTAGAATAACTATTCACAGCCATATTCTGTTGCATCCTCTGGCAAACAAGTAATGCATTTGAGTTGAAACATCAAGGGTTGAGACACGATATCGAAAGTGGGGTTACAACAAAATTTAAAAAGAGAAAGTAGTATAAAATGTTCATTTATCTTAAAAGTTGTTTTGAAATTTCATTTCCTTAAACATATATATTTGAGATAAAATCGCTTCGATTGGCTTCGGTTTTGAGTTTAGGTGCATTATCCGTCATTTCCTAATTAAACAAATGGTAAAATCATTTTTATAAATTAATTGACGTTCATATATCACAAAAAACACAAGTACACTCCTTGTAAAACCGCGATTTAAATCATAGAGCATGGCCTGCCATGACGAAAATCACACGTTCATAACCCCAATTCCACACCAAATCCGCGATTAAACTTACAAAGTCCTCAAAAATTAATCCACACTAACATAATAACCTTGCCAAATTACTCTGATATAGGGCACAATCAACCAATCGAGTCAACAACAATCGAACTCCCCAAACAGGTAAACACTATTGAGTTACTAATTCATCCAATTAGCCACAGGTTCACCCAATCATCTCAACCAAATAACAATTATATGAAACAAATTACAACAAAACCTCAATCCACGATTACTAAACAAATTGAAAGTTCAAACACATCACCAAATTGGGTAAAATTCACACAACAATTCAATCAATAAAGCTAACAATTAACTCACTAATTCATCTCATCCCTATACCTCAACAAGTACATAACTCAAACCCATTACTAAAAAGACATATTTCCAAAAATCTCAAAACGCTGAAGCAAATCTAGAATAAAAATAACATATACTAACTATTATTTACAAAAGAGTGAGGATACCTAACAGAAAGAATGGCGTTATTACTATGTTGTTGTTGCTGAATTCGTCGACGACACCCTCTGAGAATTTAGTGCTACTGACTATGACTTGAACTTTCGCTAGTATTTTTGACACTGTTTGGCGAGAAGGGAAAGATAGTCAAATTATGATGGAAGAATTGAAATTTGGAGAATGATTGAGTGACTTGAACCTCGCCAATCCTCTTATTATTGAATTTTTATTGATTATGAATATATTAAAATACTCTCTCAGTCTCAAAATATAGTTTTTATTTTTATTTTTCACTGTAATTTATATAAGTAGAATATCAAAGGGATAGTAAAGATTTTTTGTTTATTTAAATAAATGTTGTATGGGAAAAAATGATTTTAAGAGAGAGAGATAATGGACAATAATTGGTGAAAGAGCATTAATTGTAACATTTTGGTTGAATAAATAAAGGAAAAAACAAAATTCAAGAAGCAAATAAATGATGGGACACGTTTTTTCTAGACAAATTACGGAAAAATATGGAACTAAATATGGAAATGGAAACTATATTTTGGGACACCCAAAATGGAAATGGAAACTATATTTTGGGACGGAGGGAGTATTATTTTTATATTACTTCTCCCTTCATTTATTACATATATATTAATATTTTATTTTAATGTGTCTAAGAGGGTTGGTAACTTAAGAGCACCTTTAGTGGTGATTGAAAACAAAGATCAAGTGGGTGATCTTAAAAAAAATGGATGAAAATAAGATCATGGATTGATTGGGATGAAAATTTTGTATGGGGTGAGTGAAATGGTGAATAAGATTGTGGGATGAATGATGTCAAATGTCACATTCTAATTGGATTTTAGAATATAGTAATTGTTATAAAATTTTCAATGGTTTTATTTTAAAAAATACAAAGTGAAAAAAAAAATATCAATAGCTCTATTTTTTCGAGCTCTATAAATATAGACCCATTTTGCTATATTTTGGAAAAAAAAAATTCAGCTATTTACTTATTTTCTCTAATTTTGTTTATTTTATATGAAATATCTTTCATTTTTACACTTCAAAAAAATAAAAAGCAAAGAGTAAGAGAGAGAAAAGTAGTTGGGTGGGGTAAAAAAAAATAAGAGAGAAAGAGGAAAAATGAGTTACGATGATTTTTTTTTTCATGGTTAAGAGGATATATAGGAAAAGATTGTGAAATGTTATTTTTCAGAAAGCTAGAAAAAGAGTGGGATGATCTTTGTTTAAGATCATGAATAATGGTGCTCTAAAGGTTATTCAAACCTTTTCCTTGAAATTTACCTCCCATTACAAAGGTTTCAGTGAGCACCTAAACTATTGGTTGGTCCGGCGATCCCAGGAATGACAATTTAGTTCGGATTCAATCTTGGTACGCTTCGATTTAAAGAAATCGAACTTGAGTCAACTATGATAAAAATAATTTGGAACCGACTTTATTAAAAATTTCCGACTTCGAGTTAGACGATAGTCGAAGTCGGATCCTATATATAAAAAAGAGAACGAGATCCGACCACAACTCCGACTTTAAGGCAATTAGTACTTTTTTATTTTTATTGATGGATTTTGTGTGTATAGTATGACTTCGACTTCGACTTTGAGTCAATTGTATTATATAAGATTTTTCTATTGAAGAAATGATTTTTGAAAAAACTAGTAATGATTACATTATCTGTACTAAAAGTATATAAGATCTATATAAAATTATGACTGTTTAAAAACATAGTAATGATTAGATTATTTGCATTATATAAGATTTTTCTATTTAAAAAAGGAGCAAAAAAAATCGAGTTTGGGTCGGAGTCGATTCAAATTTAGATTTTCAGAGTCAGGAGCCGACTTCTTGTAGGGTCAAAATCGAATTATGTATAATCAGGCCAGAGTCCAACTAGTTGACATCCCTAAATAATACCCTGCATCATTTACCAATGTGAATTTGAAGTCTTAAGTTTTTAATCAAACACTTGATAGAACTGTGAAAAGAGAGTTATAGCATTGCATTATGCTCAAGAAAGTACTATCTTCCAGTTTATTTTTTATTTTCCAATATAGTAAGTTATAGTAGTATAAATTATTCATCAATAAAACACTCGACTTCAAGATAATACATGTATTTGAATATATAATTATTTACAAATTAAGAATATGATACAACTTGTTTTTGAAATATAGGTTAATGTGTAAGAACATAACCAATAATATTGTAATTAAATGGTGTAATAATGTTAATTACGGAGGTAAATTTCCCCAACATTTCACATAGTTAGCTACCCATACAATGCAAGAGATAAGAAATTGTATTTTTAACACTATGCAGTCAGGCACCTCTGTGGTTTCATGAAATGGATGAGGTATCCATTCGTTTTGAAAACCTTATACCCTTTTGGTTTACCTATAATAAAGCCGAGACCCTTGCATAGATAACAAACTAGCTAGAATTCATACGAATTGAAGTATAATTGTTTTTAGTTGCAAAATTTGATTGGTTTAGTTTCTGTCTCTTAAGTCTCTCACCATTCTTTTTTTTTTTTTTACTTTTCAAAGTTAAATTCTATGAATAAAATAGAAAATTTTATTGAATTAATTTATGATTTCTAATATTATCATATTTTTAAGTTGATTTTTGAACTAAGTACAGTACTTCATAAATTGTAAAGAAAGTGCACACTTTGATTCAAGTCAATTTTTTCATAGGTTTAGTTTGTAAGTGAATTTTTAAGTTTTGTAAATTTTCCTCATTTTAGTGATTTGCATAACGTAAATTATGCAATTTCATAATTTTAGTTGACTTGTGATCGAGTGATTGTTATAATTATATTTTTGGTATTTTTGTTTGAAGCCCCCTTTGATTTGTAAGTGAATTTGCAATTTAAAATGGGAAGGGGGTAACATAATCTCTTCATTCGGGGACACCATAGCTCCCCCTTCCCGTATATAATCGAGATATGTTGTACTTTAATTCTTGAATGATATTTTACATAAACCTTTTTACCTTGATAATTAATCGCCATTATATAATAAAAAAGATAGGTCCAAATATATGTAAAAGTTTTATTATATATAGGAAACACTATAAATTTTTTTTTTCCTTGTCTAACTTTTAAATTCCTATTTAATTACAAATACACCTCTATTTTTTTTTTATCATGGCCCACCATTAATTGTGAATGGTTCTTGAGAATAGTGATTTGTAAGTAAATTTTTGTAAATGTTTTGGTATGTATTGACGTTCTAGGTTATTAGTTTTAGTTTGTATGTTAATTTTAAGTTTTAATAAAGTTTTCTGATTATCTGAGTGATTTGCGTGATTTTCATAATGTGATTTTCTCAATTGTATGAGTGATTTGTAAAGATTCTTCTTTTAAGTGATTTATGAGTGAGTGTTGTAAATTAATTTTCGGTACTTTTCTTTATTGAGTACCGATTTTGATTTTGACATTCCTATTGTAATTTAGAAAGGGAAAGGGGGCAAAATAGGCATTTCAAAAGAGGACATCATGCTTCCCCCTTCCCTTATGTAATAGAGATATTTATTTTGTTAACTTAAATGACATAAAATCACACAAACCTGGACCTAATTCATCTATTAATCCGCATAACGCCTAATATTTCCTTGTACAATGTTACAAATTGCCTTTATCATGTGGTAAATTTCTACTTATATAGGGGGACCTAGATAATAAGTAACTTCCTCCATTTTGTAGGAACTCAAAATTCCTAGAAATTTTTAATTTCTTTATTTTACTATTTTGTTGTCAACCAAACAACTTACCAAATTTTCAATTCCTAAAAATTTCTATTTTCACATGTTTTCTTATATAAAATTGTTTGATTTAACAAGTTAAAAAGCAGTCATGTATTATGCTCTAATTAATCATGAAACTTTATTAAGTAGAAAGGTGAGAGAAGATAGATAGTAGATACCAATGAGAATCCAGACAAAGAAAGAAGGGAGAGAAAAATTAATTTTTCTATATCTATACTAATATATTAAAAGGCGTTCCTAAATGTGGAACGGTGTCTCGTGGCGCACTCCCTAAATTATTTTACTCCATGTAATCCTCATATAATAAAAACTAGAAATTGCATGGCATAAGATTTGATCTCATGACCTCAAGGTCATATATTAAAGTTTTAACCACTAGACCAAGTGATATTTGGTGTTATTATTTTAAAGTATAATATTAATAAATGAAAGTTCTCCTTACTCGGGGCATAGCCCGAGCCTAATAACTAATTAATCTAGTAAAACCTGTAATTGAAACTAGCATGAGATAAATACCACAAGCGTATCAAACTTACAACTTAGCAAAACATAGAGCCGAAAATTAATTTTAAAGATAATTTGCAATTTGTCTATCGCATAACCGACCTCTACTTTTTCAAAGGGTTTTTGTGGAAGGACTAATTAAAATAGGCATTTTCTAGGGAAACACCACTTAAAAATTTATTTGGAGGGAATGATCAAATAAAATACTTTTGTTAGCAACTAAATACCACATTACGATTTTGAGGCAAAATTGTCAACTTCCGGCATTGACTTATACTTCCCTCCAAAACATCGATTTTTTTTCTTTTGTCTCATTCTACCTCCCTTTCTTACTATTCGAAACCCTAATTTGCAACTTTTCCCAAAGTAATCGAAGGTGCTCTCCTCCTCGGGACCTCAACTGCAATTCACTCAAACCATTTCCAACAATTTCTCACCAACGTTTGTTTCGAATTTCTTCCCAAAGTAATGAATTTCTTCGTTTCACTTTATTATCTTCTGAAGACAAGAAAGTAACACTCCCCTGTTATCTCTCATCACCTATGAATCTCCTCATTTTATCCTCTAAATTCACAATTCAAATTTCACACTCAAATGTCACTCAAATAAAACAGGCGAAAACAAAGTAAGAGAGAAAAAGTTGAAGAAACACAAATGGATCCGCTATATCACTTCATTCTCAACCCTCCTTCCATTCCTTCATATATGTACAAATTGAACTTAAAATCTAACGTTTCCGCCTTTTTAATTTCTGGGTATATATTTTTTTTTGACATGATATATAATGTTTCTTCTGTTTTTCACTATTTGAAGAAGTGTCGAAAATTTTACCCGGATAGGGAAGAGAAGGTTGTCTTGGATGATGAAGTGGCGAGCTGGTGGTGGTGTATGCTGTGTAGTAGTTGTGCTGCATAGGTGGTGAAGTAGCGGGTTGTGGTGGTTGTGCAGGTGCAGGGAGAAAAGAGGTGTAGCCGATGATAGTGGCTGGGAGGGTTGGGTGGAGGGAGAAAGAAGAAGTAAATGGGGGTGTTAATGGGAGGAGAGAAGACCTGGTTGGTGAGAGGCTGAAAGGAACTAGGGTAAAATGAGACAAAAGAAAAAATAATTGATGTTTTGGAGGGAAATATAAGTCAACGTTGGAAAGTTGACAATTTCGCCTGAAAATCGCAATGTGGTATTTAGTTGCCAACGAAAGTATTTTATTTGGTCCTTCCCTAAAAAAAAAAGATTTAAGTGATGTTTCTCCATAAAAAGCCTATTTTAATTGATCCTTTCTCACAAAAAATCTTTTATTAAACGAAGATTTTTGTAATAGGATGTATGATCTTACCCTCTCAACTCTCAAGTCTTGACCTCGTATGAGTGGAAAAAGCAAAACTAAAATGAAAATAAATCCATTACATTGGCCAAACATTAAGCAATGGAGTATACAAATCTAAACCTACAAATCACATAATACTCTTAGAAGCCCAAGATATAATTAAACAGTGAAGTGATTTTACTAAGTTGCCCTTACCCTTTACATCCGCACGCAATTTGCACGGCTCTAATTTTAACTCCAACTAACTTGACTCAAGTCAATTCCCTCCAATTAACCATGGTCAAAATTCGCGGTCTTTTATATATACCTCTGTGACTCTGTTTACACCATTTTTGCCTTCGACTCTCATTCTTCAAATTCAAATTTTCGAATCATCAAACCAACTTTCTCTCTCTGATATTTTAGTGCGCAAGTTTCTCTCTCTTACAAGCTCAAACTCTCACGAAAATGGTGAATTTCTCTCTCATCTCTCCAAAATTATTCTTAGCATTACAATTTACATCAGCATATCTGTTTTCAACCTCTTTTTGCGATTCTGAGTTCTTTGATTCTATTTCCTTTTCGTTAGGTTGTGGCGCAAAAAGTGAAGGAAGCGGAAATCACAGAGCAAGAATCGCTTCTTCTGGTATTTTTTTAAGTTTCTTAACTCAATTGAACTGAAATTTGCTGAATCGCTAAGTGTTACTTGATATTTTTTGTTCGATTATCTGAGTTTTGTGATAATTACCTTTTTTTAGAGCATTTGAGCTTCAGGTTCTAACTCATTGCATGATTTCCTTTAGTCTAATGCCTAATTTTCGTTGTGATAATCGAATTTACTGTTTTATCTTGTAATTAATGTGTTTTCGACCTCATGGAAATGAAAATTTGCTGAAGCGCTAACTGTTCATTTTTTTTGTTCGGTTATCTGAGTTTTGTGATAATTATCATTTTTAGAGTATTTGAGCTTCAGGTTCTAACTCATTGCATGATTTCCTTTAGCCTAATGCCTAATTTTCGTTGTGATAATCGAATTTACTGTATATCTTGTGATTAATGTGTTTTCGACCTCATGGAAATGAAAATTTGCTGAATCGCTAACTGTTACTTCATTTTTTTTGTTCGATTATCTGAGTGTTGTGATTATTTACATTTTTCTATTGCATTTGAGCTTCAGGTTCTAGCTCATTGCATGATTTCCTGTAGTCTTATGCCTAATTTTTGTTGTGATAATCGAATTTACAGTTTATGTTGTGATTATTTTGTTATCTACTGGAATTTTGTTGATGTTGCTGATATTCGGCTGAGTTTAATGTATAGATTTTGAATTTTGCGAAAATTTTGTTGTGCGAGAAGTTTCTTAGATTAGGTTTCCATTCTGGACATGTAATTAATGCTTGGCTAATGAAAAAAACTTACTGCAGACGAGGAATCTGCTTCGGATTGCAATATTCAATATCAGTTTCATAAGAGGCCTGTTTCCCGAGAAATATTTTAATGATAAGAATGTTCCTGCTTTAGGTAATTTTTTCTGTTGATTTGTAGTGTCTTTAGATAGATATCTGTTAGTCTAAGCAGTATGTATGTTTTGGTATTTCATGTTAATCACCAGAGATGAAGATAAAGAAGTTAATGCCGCTGGATGCTGAGTCTCGTAGACTGATAGACTGGATGGAGAAAGGCGAGTATACTTTTTTTAATGATTTTCCACATCAAAATTGTTTGGCTACATTGCTATTTGTTAATGTGGCTGATAAATTTGGCTATCTTGTATTTCTGTAGGCGTATATGATGCATTGCAGAAGAAGTATCTAAGGACACTACTGTTCAGCATATGCGAGGCTGTAGATGGTCCGGTGATTGAGGAATATGCATGTAAGATTCTTCTGCATGCAATAAGATTATTTCTGCATTTTCAATGTGTCAATTGGAGCGTATTCATCATTATGTTGCAATCTCTAAGCACGTATAAATATGAGATTCAAGCTCTTATACCATTGATCCGCTTATATGCAAGTCTTCTTGTTTCTTATTATCATAAGAACTGAATGACACTGCCTGACTATGATGCCTCACTGAATAATCTGTAATTGCTGAATGCAAATCTTGCAGTTTCTTTTAGCTATCCAAATGGTGATAGTGAAGAAGTCTGTATGAATTTCAACCGCACTGGAAACAAAAAGCAGGGAGGAACTTTCAAGTGCAACTCTACCAATGAAGTCACTCCCAATCAAATGAAGTAATTCCCACTAAATAACCTCTTTTCATTTTGAATTTTAATTTGATAGAAGATTGGAAGCAGTTGAACCTACTTTTACGTTAAATTTTGTATACTTGAAGTCTTATTTGGAGAGTAACTCTTGTAGGAGTTCAGCCTGCAAGATGATTCGCACTCTGGTTCAGCTCATGAGAACACTTGACAAAATGCCAGAAGAGGTAAAGATATTCTGCTAGTTAATCACAGCATATGAATATACGTTAGATTTTGCACATCTTTGATGAAACTCTTTTACATTTCAGCGTACAATATTGATGAAGCTCCTCTACTTTGATGATGTTACGGTATGTTTTTGCACGTTTACTGTATTATTCTCGTTGTTATGTGCCTATTATGCATCTTGCTTATGCTGTGAATGACAGTTAAATTCTTAGAAACTTCTTAAGCTCAATTATGGTTGGAAATATAAATATATATATATATAATGATATTTTTTCAGAAGCATAAATTTGTGTAGCTGTTAGTTATCAGTACAACTGTACTTTTAGCATTACATGACCACTGTCCATTGGATCAGCGTATCTTTGTCTCACAAAGTGCAGAATACAGACGCTGGGTGACCTTGATTCTTAGAGATACATCTAAGTACACAAGAGTCCTAAATAAATGAGTCGTCTAGATAGTCTAATGGTCGTAAATAAAAGCTCTAATATACACGTGCTTCCCTTGTTTTTATGTTTTAGATTATTCATGGTGTGTATCTTTAAGTAAAATCATAAATGTCAACTGAATTGCAGCCAGCGGACTATGAACCACCATATTTCAGAGGCTGCACAAATGAGGATGCTCGTAATCTGTGGAAAAGAAATCCATTGAGAATGGAGGTCGGAAATGTGAACAGCAAGCATTTCGTTTTGGCCCTGAAGGTGAGAATTAAGTTTTTGTGATATGGTTGGATTAGAAGGTTATAGTTCTCTCGGTCTTCATAATGGCAATCATCAATCTTTGTAGGTCAAGAGTGTGCTAGATCCCTGTGAAGACGACAATGAAGAAAATAATGATGATAGTGTGAGTTTAGGAGCTGATTCTGTTCAAAGAGATGATACTTCAGAGTCTGGCAGTGAGGTCCGTAACCTATTTTCCCGTTCATCTTGCTTGCCGTAATTATATTAAATGTATATTGTGTTTTAAACCCACTTCAAATCTCATTCAGGTTAGCTCCTCACAAGAAGATCAGTACAGAGTCGAACCAGTGGGTAATGCCCAAATTTCTCTCTTGACTAATTAGCCATCGATACTGTCTTTATAGAGCCTATGTTGGTTTCTTTGCTAGCTTTTATGTAACATGCTGTATCTGTGTGAGTGTCTTTTCTAAACTTTGCCCTGTGTACTCAGACATCCAGCAACCTTATCAAGAAGATACCATGGCTTCTCAAAGAAGTGGTAACAATGCTGCTAATGTTTTAGGCTGTTGGATCAAGGAAAATGCCTACATGTTTATACAGAAAAATCTGGTACTTTGCAGATCAAACACAGGATGCAGCAGAAGATGAAAATCAATTAAGTCGAGTAAAGGATTGGATCATCTCTAACATTAGCGAAACTGTGGAATTCACTGATGTGCTTGCTAATTTCCCTGACATCTCAGTGGTAATAATTGTTTCTCTGGACAAACTACACTTGCAGTTTGTTTTGTTCTTGAAATTTGTCTTAGCAATATCTTGTTTCTAAGAGTTTGCTTGATTACAGGTGCTGATTGAAGGTAAATTGATTCACTTTACCCCTCCAGAGAAGAGAGTATGAAGAGCCTACCTTTGAACTTCCATCATAACATTATGTACATATGTATTTTTGACTGATGACAGAGATCATGGAGAAGCTCGTTCTCGAAGGTGTTCTAGCTAAATCTGGGAAAGATACATATTATGTTAACAAACAAAAGGTTACTAGGATCTACTCTTTGTCACTCATGCTCATGTCTTTCTTGGCACATTATTTTGTAACTGTGTACTTTGTTATAAATGTCTATATATAATTCCAGGATCCTGAGTATGAATTTGATGTCAAAAAAGAAATAGATGACCAAGTTCCACTGAATGGAGAGAAAACTGCCCCTGCTTCTGGAGAAGATTTCTTGTATATGAAGGTTGTCTACTTTTCCTGCACGTTAGATTGAGTTCTTTTTTTGCCATATACCAGTAACCTTCTATTGGTGCAACTATGTGATGATTTTTTTTGTTTGAGATCAAAAGATGGCTTTTAAACTTTGTCGGCATCGGAGCATTTTTGCTGGACTGGAGAAACATGATTAAGAATTTTGCAAATGCTGGAACAAGATTTGTTTTAGGGAGATGCATAGTCGAGGGTTTATAATATGAATTGATATCATAAATTATTGATCCTGTGAGAATCATAAATCACTGCTCGAGATGATGTCTTATTTCAGTTTTTTGTTCTGATCTATAGTGTCCTAACTTATAAGTTCTAAGTGCAGGCCTTATACCATGCTCTTCCAATGGATTATGTCACAATCAGCAAACTTCAAAGCAAACTTGATGGTGATGCTAACCAAACCACTGTAAGAAAACTGATTGACAAAATGGCCCAAGATGGATTTGTTGAAGCTACAAGCAACCGCAGGCTAGGTATGTGTAGGTGCATTATGCTCATGCTCGTTGCTTTACAAGCTCGTACAATATTATCTTATGTTCATGTTCATCATGTTTTGTCTCAGGCAAGCGTGTAATTCATTCAGATGCAGCTGAGAAGAAACTACATGAAGTCAGAAAGACGTTGGATTTTGAAGCAATGGTGATGATGACAATTATTTGTTTCATTTTAACTTTCAGTTGCACCAAGAAAAATATGCAAGAAAGGCTCTTGTTACTGAATTCTTATCTGATCAACAGGACGTAGATGTTAATGCACCGCTAAGCAAGTTGAACCATGCTGAAGTTGAGAAAATTGGTAAAACACTCATCTTTTTCTGACATCTAGTATACATAATTTACAATATAGACTATTATAGAGTCTCCTATCTGCTAATCGTTTTGGTGATTCACAGGAAAGAAAGCTGATGTGTCAACCTGTGGCGTCCTACACTCCATTGGATCTGATATAACACGGATGCGAGTAAGATCTGAACTTGATACGCATCAAAACGGTTCCTTTAGGAGTGATCAGTCTATTTCAAAAACCAGGGAGGGTCCGTATACTCCTACAAGCAAGAACGGGGTTAGTGCAATTTTACTGAAGCATTCACCCTTTGTTTTGTATTAACTAATGCATAACTGTATTACTGATTCAGTTTAATTTAATATTTCGCAGCCAGCAGTTTCAAGAGAGAGTACTGTACCTGGGAGTGGTAAACCCAAATTAAATGGGAATAGCAAGAACTGCAATGAAGCTGATGATGTAATCTGCAGCAGACCATCTCAAGACAAGCGGTCTAGGAAGGCAAGCACGGTAAGCTATAATATTATAGCTAGCGATCTATTCATGTTTGAAAATGGTACTTAACTAAGCTATAACTTCTGACCTGTGATCTACTTTGCCTGGACATAGGTGAAAGAGCCAATCATTCAATACTTTAAGCGCCAGAAATCTCAAGCTGTTTAGAACGGCCATGCATGCTCTTCAAATATTCGAGAGGTAAACTTTTCTCGCTGATTTATGCCTTTTGAATATAGTGTACAACTAAGAGCTCTGTCACACCTTGAATTTGGAATGGATGTGAATGTTTTAATTTGTTACAACGTATCATAGTTGCTGATCTGCGAGTATAAACTTTCAGCTGACTTCCTTAGCTGGTTAGCTGATAAATCAGGAAGTTCTATTAGGAAGTACCATACTACCATATAAGTAGCTAGAGAACTAAAGACCTTCTCAATTCTACACTAGATGACTTTTTGCTTGTTACGGTTCAATTTCGAGTTTAATCACATTGTTTTTGTATTGGATTTCTTGTTAAATCATAATTTACACAAGTATGCATTTGCTTGTCAGTGACTGTGAGTTTCAAATGTGCACCAAATATTGGCCAAGCTGGATATTGATAAATTATGAAGTTTCTACGGTTTTGCTTTCTTTTAGCTGGTTAATTTAAATATATAAAATTAACTGTGATTCAGTTCAACTCATAATTTTAGAGTTCAGGAGCTGAAAACTGATTAGCTATAATATTGGATTCTTAGCAATTAGCATATTTATAGGAAAATTGAATGTTATTTACTGTTGAGAAGCGGAAATAATAACAAGGTTTAAACATAAGAGTCCCACATAGGAATTTCTTGAAAGAAAGAGACGGTTTATATATCAACTTAGCAAGCAATAGGTTGTCCCTTCGGGGACATCTGATAAAATTGGAACGATACAGAGAAGATTAGCATGGCCCCTGCGCAAGGATGACACGCACAAATCGAGAAATGGTCCAAATTTTTTTGTCATTTTTTGCACGATTCTTCTTCTGTGAAAGGTCTGTTTTCCCCCCTAGAGTTGTGGATAAATGTTCAAAAAAGTTTCCCTTACTAATTGCTGAGTTCATATTTTTACAATCTGAACATTTTTAGCTTGAAAGCTTTGTAAATAATTAAAATTTATCCCCCATTTTTCTCAGTATGGTGGAGCTATCAATCATCTGAATATTTCAAGAAGTGAAGACCTGATGTTGTTTCAGTAACCTGGGGTTTTTTTTTAGGTACAAAAGGTGGAATTTTTTGCATCGTAGTTGTGGTCCAATAGACTGATAGAGAGCTATCTATTCTATTAGTATTTACGACGAAAACTTGATTATTGATGTTGGGTTGTAGTCATGGAACTTTGTAAGTTTTGAAATACTGAAAGTTGCATAAACTTCTCCATGGCTACTTCGTGTCTTATCAGATTAGCACTTCTGGTTATAGAGCAATTTACTCAGAAAGTTTTCTATAGATATTGTAGGCTTGTAGCTCGCAGGCCAAGGTATTTGCAAGGTGGTTGTTGAATAGAGTATGTAATACTATATTACTGTCTACAGCTATTGGTCCCACATCTCTATTTTTACAGACTATTCCCTCTTTTATTAGCTAGAGGCTTCAGGTACTGTTTGTCCCTTCGGGGACATCTGATAAAATTGGAACGATACAGAGAAGATTAGCATGGCCCCTGCGCAAGGATGACACGCACAAATCGAGAAATGGTCCAAATTTTTTTTCCCTGAAAAAATTGGTCTCAATTTGCCTTTTTTTTTCCCAAAAAATGTGTTCAAATGCCTGTTTTTGTCAAAAAAATATATCTTCTGATTTCTAAGCTAATTATTGATGAGTAATTCTATAATAAAAAACTTTTCTCTTCCTATCTATTTGATAGTGAGTTATTAATGATTATGATCAACGCTAAGTGATAATTGATGAAACAATCAGTAATCAAGTTTTTCACAGAATCATGAGTAACTACTGATGAATAATTAAGGATTGATAAATTAGCTTGTTTCCTGTATGAAGACAATATTTACAGAAAATCACTAATAATAACATGCAAAATGAACTATTTGGATAATTTTCCATATCAAAACTTGTATTTATATAGAGAAGATTAGCATGGCCCCTGCGCAAGGATGACACGCACAAATCGAGAAATAGTCCAAATTTTTTTTTCCCGAAAAAATTGTTCTCAATTTGCCTTTTTTTTTCCCAAAAAATGTGTTCAAATGCCTGTTTTTGTCAAAAACATATATATCTTCTGATTTCTAAGCTGATTATTGATGAGTAATTCTATAATCAAAAACTTTTCTCTTCCTATCTATTTGATAATGAGTTATTAATGATTATGATCAACGCTAAGTGATAATTGATGAAACAATCAGTAATCAAGTTTTTCACAGAATCATGAGTAACTACTGATGAATAATTAAGGATTGATAAATTAGCTTGTTTCCTGTATGAAGACAATATTTACAGAAAATCACTAATAATAACATGCAAAATGAACTATTTGGATAATTTTCCATATCAAAACTTGTATTTATATAGAGAAGATTAGCATGGCCCCTGCGCAAGGATGACACGCACAAATCGAGAAATGGTCCAAATTTTTTTTTCCCGAAAAAATTGTTCTCAATTTGCCTTTTTTTTTCCCAAAAAATGTGTTCAAATGCCTGTTTTTGTCAAAAACATATATATCTTCTGATTTCTAAGCTGATTATTGATGAGTAATTCTATAATCAAAAACTTTTCTCTTCCTATCTATTTGATAATGAGTTATTAATGATTATGATCAACGCTAAGTGATAATTGATGAAACAATCAGTAATCAAGTTTTTCACAAAATCATGAGTAACTACTGATGAATAATTAAGGATTGATAAATTAGCTTGTTTCCTGTATGAAGACAATATCTACAGAAAATCACTAATAATAGCATGCAAACTGAACTATTTGGATAATTTTCCATATCAAAACTTGTATTCATAGAATTTTCACAAAACCACATTACAAGGAAACCAAAATGCTTTCGCTGATTGGCATAATCGTCAAAATAATCAGCACAAAGCACAAATTACTGATATGTGTTACAGTTCTCTTCCGATCTAAGCAAAATACATTTCAGAGTCAGGCTAAATGGAAAACACTTCATTGATGAACATGTAGGTGAGATGCGGACAATCTGGTAAATTCCACTTGGTGAAAACTTTCACCATGTATCTTCTCTTTAAGGATCCCAATTCCCACGTCGAGGAAAAAAGTTGAAGCAAGAAACAGCTATTTAGTCATCTAGCACCCCGTGTCATTCGAAAATATAGGAACTCCAGCATTTGCCATTATCTTTCAAGGGTTAACAGAGAAGGTTAAATGAAGGCATGTCTTCAATGCCTAGTACTTCATCCATTAGAAGCTCTTGCTCTAATTGTGCCCTCGTTGATTTTAGAACTTCCTGCAACAAGTTTAAAGAGAGCCATTAGTCTGTGTTAGTTCATACTCGTGATAGAAGGAGACAGGGAATGGGAAAGAATGATGATTGAATGTCTCCTTACGTTGAACTCCATGTAAGACGCATTCTTTTCTAGCCATTGCTTATCCATAACCGCAAAGGCTACACAATAAAGCAAATCAAAGGCCCAATGGTTTTCTGAAATTGTAGCAGAAATTTCTAATTAGTTTCAGTCACACTAGTACATGATAATTTACTATGAACGGATATTATGCCGTGCACAGTTCATTGTTTGCAACTTGAGTTGCTCATATCATTGGAAGGTTAGAAATGTACAATAGAGGTAGTAACTTCTGTATTTCAATTAAATGTACATTTTCCTTTTTAATCTTAGTAATATGGAATTGATATTTAAAAGTGGGAAAGAATATTTCATTGCTAATTTACGTGATAAATGATACAAAATAATGTTCAGTTGAGTGTTTAGATTCTTTTTCTTTGGTGCAAAGTGTTCAGATTATATGGAATGTTGCGAGTACCTGATAACATCTGCAAGAAGACCGCTCTAACAAAATTCCTTCCTTTCGCTGTATTAGAAAAAAGATAGTTAAGATTGGCTATGACTTATGAGGCTCGATAACTAACCAATACGAGATCCAGAAACATAAGTGTAAAATCCAGACAACAATGTTTACTTTCTTACGGGCATCTAGATTAAGCATCTGTATGAGCATAAATGTTATATTTACTCCAGCAACAGCAAAGGGATACTCCCACGTTGCACGTTTTCCACCTTGTTTTTTCACTAAATGCTGGTAAGATGTCTGCAACAAGTACAGGTGTTGAAACTACAATGTTAGTCTTGAAAGAGGAAAAAAACAAGGCACCAAAACACACCGGGGAAGGGGGTTGGGGATTATTTAGATGCAGGACATAAGCAGTATATTAAAAAGAAGAAAGACGGGTATCACAATGCCAAATTAGTAGGCACTAATCAGTAAATACATACTACAAAGTTAATGGCACGGAAGACGCCACACTTTTCAACACACCACATAGAAACACTAATTAGTGACCTTTGTCCCCCAACGTTTTACCCCTTTGCTATTGTAGTATTGTCAAAGTCAAAGTTCATCAACTTTGACCAGATTTTTTTAACTAAATATATGTATGAAAAACGAATCTTGTTAGATTGGTTTCAATGTGATGTCTCAAGATAACAACTTTCTATAGGCATTACCAATACATGGTTAAGATACTAATGGTCAAAGACATGTCTTGGAGGTTCACTCTAGAAAACACAAAATTCTCTTAAAAGTTCCTTAGAAGTCTTAACCTAAAGGAATTCTGAATTATCCAAAAAAAAGTGTCATTATCCAAAACATGCTCAATGCAAGATGATATTACTAATATTTCTGAATTTTTCATAAATATCTAGACGAGGATCTTACAGAAAATGTCTTGGCAAAGAACAGCAAGTTCTCCAAAGAAATAAAGCCAGCTCCTCTGTGCATTGTAACATAGACAAGATCAATGAAAACGAAAGTCATCCATATAGGATATCAAAAGGCACACATATGACAGAGAGAGTTGAAGGCTGGCAAGTTAGAAACCTGAAGTCCGTTGAAGGATCTCTTCCCTGCCATCCCATTTCTTTCCATTGCTCAGATATTAAAGCATGGAGCTGCTGATCAGGGTATGTAGCATACCATAAAGCCCTGAGAGCCTCCTGTCAATACGAATCATTACCAAACATGGGAAGGTTATTAAATACATCAATTTCAGTAGAAAGTAGAAACATCTTGCAAACGACAAAAAATCGAGCTTTATATGCATTTTCAATCAGTATATTTGCTGTGAATCTTTTATATACTTCAATCTAGATATATATGTGATTTAACATATTGATATGCACTCTTACCACGTAAGTATACTCGATCAGTGGGCGCATACCTGGTGGTCTGATCTTGAGGAATCGAAGTAAATCTTCATGCGATGCTTCAACCTATTAAGTCTTTGTTCCTGTTAATTATATTCAAGAGAGAGTGTAACTCAACATAATTTTGAACAAACTATTGAACACTTCTGACCTCCCTATCTAGCATCTGGCAAATTGCACATATATTCAGCTTCCCCACCCCCTCCCAGAAAGTGGAAAAAGAACTAAAGAAGTGAAAAAATTGTCCACCTTCTCAGACCCACAAAAAAAGATTCAAACTCAGTAAGAACTAACTTTTCAGAAAAATCTCCGAAAATCTGCCATTAACAAGCCTGGACAATACACAAATATGCATGTCATTTTGTCAAACATACAAGAGTTACGGATGAAAAAAAATTGTAACAAACATAATCTATGCCATCTCTTCCATGCCCCCACCTCCAAAAAGGTCCAATCTGCCCCTATGCCCCATCCTCTGTACAGTGTTGCACAGTGCTTTTACCTGCAAGGGTGTCAAGGTAATGCATATACGTTCATAGGACCCCTTCCTCTTGAAGCAATAACAAGTGAGGCCTTTACCTATCCAAGTTGGTGCACCACAAGTTGCATCATCTGCACACGACAGAAGTAGAACTCGGAATCTTGACTTGTTAAAAACAGCGCATTAACTTCAACTATGTACAGCAGATGAACTAAGATAAAGAGCATTGAAATCTGAAACATTTTTTTGAATGTCATATATTTCACAATCATACATCAGTTTTCGTGCAAAGAGTTTCCTGCAACCAGCACGGGAGGAGGAAAAGCACAAAACAATACATACTAGTATGTCGCAAACAGGGAGCTGCTAAAGGCTAGAGCCATGATGAACTTCGGCACAGTTCCATTAAGAAAGACTTAAATCATATAATTATAAGCGTTATTACTATGTGACATTTAGTATTAATATCCCTCTTATTATAAATTTCCAACATGAAGAAAGGGAATAAGTGCATGGTTCGTCATTTGACCAAAGTGAATCTCCGGAATCAGATTTCAGTGCACCATATGATACATCCAAAGACTCATAGACAAAGTTATGGGTTTATGCTTATGATCCAAAGACTGAATAGGTGTAGAGAAGAACTCAAACAATAAGCAAAAGCGAAAAAGTCGCATTATCAGTGACTAGTGGCATCATCAATTCATCATATACATTGATATTGCCAAGCAACCAAACAAATAAAAGCGAAATCTCTCATGTACAACTGTTGTTTATCCATGCAAGATTTTCTTCACCAAAGGAGAGAGTTGAGACAAATAAAAGCTGATGCAACCCATCAAAATATTAGCATACTACATTTTCATGTAACTATATATCTTCATATCACAGTTGACACAAAAGAGAGTTGTGAAACCCTCCCTTTCAAACCAACATGGTACCTATATAAAGTTAACTTCTAAGTAAAAGATGGAAGTACTAAAAGACATCTCAAATTTCAGGATCCCAATAATTATAAAGATAAGTGAGGAAGAGTTGCCGGGTAAAAAGGTAAACTCTAGCTCAAAACTAGGATTACGAAATTATTCGTTTGCCGGGCAAAAAAAAGGTAAACTCTAGCTCAAAACTAGGATTATGAAATCATTCGTTTGCCGGGCAAAAAGGTAAACTCTAGCTCAAAGCTAGGATTATGAAATCATTCGTTTGCCGGGCAAAAAGGTAAACTCTAGCTCAAAACTAGGATTACGAAATCATTCGTTTGTTTACGGGCATAGGTTATATAAATGATCAAATCAGAGTCAAACCACCATCACCGAATTTATTGGAGTCACAAGCATGTTAGTACTATTTATGAACTGAGTTAACAAAACTTTGTATACATTTCAAAATCTTAATCTATTCTTGGTTCTGTAAACTAAGGTAAAAAACTCTTTCTAGCTTCATGACAAAGGTATATGATGACTTTTTAGTGTCAAAGAAGCAACTCTTTCACTTTCTCCGAATTGTCCATATCCACCAGATCAAAAATTCCAAGGTTGATTACCAATTGGGTTGAATTCACAACTCTTGTTTGGTTAAAAGCAAATAATGCTGGAAGAAATGCATAGTAAATAAAATCAGAATTACCATGAAGCAGAAATTACAAAATTCCCACATGAAAGACAAACATCTCAATCATATACTCTAGTTCTTGGAAAACTGCAATACACTATATCATATTGTTAACTAAGCATTAAACTTTAAACATAAGCATTTCTGATTAATATATAGCAAATCTTTCGTGAACTAAAATAGCTGAAATCATGATAAATGAAGCTCAAGAACAAATCATAATCTTCCTCAACACAATTTCTCAAGTTTCATCCGTTAATCAAGATAGATCACTATTACATTCTATCATAATCATAAACAACAATTAACAAAAAAAAAAAAGATCCAATAATCCTTCCAATCAAAAAACCCACTTTAATTGACTAAATTCTTTAAAAGCATAACACATAATAGGTGCAAGAATTGCACAAATTACTAAATTATGAATTCTGCAACAAAATTATCCCACTCCCAAAAAAAAACCCAGAAATTGCAGCCAAGAAAATACCCAGAAGAAATACACAATAGAATAGTAAATTAAATTGCACCCCATAAATAAATAAATAAATAAATAAACCCAGATAAATGAAGTATTTCTTTGTGCATTTACATAATAAAATCAAACATAAAAGATAGGGATGAAAAAATGATAAATATAACTAGAAATAGATGATCATAAAAGAAAGAGAGAGAGTAGTACGGGAAGCAACGATGCAGGGGTTTCCATGGTTTCTTTCAGTTCCCATTGATTTGATGTTTGATGGTGAAATTGCTAAAATTTGTTAGTATGTATTGTGTGTTGTTGATCAATCTTATTTTACTACTAATTTTCTCTTTCTTCCTGTGAATCTCTCTACAGTAGAGTAGAGTGGGTAGTTCGTTACTAGTTGCTGGGTTAGTGGTTAGAGTGATGAGTGAATAGTGATGAGTTGATGACTCAATGATTCGGTCGTCGTTTTGTGGAAGGTCTCAACATCAACTCCTACTCCTACTCCTACTCCTTGGTGGTTTGTTTGACACTAGCTAGTAGTATACGTTTTTTTTTTTTTTAATTGTTACAATTTGACTCTCGTAATTTATATGATACTCCCGACTTTTGAGTAGGGATGATAATATGGTGGATTAAATAGGAGACCTGCTTCATTCCTGTTCAATTGGGGTGGAGATGTGTTTAGATTTGGTGAGGATGGGGAAGAAAATCTTACTCGCAATGAGTAGTGGAGCAAGTGCGGATTTTATGCTATATTCGTCTCATTCCTACCCGTCCCACCCACTATATGTCCCGCTCCGCCCATCCTTCATCTCATACCCTATTTTCTATGAAAAAACATATTTATATATTAGAATATTTATTATTAAAATCTAAATTATATATTTATATTATTAATAATTTTATTTTGTAACGATAGTACTGAGTACTGATAAATTGTTTGGAATTATTGGAAGCATAGTTACAGGTATAAAGTGGGTACGCCACGATTATGAACCGGGTGCATGAACCCATGCAGGTGGTGGTGCGAAAATAGGTTTAAATATGTACCTGCTGGACGGAGATGGATCTGAAAATTTCCCCCATAATGAACGGCGGGGCGATGATAGGAACGAGAATTTTATGCGGGTGCGGATATGGAGGGACCATCCTCCGCACCCGCCCACCAATTACCATCTACTCTTGAGTCTTGAGCAGCATGCGATAGTCTTGTTGTATTGACAATTTATATGGTACTCTTGTGTAAAGGACTTCAACTTACATTATAAAAAAAACTAATTGTATGGTACTCTTAAGTCTTAATTGAAAATTTAATCTTTTTATAGTATTAGTAATAGAAAATTAGAGATACCAAATGGTTACATTTCTGGGTTGACGTGGATGGCATATAGCTTAGTTGGTAAAGGCTTGTTGGGATGTTACCCAAGACTTGAAAGCGAAGCTCGTCTACGTTAGTGCACTTAATCACTCATTACAACAACAACAAAATGTGTTTTGGCAAGTAATTAGAAAGTCAAATTGTAGCGATTAATAAATAATGGAGGAAGTATGTATCTATAAAATAGACAAGATCATAATTCACTCATTTTTTTTCAAAAGTGTTTCACTTTGACTTCTTGGACTATATATGCACATGTTTTAAATTGAGCTTATTTTTTTCAACACATAAACATAAATGTTCTTATATACTTCCTCTTTTTCTTTTTACTTGCAACGGTTTGACTTTTACACTATTCACCAACTTTACTTAGTTTATGTTTGGTGATTTATAGTTAAGGAAAAACATATTCATGTGGGGTTTTGTTAGATTCGTCTAAATGTATATTTATCTAATACTTTTTATAATTTTTATTTATCGGTAATTAAACTTATTGATGGTTGAAATTATGCATTGGCAAGCGTGAAAGTCAAACTGTTGCAAGTAAAAAGAATCAGAGGAAGTAGAATATTAGGATTTTTCTTATGGCACATTTCATGCGTTCTTTTTATAATGGAAGTGTTTGGACTTTTTGCACTAAATATTACAGATATTAATAATCAAAGTTTAGGTTGGTATGTGGGATATTTGCAAATGTCAATATTATATAACAAAACGTACTAGAGGTCAAAGTTGCATGTTGGTAAAGTGAAACTTGTGCGTAACATCGAATTTTAGGTAAAAGAAAATTGTTACGATATGTTGGTTAACATGTTTGTTTCCACTAATTATTGACAAGCTGGAACTTTATAATGAAGTTAAATAATTGATTTAAAGTATGTTATTTGTTTTTGTATACTTTGATTAAACTAGGGAGTAAAAAAATGATTCTCATTCTCTCTCTCTTTATATATATATATATATTTTTAATTGGGAAATTAAGTCAGCCCAAGGGCTAACCCCTATCAAGACTACTAGTCTTGTAGGAACTACCAGCACATTGGCTGGTAAAGCATGCAAAGCATGCTAAGGAAATACTCCAACATAATGGGGGGGTAAGGATCGAACCCCTGACCTCAAGGATCAGAGGGAAGTGCTCTACCACATGAGCTAGCTCCTCATCCTTTTTCACCAAGTACCCCCGAGTTTTCAAAAAATTCACCTGGTACTCTCCAAGTTTTCAAAATTCACAGGGTACCCCTAAGTTTCAAACCAATACACGGGGGTACCCTTAAATGCCCTTAATGACTAACGGCATTGACCGCCATTAGTCATTAACCCCATTAAACCCTAATTAGGCCTAATTAACCTAACTACACCCTAATTAGGCCTAATTAACCTAACCCTAGTCCATAATTTCAAACCCTAACCCTAACCCCACTACCACCAGCCCCCACCCTCCCACCACCCCTGGCAGCCCCCCCTTGACAGCCCCCCACCACCCCGTGGCAGCCCCTCCCCTACACCGTCGCCACCCCATCGAATTACCCACCCCTGCTCCCGTCCCCACCCCTGTCGAATTACCCACCCCTGCCGCTCCCCACTCCCGTCAAATTACCACCCCTCCCCCTCCCCTGCCCGTCGCCTCCCCTCCCCAACACCATCGAATTATGCACTCCCTTTCCTTCGCTCTCTTCTCGGCACAAGTCGCCCACCAATGAGTCGCCCACCACCTCTTCAGCGCCCCCTCAAACTGCTCGGCGTCAGCGTCACTTGTGTTTCATCCCTAAAATCGAGTGGGTGGGGGGAACTATTGGGCGGCGCAAATATGAGATGAAGCGAGGGTGGGGAAGGGGGCATCGCGGTGGGGGAGGGGTGCGGAATTCATTCTTCGGGGGTTGGGGGAGGGGGTGGCGACGAGGTTGGGGGGTGGCAACGGGAAAGGGGAAGGAGGGCTGCGGAATTCTTGGAAGGGGCCTGCTGGGTGGGGGGTTGCGGTGGTTGCGGGGGTGGGGGGCTGCGGTGGGGGTGGGGGTTGTGGCTGTAGGGGATGGGGTGGGTGGAGGGGAGGGGGTGGTGGTTGGGTGGTAGTGGGGTTAGGGTTAGGGTTTGAAATTAGGGGTTAGGGTTAGGTTAATTAGGCCTAATTAGGATTTATTTAGGTTAATTAGGCCTAATTAGGGTTTAATGGGGTTAATGACTAACGCCGGTTAACATCGTTAGTCATTAAGGGCATTTAAGGGTACCCCGTGTATTAGTTTGAAACTTAGGGGTACCCTGTGAATTTTGAAAACTTGGAGGGTACCAGGTGAATTTTTTGAAAACTCGGGAGTACTTGGTGAAAAAACCGTATAATTAATCCAAAAGATATAGACCTCGCAAATACTTTTCATAAATAGAAAAACAAAAGGCATGCTTCATGATATTTTATTTATATGGAGTAAAAAAAATGATTCTCACTCTCTCTCTACATATAGAAGTATAATTTATCCAATAGATATAAAACTCGCAAATAATCTATATAATACTATAAAGCAATAAGGATTTGCTTATGTGTCAAGAGCAAATTGAATTGCTGATGTGTCAATCCTTTGTAATATCTTTTACAATTTTTTGCCACGTGTATTTGTCTTTAAATATTTCGGTTATGCATTACTTTTTTTAGGCATATAATTGGAAAGCTATTTAAGAAAGTTCTCTGTTATGGAATGTAAATCAACTAAATTTTAGGAATCGATTGCTATTATTTTTTATTTTTTTTTGAGGGGATTGATTGCTATTAATTAGTAATTACTTATGCATCATAAAACTGCCAAAAAAAATATATCTCCTAAATCCGATATTTTAGGCACTAATTAAAAAAATCATATCCCCTAAATACGGTATTTTAGAAACTAATTAAAAATTCATATCCCCTAAATTCGGTATTTGAGTTACTAATCATATATTTTGGCACTAATTAAGAAATAAATTTATACCAAGAAGCTGATGTTTTAGGTACTACTTAAGCTATTACAACTACTTAAATGAACATGTTGTACTCTCTTCTTAAACCCAAATTAAAACAAAAGTCTTAACAAATTATAATATTAAACTTAAAGTTTACCAAGAAGGGACGTATTAATCATACAATAAGTTGTATTATAGGTTTTTTTTTAAAAGTTCAAATTATAAGATTTACTCGCTACACTTTGAAAATTTCACTATTAATGAATGAGGTTTGACCATGCATTATTTACTATTAGATAAAATCAAATGTTATAATGTAATTAACATGTTGTTGGATTTGTCTCAACGTATATTTTCAGAAAATCAAAATTTTATACTTTATTCTAATACATAATTAAAGATATTAGTAGTCAAAGTAGTGCATCGACAAGTGTGAAAGTCAAAGTGTAACGAGTAATTTGAAACGGAGGAAGTATATTTGTTCAGTTTATTCACAACAACCGAATCACAACTAAAAAAAAAATATTACCATACATATGAAATTTGATGAGAGCTCATAATTTCTAGGTGTTCATCTCAAAGAAAAGATAAAATGTCATATAACATATTTCCACATATAAATTGATTTATATTTCTATATATTACCGTTCATTTGGAATAAGTATTATTGACATGAGTCAGTGAGCTAATCACAAACTCACAATAAAAATGAAAAAAAGGGTGAATTGTGCATGTAACAAATAATTGACAATACAATTTATTCTATATTTTACTTTCCAAAAATAAATAAATAAAATGGGTCAAATAGTATGAAACTTACAAGCTTTAAATTCTAAGAAAGGTGCATAGAATCTTACTTCTATCTAGAAGCCGAATATAATCTTAACAAAATTTAAGTTTGCTAATAAAGTTTCAAACTGTAACAAACCCTTGCTTAGAACTCTCAGTTTTCACTGCCATAAAAATTCTGTCTTTTTCCATCTCAATTTGAACATCTAGAAAGTGAATCATCATCTTCATGTAAAAAACTTAAGTAGATAACATCTGAATCTCACACATCCAACGTTAATGGATAAAAACACGATCAAATTCATTTTTTCTCCATTTTCGAAAATATCAAGTATGTTTGATAAATCTGTGGTCAAACTTTTTGGATAACTTTTTTCGAATAAATCTGGAATTGAACGGGAAATTTTTTTCTTTAATAACATAAGATTCAATTGATCGAATGTAGCAATTATTTGAAATAAATCTCCATTTTATTTAAATATGATATTGCCCAAATTCAGGAGAAAGGTTCAATTAAATATAACAATACTAGCTATGTTTTAAATCTCCATTTTTGGTTTGTAATGTGCACGGGTTCAGTTAGCCATATCAAGAGTTACTAGCATTAGGGTTTGAAATTTTATTTGTGATAAAGATCACGGGATATCAAGACAACAAAAGAGTGGGGGTGAGAGGGACTGTGGAAAGTAGGGACGATAGAAAGTGGGAAAAGAAGTGGTTGCGTGATTGAATCCTAATAATGGAGCGAACTGTGATTTTATTTGGTCCTCAATGTGAAGCACTGGGTAGAGCAAAGACTTCTTCAGTCAACGCTGCACAATAATATTAATTACATCAGTCATTGAACGCACGAGTTATAAGTCGGTTTTAAAATATTCCTCATAAACGATATGATTATAAAAAGTTTAAATCACGATCTAATATTCACCCCATGATTTTGGGAGAAACACCATAAAGTAATAAAATTTATAAATAAAAAAAAATTCCATGCATTTTGCACGGGCCAAAACCTAGTTTCATATATAGAAAAACAGAAAGCATGATTCATGATAATCTATATATGTTAGAGATTAGGGGAAGAAGAGTAAGAGAAGTAGAGGCAAAAGTATGAGTAGATCGATTGCCACATTCTTACTGATACAAGTGTGGTGATTTATACACCAAGGTTGCGTACAAAATTATGCATATACTACAGTGTACGGTACAATTGCATAGTAAAGGTTGATTATTCACTTATCTACATTCTGTTCTCAACACTCCCCCTTGAATAATCATCCATATACATTAGAACTAATTGCCTCATTAAAATGGCAGTCAGCAAATCTAGCTGTGAATAGATCACCTGTCATTGGTTCAAGATACTTTATAATGGATGGTGATTCAAAACCAACATATATTCCCAGCCTTCTTTGTGGACCCATTTTTGTGCGTTGTGGTGGAGCAATGGGGACATATACAGCGCATCCGAAGATTTTCAAGTGTGAGACATCTGGTTCTCTGCCAGAGACTAACTGTAATGGGGAGAATTTATGATAGGCAGTGGGTCTCAAGCGAATTAGTGATGCTGCATGTAATATAGCATGACCCCAAACAGATGAAGGCAATTTTGACTTCATTAATAATGGTCTTGCAATTAATTGCAACCTCTTAATTAATGCTTCCGCTAGACCGTTTTGTGTGTGGACATGTGGAACAGGGTGTTCTACCATAATTCCAATTGACATGCAATAATCATTAAACGTTTGGGACGTAAATTCCCCTGCATTATCAAGCCTCAATTTCTTTATTGTGTGATCTGGGAATTGAGTTCTTAATCGAATAATTTGAGCAAGAAGTTTTGCAAAAGCAATATTTCTACTTGACAAAAGGCTCACATGTGACCATCGTGTTGAGGCATCAATTAGTACCATGAAGTATCGGAATGGTCCACATGGAGGATTAATTGGCCCACAAATATCGCCTTGTATTCTCTCCAAAAATGTTGGCGATTCAGTTGCAATTTTATTTCTAGAAGGCCTTGTTATCAATTTGCCAAGAGAACATGCAACACATGATAATTCATCTGATTTAGGAATTCTTATGTTTCTTATCGAATGTCCAATTGAATTCCCGATTATCTTCTCCATCATTCCTGTGCCAGGATGACCTAAGCGGTCATGCCATAAAGTAATCAATGTTTTGTTCTCTAATTTTCGCTTAGAGATCATATTTATTTCAACTGGACATGTGTCAATAAGATATAATCCTGATAAATATGCTGGCAATTTTTCACATATAAATTTCTTGCCACATTTATTTTCTGTGATACAAAGATATTCCTTCTGGCTATCCATCATTGTTTCTAGATGATAACCATTTTTACGCACATCTCGAAAACTTATGAGATTTCTCCGAGATTTACTTGAGTATAGTGCATCATTGATGACTAATTTTGTCCCATTTGGGAGCATTATGCAAGCCTTTCCAGAGCCTTCTATTAATTTGGATGTTCCGGATATAGTGTTAACATCGGCTTGGAACATTACCAATTTTGAGAAATACTCTTTATTTTTCAATATGGTATGTGTTGTTCCACTATCCAAAAGGCATTGATATTCATTTCCAACTCGATCCATATCTTCAGAGTAAAATAAACATATAGTTAGTTTAAGAGAAAACAAATGTGTATTTTATTGATAGTAATGAAGTACATGACTGAAATAAAAGTACAAGTGAACAAGAAATAAAACAAATGCATTTGCTAAACATCGTTGTTTTCTCCCAGGGTAAAGTCTTTTCCCGAGTCAGCTTCATCCATGAAAAAGTCAGATATGTCAAGGCTGGGCATGGAGGTATTTGCCTCATTGACAAAGTTGGCTTCCGCATCCTTTCCTTTTCTTTTGGAAGCTTGGTAGAGTTCTACTAAATGTTTGGCTGTGCGGCAAGTGCGGCCCCAATGCCCAGTCATACCACATCTGTAACATGCATCTTTCCCTTTTGGGTTTTGCTTGTAATTTCCTTGTTGTCCCCTTCCGAAATTTTTAAAATTATTGTTTCTCGGGAAAAATTGGCCTCTACCACGTCCACGCCCTCGGCCACGATAATTACCACGGCCTCTCCCACGACCGTTGTAATTACCGCGTCCACCCCTATGTACAGCATTTGCTTCTGGTGGATCGGAGCTTTCTATTGCATTTATTTCATGTGAGGCTGAAGACCCTGTAGGTCTGAGATTATGATTTTTCAATAAAAGATCATTATTCTGTTCAGCCACAAGCAGCACCGAGATTAGCTCAGAGTATTTTTTGAAAGCTCTTAACCTGTATTGTTGTGCCAATATTATATTCGTAGCATGGAAAGTGGAGAGTGTTTTATCTATCATCTCCTGTTCAGTTATGGGATGATCACAATATTTCAACAATGATACAATTCTAAACAATGTTGAATTGTAATCACTGACTGTTTTAAAGTCCTGGAATCTCAGATTTGTCCAGTCAAAATGTGCCTTAGGGAGGAGCACACTTTTGTGATGCCCATATCTTTCATTTAAGCTGTCCCATAATTCTTTGGGATCATCCACAAGTAGATATTCAGTTTTCAAACTATCATATAAGTGATGCCTGAGAAGGACTAAGGCTTTTGCCTTTTCTTGTTCAGTTGCTATTTTAACTGAAGTGGTTGATGTAGTTGCATCATTTTGTTGGGCCGTGATACTTTGAATTGTATGTTCCAATCCCTGGGCCTTTAAATTCATTTGGGCGTCCACCTTCCATTCTAAAAATTTATGCCCAGATAGATCTAGTATGTTAAATTGTCTTTTCATTAGATCTCCCATCTTTACTACAAACATGTAAATATTTATAATTAGTAAATGATAATAAATCATATGTATTATCTCCCCCTGATTTTTATCATCATAAATATTATGCAAAGAAATATTACAAACACAATCCATATAAGTTTAGTATATAACAGATACTAATCTTTTGAGAACAAAACAAAAAAAATCAAAGAAAAATAAATGATAACAAGAAAAGGAAAAAAAAAGGACTATATAATACATACTAAAACAAAAAAAACTTAGTAAAATGCACAATTAATGAAAATTTTTGTGCATTTTTTTTGACTATTTCGCCGGGGGGATTTGTATTTGGATTTTATTTTTGTGTAAAAAAGAAAACAATTATCCCCATTAATAAAGCTATTAGAGCCATAATGAGGGATAAATAAAATCGTATCATCATAAAATCTTCTTCAAAAGAAGAAGATGAAGGTTGGCTATTGTTGTTGGGATTCATGGTGGCCGGGAAAAAATGGGGGTCGAAATTAGGTGGAAGAAGAAAAGTGGGAGATGGATAGATTTTGGATAAAAAGTAAAGATAAGATAAGGGGTGTGTGGTGGTAAGAGACGGGTAATCCGGTATTTATAGAGGTAATTGCCAAACTGTATTTTACAATATGTAAATGTATACATGTTGGTAATAAACAGATAATTTAGTTAATAATATTGGAGAAACTAGGACACGTGACCAGAAGTAACTATTACCAGTGATAACAATATTAACAGAAACAAGAAAGAACTATTAAACTTATGTGATAAGACGAAAGCAATACCCAAAAAAACTTGTGACAATAATATAAGTATCTCATAATATGTCCATTATATTCTTTATATCATTAGTTTTAGTTCTCTCTTATAAGGTTAAATGAAAGACAAAAGGAACAAAAACAACAACAATACTAGAAAAGGGAAAATAAAATGCTAGACAATAAAAAAACAAGGGGAAGATGCCAAAAAAAGTAGGACTTGCAATTTTACTTGTTAGCTTGTACGTGATATATGCAAAAGGAAAGTAAAAGTTGGGTGATAAGATCAATGTGTATGCTTTGACTATAGGCTATAGTAAAACCTCCTTTCTTTTTTTTCTTTTTTTTTTATGGAGTGATGTGTCATCAATCACCATGCATGAAGGCCATATGTATTGTGAAAGAGAAAAAAAACATGAAGGCTATATGTATTGTTCTTTTACAGGTTATAAGAAGTAGATCACTCTTATACTTTCCTCCTTATTTCTCATATTCAAAAGTCATCTATTCTTTCTCCCTCTTTTCTTCTTAAGTATAATGATATCTAGTGTATATCCAAGAAAAAAAAACATGATTCGATTACATTCATATTATTAGAGTGAGTATCAAAAAAAAAAAGTGAAGGTATGTAGTGGATATGGTGAGTATATTTTTTTTTTTAGTATCAAATAATTTCTCGGGAAGTCTAGTAGAGTTAGATATGAAAGGTTCTAAATTTTTTTTTATGAGTTTCTGATATAGAAGATCCGAGTTCTCGGCAACTATAGAGCATACTTCTCACAAAAAAAAAAAACTAAAGTAGTTTGTAGTAATTTATGTGAAGTGGGGAAAAAAAAATTTATACCTTAGAGTTCGTGCTGATAACGTGTTAGAGATTAGGGGAAGAAGAGTAAGAGAAGTAGAGGCAAAAGTATGAGTAGATCGATTGCCACATTCTTACTGATACAAGTGTGGTGATTTATACACCAAGGTTGCGTACAAAATTATGCATATACTACAGTGTACGGTACAATTGCATAGTAAAGGTTGATTATTCACTTATCTACATTCTGTTCTCAACAATATATATATAAACAGAAAGCATAATTCATGAGCCATGAGCCCATCCATTGAAGTGAACCAAAAGGTAATTTGGTTAGATAGTCATAGTCCTAGTACTGTAGTCCATATTGGTCTTTGTATTCTAGGAATGAAGACAACTGCTAAATTTGGACAACAAATTGTGAGACAAATTCGTGACAGAAAGAGTGTCCCTCCCAAGAGACAAAAAGTCTAACAGCCTGCAAAATTCAATTTATAAACACAGTTAAATCAGTAGATCATAGAAAAAGTTGTTAAGTCATTGTTGTCTAAATTCAGATATCTAAATAAAATGTTTATATAGGAGTATATTCTATCATTTTCAGGGAATCAGGGATGATTGAATTATGGCATGGCTTTAGCCTTTAGATGAAATTAATGTTCTCTCTTTTACGTGGAGTATTTTGAATTTTGGCTTGTCCTTGAGAAATCATTTGTACTTTTTTCCCCCTCTTTATTTAGTTAGTTGATAGACATAAGTTTAGTTTTACAATTTGTATGAAGTTAAATTTTAAGTTTGTAATTAAGTCGTATGAATTTTTTTGAAGTTGGTTGTTTTAAAATAATACTACTTCTGTTTTTTTTTTTTGTTGCAACGATTAGACATAAAGTGTAAGTAGAAAATATCTAATCGTTGCAACTAAAAAAACAGAGATAGCACTTGTCAAGTTGGTAAGGACTAAGGAGTTTGGAATGTATAGAAAAAGTTTTTCAAATAAGATTCATATATTTAATTAAGATTTATATTGAATCATTATATGTTGTAAGCTTGATTGGGATTTGCGAAAACAAGAATCAAGGATGTATTAGCTTCTAGGTCAGCCCGTGGTTGGGTTGGCTTGGGCTAAATCAAGCGACTAGCCAATTCTTACAATATGTATTACTAGAGCTGATTATTTTGGTCGGGTTCGTTTTTTGGGCAGAGTTTTTGGGCCGCAGTCAGGTCTGGTCCGGTCCGGTCCAAATTTTTTTTTGGTTTTGGGCAAGTCAAAAATGACTTTCTAGTCTATTTTTTTGGCCCGTAAAATCCGCTTATTTTGGCCCAAAATAGCAGGCTTTAAGCACAAACTTTTGGTCCGAACTTTGACCCAATCCGATTAATGGGCAATTTTTTTAGGCGCGGCCCGGCCCGGCCCATGATCACCTCTATTTATTACTAGTACCATAAATAGTATATTTAAAATTGGCACAATTGGATTATTGCCCAAAAGATCTCAATATTTTATTGACTTATAACATTATCCCTTCAAAAAAAACATGATAGGACTATTTTATTGGTACAATTACTTAGAACCACTCAACATAACATTAGAGAAAAAAAAGACGAAACTTCAATATTTACGCCTGCAAAGTGTAAGTCCATCACCAATTGAAAGAAGGCTTGATTCAATGCGAGGGTCCTTTGCAAGGAAGCTATTTAACTTCTTGATTGGCTCAAGTCCATGTTTAACAACTTTCATAATTGGGTCATTCTTGAATATTTCATCATCTTCATCATAAGCAACTGAGCCAAACCAAAGAGTGTTGTCAAAGGCAATTAGTCCTCCAACTTTGACAAGTTTTAGCAATGGTTCATGGTACTTGATGTAGTTTTCCTTGTCAGCATCAACAAATGCAAAATCAAAGGTCCCTTCTTTACCCTGTGTTTTGGTAAGTCAACAATGTTACGCGGAACTATTTAAAAACTCAAAAAAGGAAATTAAATAATTGATTCATGTTGAGATATGCCTTAAATTATAGGCGCTAGGATTAATCAAGCATGGAACGGTGTCTTATAATTAACTTATGCCTTCATCATTCTATAATTTGTATTCTCTATTCTAAACCTAATAAAATCAGTTTTCTCTATTGTGTGGACGTAGCTAACACATTGTTAATGAAACACGTTAAATTCTTCTGTCGATTGCTCTTTAATTCCTCGTTGCGTTCTTACAACAATCTATTAACCACCTTGAGGATCTTATAATAGTACAAATAATCTTTGTATGTCTTACCTCATTAATTAGGTCATCCAAAAATGGCGTGGCGGTTCCTTCAACAAAGTCAATTTTATGCTCAACTCCGGCCTTTTTGATGGCTGGTAGTCCAACTTCGTATGCTTCTCTATCTGGGTCAACTGCTAAAA
This sequence comes from Beta vulgaris subsp. vulgaris, assembly GCF_026745355.1. Taxonomy (NCBI): domain Eukaryota; kingdom Viridiplantae; phylum Streptophyta; class Magnoliopsida; order Caryophyllales; family Amaranthaceae; genus Beta; species Beta vulgaris. The sequence goes on from NC_079207.1 coordinate 66,657,137, forward strand.
CCTACAAACATTAAAAAAAATATTAATGCTTTTAGACGAAAGAAGCACACACTTTAGAAAGATATTTAACAAACTCTATCGTACAGAGTTATTTTGGAACTCTAGAGGATCTCGACACCTTTAAAAAAGGAAGACTAAGGGCTTGTTCTCTTCGGCATAAAACAGCTGAACTGAACTGATCTCGACACCTTTAGTAAAGTTGGTTAAGAATAATATTAACTTGTTGAGAAAGTTCACCTTGCCATCTTCAGGGAGAGCGAGTGCAGTAGCAAGAAGTGAATAGCCAGTAAAAACGCCAATTTCTAAAGTGTTCTTGGCATTCATGAGTTTCAATAGTATTGAAAGGAATTGTGCTTCATCAGCTGATGCATTCATGATGCTCCTGAACAACCCAAAAGATAAGAAATAAGTACATTTACTTTAGTGTTTGGTCTAATCAATATGTGACTTATAAATTTTGGTACATTAGAAACTAAAAAGTATATTCATGTGAATTTAGTTTAAGTTAGCTTATCTAAGCTGATAGCTTATCATAACTTATTGTAATTGTAAATTGAAATTAAGTAGCTCTTATTTATTGGCTCCCAACTTAAAATATAACCTTGGACTTAATTAATCTGAATAGATGAAAATTAGATACAGATTTTTAAATGCAACGTGCCACAAAGCTCATAAGCTTGTAATGAGATTATGATGAGTTTTTTGTTTTTAAATGATAAGGAGAAGGACCGTGTCCAGACCTTAACTCTCAAATTCTTGGTATAACATTTGTAGGTCGGATGCTTGAGAGTAGAGGGGACTGGGGAGAACAAGGGAATCCTTGCTTCCAATTTCTAAACACCACACTTGATAAGATTCAAACCCCAAGACCTCAAAGATCTAAATTCTGAGATAAGAGTCTTGTCAAGTGACTCAGTATTACTTGTGATTTGGGAGTACTAAATTCTAGGTTAGTGACAATACATATACTATAAGAAACATATAATGTCGCACTATCATTGAAACATAGACACGAAAAATGGCCTCTTTTTGATATTTTTCTATCTCATGGTCAAACTAAGGGAATTTTGATACCTCTATCCTATAACGCCATCCCAATTCCCAACCCCATGAAAATAAACCACATAGCTTATTTTTCACCTAGAGAAAGAGAGAAAAAGAGTACTGTACATATGTTTGTATTTCACCACTGTGGCATCTCTAATTTCCTTCATCTGCTCATGCTCATTTGGGTAAGCACTTGTATTCAAGATATACTGTACAAAAAAACATGCAAACACACACATATTAATTCAAAATCATCATATAGTAATAGTATACCATTATTCCCTCTTGACTCTTGAGCCATCAGTAATCATCATACTCTATTAATTCATATGTTGGTATGTACTTATAAGTTTGGCAAGTAAATTAATCCATATAATAAATATATTAAAAGGTGTTCTTAAAAAAAAAAAAACGGATGCCGCGTGGCGCTCTTCCTAAGGGAGATTCCATATATACTAAAAAAAAATAAAAAAAAAATTACACGGTATAGGTTTTAATCCCGTGACTTTAACTTAATATACTAAAGTTATCCGGGACATAGTCCAAGCCTAATAATTATTTTTTTTCTGAAAAAGTTGTAAAAACACAAATAATTAATAAGATAATTAACTAACCTCCTGAAGGGCTGGGCTTGCAAGAATGGTCTTCTCCTTGATTTTGTTCAAGTCCATTATTGCTGCTATTAAGAGAGTTAAGCAAAGGATTTGTATGAGAAGTGTTTTGATTTTTGTTGTACTGAAACTCTGAAAGCTATATATATACAGAGAGAGACGCACAAAAGTTACGTAATATGCATATAATTATTAATAGCATTTACTTCTATTACATTGAAGTAGACTTTTCAGTTTGAATATAATGTTTTCCAAATTCCAAGCCCACCACGAAAGACCATTACTCACTTAATTGATTAGTAGTAGTAACAAAGTTCACTTTTTTTTTTTTTTTTTTTTTTTACAAACTTTACTTCTTTAATTTACCCACCCTTTCTTTTATTTTTCATATTTCTGTTGTTTCAAAGTGTATCAAGTTGGACTTCTATATACAACTAAGGAAAGGGAAAAATAAACACTAGTGCAAGTCATTAAAGCACTAAATTTTTTTATTCTCTTTTCTTTTACGCTAACTCAACAAGCACTAAAGCTCCGTTTCCTCTGTTTTTAGTTTTACATTATTTGGTAAGTAAAGAAGTGTAAAATCATTTTTCCTTAGTCCCCTCAAAAAAAAAAATCATTTTTCCTTAGAGTAAAATTACTCTCCCAATGATGGAAAACCACCCCTTTCAAAATGAAGGAAAAACTGTTCTCCTTATCTCTCTTGTACACTACTTTCACTATATCTTTACTTTCATCATTTTTCTTATGTGGAATCAAACAATGAAAAACTAATTTTAAAATTGTATTTTTTATTATAAATTATTTTTCATGAAAATTATTTTACACTTAAAATGTGTTTTACTTCCTATCAAAAAAATGATGCCGCCCCAGTTGATGACTTAGTCAAGAGTCAAGAGTCAACTAGTCAAGACTCAAGAGAACGTTCATGGTTCGAAATTTCTGTTTTGACGGCCACTAGAGTTTGACTGTTGAGGCTTGAAGAAAAAGAAAGTTAACAACTACTTCTTTGGGCCTTAAATGTTAATTTATGGTTGTTGCAGTATTTTACCCCATATCAAGGGTTTTTTTCATGGATATACTTGGATAATAGGATATTTTGTGAAGATATATCTTACTAATTTTTTTTTTGTGGAGACTGTAAAGAAGTTGGAGGGAAGTCAATGTAATAGAAGCAAACGAATATCACACACTATACAAAGAGTAATTAAGCAAGTCAAATGCTGAAAATTTGACTTTCTAACCATAAATAGTGTTTTTGGTAACTTTTAACAAAACTTAAATTTAGGTTGGTATATCTCTAAAAAAAAAACATTAATAAGGTATATCCCTATAAAATGCTCTATTACCTTAGTTTATCCTCGCAAAAAACTCCTAAATCAATTTAAAAAATTTGTTACCATCTACAAAGAAGTAGGCGTGTCGATACTTAGCAGTCGAATAGTGCTATATAGTAGGAAAAAATATTTGCATTTTGATATTTTATTCTAGATTGATTTTTTTTTTTGAAAAAAAAGAAAAGAGATAAGCATTTGCAAGTAATGTACTGGTTAAGATTATATTGATATGCCCATATACAAGAGGTGGGTAGCTATTTAAAAGATTATATTGATATGTGTTTATTATCAAGTTGTAAGGAATGAGCCTCTTATGGTTGTCAACTAGTATTGGCAAATCTTTGAAAGTGATTCTCTGTGTCTATGTTTTCACTACAGCTTGGAAAACTTTTAGTCAATTGTATGACATAGAAGAGAATTACAAAATTTTGATCTATAGAGAGGAGAATGCACTTTTGAGCCAAAAATATGCAACTTTTGAGCGTGGAAGAATGAGACTCTACTATCCCACATCGATAAACGTACAAACTTATTAATCCTTAATAAGTAGACAGAACACTATAACACCCGTCGAGCTTGGTAACGCGAGCTTGTGACCCAAGTGGGGACAACAAGGTGGTGGAACATGGATCCAGATAGCTGGGTCGGGTCTTGGGCTGGCTTAAGTCTCTTGGGGTCCTAAAGCGGAGGGCACTGCGCGAGGCTGGTTTCACAGAGCAACGACAACCTCCCGCTCCTGTCAGTGGGCGGATAACGGGCCGGTGTCACCCGGATCCAATAGTACCAAACTAGCTTAGATCTCAGCTGGACCACCACCTTTTTTTTTTTTTAACTAAACTAATATATGGATCAATGAAACATGTCACTTTGGGTATCCAACCACCACTGAACTAACCTCATCAAATATAGCAGAACTATGATAAGAAGCTTATTTGGTATGTATCAAAATTTTGATAAAAAAACATTTATTGTGGTTGAAATTTTACAATATTTGCAGATTTGTATTCCCTTTGTCTATTGAAGTAGAAGTACTTCATTTAGATAACTGAGACACTTATTGAAGAGATGCATGAACTTCTGTTGTTTAACTAATGAGTTAAGAAACACGAAAATATGTGTTTTTTGATAGTTACCTCTTAATAGAGAGAATGTGATGCATGAACTTATGTTGTTTAACTAATGAGTTAAGAAACACGAGAATAGGTATTTTTTGAAATTGTTTGTAAATAGAGAGAATGTGATGCATTAACTTATGTTGTTTACCTAATGAGTTAAGAAACACGAGAATATGTATGTTAAAATTGTTTGTTAATAGAGAGAATGTGATGCATCAACTTATGTTGTTTAACTAATGAGTTAAGAAACACGAGAATATGTATTTTTTGAAATTGTTTGTTAATAAAGAGACTGTGATGCATTGACTTATGTTGTTTAACTAATGAGTTAAGAAACACGAGATCAATATGTATTTTTTGAAATTGTTTGTTAATAGAGAGAATGTGATGCATCAACTTATGTTGTTTAACTAATGAGTTAAGAAACACGAGAATATGTATTTTTTGAAATTGTTTGTTAATAAAGAGACTGTGATGCATTGACTTATGTTGTTTAACTAATGAGTTAAGAAACACGAGATCAATATGTATTTTTTGAAATTGTTTGTTAATAGAGAGAATGTGATGCATTGACTTATGTTGTTTAACTAATGAGTTAAGAAACACGAGAATATGTATTGTTTGTTAATAGAGAGAATGTGATGCATTAACTTATGTTATTAACTAATGAGTTAAGAAACACGAGAATATATGGTATTTTTTTGAAATTGTTTATTAATAGAAAGAATGTGATGCATGAATTTATGTTATTTAACTAATGAGTTAAGAAACACGAGAATAGGTATTTTTCTTAAAATTGTTGCTAATAGACATAATCGGACACAAAGGAAAAGAAAATGGTAACAATATTAGGTGACAGAGAAAGTAGTCATTCATCCCTATATAATTTGTGAGTTACCTAATTAAAGATAGCAAAACAACTATAATAACGTATGTGGTATGTTTCAAAATTTTGATAAAAAGATGTTAAAAAAATATTTGTTGTTGTAGATACATAACCGTATCTCCCCAACTGAGTATCTTATAATGACTACTTCTTCCATTTCTAACAGATCAAAAAAAGAATAAAGAAATTCATCTCATGGTACATCAAAATTCTTCTAATACGTTGACCTCATTCACTTCAAAGCCTAATACTTGACCACCAGCATCATCCCTCAAATATCATCATCACCATATTATACAAACTAAGAGTGACTATCAAATTTCTTGGTAATCTCACGCAAATATTCAACACCATACAAAACTATTTTCAAGGCTTGAGTATATTCAATTTAAGATCCGAATAAACCAACGACCTAAACGTATAAATTTCTAAGGGTTTTCTAGTAATTTTTTATTTTATTGAAGTTACTAACTTTTTATTGAGTTAAGCATAAATACGAGCCTTAAGTTTTAGTACTTTTCACTAATTGGGGACTCTAAGTTTTTTTTTCACCCTTAGAGTACTATGACCACTCTCACGCTATATTTTAATTAGTTGTGGTTAAAAACTTAGTACCTTGAGTTAAAAACTTAATACTTAGGGTTATCATTGTTTTGGTTGTTATTTGCGTCTGGGAATTGATCAAATTGCTAATATCCTACTCAAAAAAAAAATTGCTAATATCAAGTTTCACTTTCTTTTACTCTCTTTTGTTAACTTGGATTTAACTCACTTAAGCAAAAAAATGCAAAAACATAGTACCATCAGATCTAAAACTTAATATCTTTTATAAAAACTTAGTCCCTAAAGCAAAAACTTGATTAAATATAACTGTAACAACCAAAAACTTAAACATTTTGGGAATAAAATCTTGACAAAAAAGAAAGCTAATAAATGACCCAACAAACACCATGCAACTCCATGCAACTATGAACAAACTGGAAAGCTAATTAGCTTGCATCATCCTATCCCCATGCATCAATATAAGAGCAAAAGAGCAACACCTGCATAAAATGAAACAACCAGCAACTTTTAAAATCATTTACTTGTTCAAACTTACAGTGATGTATATAATCAGCTCAATAATAAGTAAAGTCACTTACTAATCAAGGTTGGATGATGTTAGATTTGAGTTCATGTTGATTTGAGTTAAACTTTGATTTTTGTACTGCCAATTCAAGCAACATGAGAAGTTAACATGTTAATTATGGGAGAAGAATGAATATGAAGAAAAAATGAGCATATTAACTTACCATGGCTTGTCTCTGGTAGCCATTTGGGTAGGTGTAAATACCTACACCTCTGTTGTGCATTAGAACACTTGTTTGACTTTGTTGTGTTGAGGGCGCAATTGTCTTCTCTTTTGTTGTTTGCCTATGTTTTGATTGCTTTTCTTTTGGTGCCTTTTGTTTAGCTTGTTGTTGATTTGACGACCCTTGTGGTGCTGTGGGTGTATCGATTAATGACATTGGACACTTTCTTTTGTTATGTCCTTTCTCACCACAATTACTACACTTATGGAGTTGTATATAAAAAAACACAAGTAAAATGTGCAAAATATCAAGCAATTAACATAATATATGTGATATTATGAAGTACTAATTACGTAGTATATAAAACTCTTGATTTGTAAAAGAATTTTCGCAAACACACGAATTAGTGTTAATCAATATTCACCCAATTTGGATTTAAACAATTGAATGTAGGCTATCTAGTACAATAACAAAAATCAACAAAATGGTAATTGATTAAATAGTCTACTAAATTTGTGGAATGCCAAAATTACATTTGGTAGTACTACCATTCTTTCATTCACAGTCAACGTGCATTCACATAGAGGTTGACAAATCCTTAATCTATTGAACCAAAAAAAAAAGCCCAATTACATTAACATTAGTCCTTGCTAATTATTAAAAAAAAAGGCCAATTACATTTACACCTATGTAACCTCTAATCGGTACCTTCTGTGTAATGCACTATGCATCATCATCCTCCTCCTGTGTAAGGCTAATTCAATGCCTTATGATGAGAACTAACTCATGTAAATTAAGATTTGAATATCTAGACTAAAGATGAATTCAGACACCCTTAGGCCTTAACCTCCCTTTCCTATGTTATGCTCATAGATAGTTGGCATTTTTCTTCAATATAAAGCATAATTTATACTAAAAACCTTAATTAATTAAAAACGAACAATTTCATCATCAACTGAATTGCTACAGTTCAATGATATTTTCATGAATAAAACTTAAAATTTATAGAAAAAAACGATTAATAAACCCTAACCCTAACATATAATATTGAAAAAGTTGAGTAATTGAAACAAAAAAAAAACTTTGGAGCAACTTACCTAAATTGGGAGCAGCAAGAGTGCGAAATTGGAAGCAAAAACTGAGTTTGGATCAACAATAGTCTGACCTTAGCTTTGGGAAGCTTCTTGAACAGAGGAGATAAAAGAAAGTGAAACTTGTATTTGCAGTTTGATCAATTCAAGACGCAAATAACAACCAAAGGAATGATAACCCTAGGTATTAAGTTTTTAACTCAAGGTACTAAGTTTTTAACTCAAGGTACTAAGTTTTTAACCCCAACCAATTAAAATATAGGGTAAGAGTGGTCATAGTACTCTAAGGGTGAAAAAAAAACTTAGAGTCCCCAATTAGTGAAAAATACTAAAACTTAGGGCTCGTATTTATGCTTAACTCACTTTTTATTTATGGATCGTTAACGTACTGTACTCCTACGACTATAAATACTAAACTAATTATGTATTTTACAACAAACTCTTGCAATATTTTATTTCTTGTTTTTATTTATTTCTCATGTATATTATTTTCATACTTGATAGCAATATTTTTCTGTTCTTTTTTTTTTATAAGGGAGATAGCAATATATTTTTTTCGAAGGGAGATAGCAACAATTTTCACCATTAGATAATATGAACCTGCTAAAAACCTAGTAATTTTGAATTCTTAATAACACGTTACTAAAGAAGTAATCTTATTTGGTTATTTAATTGAATAAAACATGCTTTAAGTCGTTCCAAATATAGGCCAACAATGCAAACTCAATTTTTGGTTCAATTACCAACTATAGAGTCATGACAGAAAAATTTATATTGAATAAGTCTCTAAGTTAATTAGGTTTACTAGTCTTCTTTAAAGACTTGTTGGCGATTTCAAAACGTTTTTCAATTCTTAAAACCCTTTAATGAATTAATCAAATACACGCTCACATCGTGTATTCGACAATCATGGTCGTATAATTTTGCAGTATTTGCAACATCGTATATCCCTTTCTATTGAATCTCTTCCTATTTTATAATTTAGACCACTGAGATTTAAGTGAAAATATGGATGAACTTATGTTGTTTCACTAATGAGTTAAAAAGTACATTTATTAAATAGAGAGAATGTAAATCGAACACAAAGGAAAAAATGGCAACTTTAAGTGACACAAGAAGTAGTCATTCATCCCTATGCAATTTGTGACTTATGCTAGCGTGACATTTTTTATCTTCACACTCATTCCCCTCCTTTCTTTTATCTCTTGGTTCTACTAAAGGGGCGTTTGGTTCATATGATTCTGATATGAGGTATGGGTTTAGAATGAGCAAAATGCATACCTAGTGTTTGTCTACAAAATTAAAAAAATGAAAACCAATACCTCAAATCCATAAGGTATGGGGTTTAGAAACCCAATGAGGTAGGTGGATATGGCTCATACCAATACCTCAGGGTATCAAATAGAAGAAAAAAATATATTCCCAAATAAAACCAAACACATGGTATTAGGTATCAAGTTCCAAACCTATACCACCTTGATTTTATTCTTGATTCCAAAGTCCAAACCCATACCACTATATGAACCAAACACCCCCTAATAACGTCCTTTAGGAAAACTGCAAAAATGGTGACAAAGCCTCTTTAGTTTACTCATTTGTGGGATTAACCCCCTTAAGTTAAAAATGTGAAATTAATTATTATTATATCCAGTCATTTTTTTTGACAAAGTATTAATTTATGATCTAGCTTGAATAAGATTTGTATGTAATTAAATTAAGGGGGCTGTTTGATTTATTAAATTTTAGTTTGAGAAGTGGAAATTTATTCTTGCTACATCATAAAATGGCCAAAAGTTTCCCAATTCACTTCTTCGACGGATATGTTGGTCAATTGATACTTGAGAGTTTGACACAACAATGTAAAAATTACCACATAACTTGTTAAAATAGCTAGCCTTTTAAGATCAAGATGGCACAATATCATATCCCTCATTAGAAAGACAACTTGGAAATTTTAAGTCAATCCACTGTATGATACAAACGAGTAGGAACAAGGAAGCAATTATAAATTTTTCTACAGAAAATGGAGCCAAAATATGCAACTTCACAAAGAAGGCAAAAGAATGAGATGATCTTATCCCACATCGAAGAATTTGATGATCTGGTCTCACTTAATATAACAACAGCACCACTATGCACAATGTCGAGCTCGGTAGCGTGAGCTTGTGACCCAAGTGGGGACAATAAGATGGTGGAATACGGATCAAGTGAACTGGGTCGGGTCTTGGGCTTGGCTTTATGCTGGCCTGCCCTGTCCAAGTTGGGAGTTGATCCATGGGCCTTGGGCGAAGGCCTGAGTTTCTTGGGTTCTAGAGTGGAGGGCACTGCGTGAGGCTGGTTTCACAGAGCAACGACAACCTCCCGCTCCTGTCAGTGGACGGATAACGGGCCGGTGCCTACCGGATCCATTAGTGCCCAGTTGACTTAGATCTCCATTGGACCACCATTTTTTTTTATATGGAAAATTTATTTTGCCAACAATTTGTATATACCTTAGTTGATTTTTTTTTTTTTGGCGACAAGAGCAAACAGACGAATTAAACTAATTTACCTAGCCTAGTCGCTATTGCTAAATTGTGCGTTGCGACAAGGTCTTCTCTACGAACCTTCTTTATTCCCCATTGAGGAACTCTCCGACACAGAGCCCTGAAATCATACATAATTGTGGCGATCTCAACTGGTTGATGAAGACTTTTTGTTGCACGGACAACCTCCGTTGAATCTGAATGAACTTGTATATTACGGATTCCTTTTGAGTAAGCTTCGTAGAGTCCTCGATACACTGCGAGAGCTTCAGTTTGTAGAGAAGAAGAAGCTGAAACTATGGCGTTACCCTCAAATATCTTTTCACCATTCATATACGCCGTCCACCCTATTCCCGCTCTCGGATAGTTTAGCTTATGTCTCTTCCAAGCTCCATCTACCAAAATTTTGCATGCTTCTTGTTGATCAGAATATAGAATGGGTGAGACCCTCTGATGGGAGTCAGACTCAGATAAACCCCCCTTAATTTGATGTCCTTTTATTCTATTACTTTCGTCAAATTCTTCGAGAAGGATGTTCTTCTTTTGTAGTATAACAGACGGGTGTTCGAATAAACTCTTAAACACAACATTATTTCTGTAAAGCCAGATTGACCAGAGAGTAGTAACAAACTCTCTTACCCTCTCGGATTTTACGCCGTCTTCCCGCCAAAAAAGTTGTAAAAAATTCCGGATCCAAACTTCAATTGGAATGTATTCACTTGACCGAGTATTAATTCCAAGTGCAGAAGCAGACCATATTCGAGAAGAAATATCACAGTCTCTGAACAAGTGCCTTTCATCCTCTGGAAATTGATGGCATATGCTGCAGTTAACACTTATGGGAATGTTGCGCTTTGCTAAGTTACAATTGGTGGCTAGGGCTTTTTGGAGAAGTCTCCAGATAAAAATCTTCCATTTGGGTCTAAGATCAGAGGCCCAGAGTTTACTCCAAAACTTCCTTTTATTACAAGAGGATTCAAGGCCTCCTCTCAGCCCAAGAAGGAATGCAAAAGCATCCTTTACTCTAAAATCCCCATGCTTAGACTCACTCCATGCAAAGTAATCCTGAATATGCTCCTTAGGAATGTAGGTTGTAAGGATCCTAATAGACGATTTTGGCATAAACAGCTTCCAGATGAGCTCAGAGTTCCACTTTTTTTGATTAGTTACCATTAAATCCTTAACGGTAACTAATCAAAAAAAGTGGAGGGCACTGCGTGAGGCTGGTTTCACAGAGCAACGACAACCTCCCGCTCCTGTCAGTGGACGGATAACGGGCCGGTGCCTACCGGATCCATTAGTGCCCAGTTGACTTAGATCTCCATTGGACCACCATTTTTTTTTTATATGGAAAAATTATTTTGCCAACAATTTGTATATACCTTAGTTGATTTTTTTTTTTTTGGCGACAAGAGCAAACAGACGAATTATACTAATTTACCTAGCCTAGTCGCTATTGCTAAATTGTGCGCTGCGACAAGGTCTTCTCTACGAACCTTCTTTATTCCCCATTGAGGAACTCTCCGACACAGAGCCCTGAAATCATACATAATTGTGGCGATCTCAACTGGTTGATGAAGACTTTTTGTTGCACGGACAACCTCCGTTGAATCTGAATGAACTTGTATATTACGGATTCCTTTTGAGTAAGCTTCGTAGAGTCCTCGATACACTGCGAGTGTAATACTCCGTATTTTTAGTAGTAATTTCGTACTAATTAAGAAAATATAAAAGAATTAATAAAAAGGTATTTGAGTTCATTTACAAATTAATAGGAATAAATTAGTGTTAATATGAATTTGTTAGGAATTTTCGGAGTTTTAAAAAGTAACCTAATCTTCACTTGACCTAGGGTTACTACCTTTTGAAGGGAGTATAAAAAGAAAAGGAGAGGGAATTTCAGAAAACCCTAAACCCTTTTCTTCTCCCTCTCCTCAGCCGACCTTCTTCTTCTCTCTCTCTCTCCTTGGCCGATCTCCCCCTTGCTCTCTCTCAGAATTTTCTCTCTCTCTCTCGGATCTCTCTCTCTCCCACAGATTCTTCCCTCTCTCTCGCTGTTCTCCTCATTTTCTTCGTCTCCCTCGCCGTGTCTTTCTTGGAAATCGTCGAGGGGGCGAAGGGGGTTGTGGTTCGAGCGCGCGGAGGGTGCGCAGGCGTCGAGGGTCGAGAGGTTGCGAGATTTCGTCGAAGGGGTCGAGTTGTGTGCGAGTTGTCGAGGGTTCTGTTCGGGAGTTTTGGTGCGAAGAGTGTTGTGGTTCGTGCGAGGCTCACGAGAGGACGAAGGTGTGTGACGGCTTGCGAGTGTCGTGCTGTGTGGTGCGACGTACGAGCAACAACGAGAGTGTTGGTGAAGGTGTTCGTGTGGTGGGAATTCCGTCGAGCACGAGGGTGCGAGTTCCGCCGGAATTCTTGTGCGAAAAGCGGATCGAGTGCTGCGACAAGAGTCGTGGTGTTTGAGGGTTTCGTGCGCGTGTGTGGTGTGGTCTTCGGTCGCCGGAATTCTTTCGCCGGCGATTTCTAGCGGTATAATTTTGTACTTAACTTAGTATGTCAGTTTATTAATTATTTTTATATTTACTGTTTTCGTAGTTAAGTAAGGTTTGTAATTAATAATTAGTAATTAGAGTGTTTAGTAATTTATTAGATTGTTAACTAGTTAAGTTATTGTTCTGTTTTAAGTAAAAATTCTGGTTAGGTTTGTAATTGGAATAAGTTGAAAGTAGGAAAAGTGTGTCCTATTATTAGTTACAGTTATTATCGTTTCATGAGTAACCTGTTTCATGAAATCTGACTTTGGGACATATGACTTACCCTTTGGACATGGAACTTACCTTTTGGACATGGAACTTACCTTTTTGGACATATGACTTACTCTTGGACATATGACTTACTCTTGGACATATGACTTACTTTGGACATATGACTTAACTTCTGGACATAAGACAGGTTGGACTTATGACATTTTGGATTGGTAAAATAGTGGACTAATGTTACTAACTAACTTAGTTACTCACTAACTCTGACTTCTAAAAGACGTTAAATTCACTAGATTAGAATTATAACGAAAGTTCTGGAATAAGGTTTTAACTATTGCTTAATTCGAATCGTTAGACCGTTATGGCCTTAGTACGTAGTAGTTGTTAGTGTTATCAAGGACGTAACACTAAAGCTTTGTTTTAACGATTTAGGTCCCAATTTCATAAGCGGCTCGTTCTATTAAGTCAGCGAAAATTCTCCGCTACAAGGTACGTACGCGTACCAGTTTACTTTCAAAGCTTAGTATCATGATTAGGTTGCAGTTCATGTTATTGGAACCTAGTACCATGATAGGGAACATTTGATTGTGATTTTTGGTTAGACGTTTATAACGTGAAATCAATATGATGCATTGAAATATGTTGCAATGAAATGCGAAGTTCTATCGTAGTGTAACATCAGCATTATTAATCTGATCTATAGGGTAACAAGAGTGTTACCAGAGATAAGATTGAGTTTGGTAATTAAGAGAGCATGTAAATGACTCCTTAAAGTTATAAAAGAATGGTTGGTATTAAAAGAAGATTATGGCGATACTTGTAGTTGGATTCCCTACAAGTATAGAACAATGGGGGGAGTGTGGGACTTGTCCTACACTCCTACGCAGGCCTACTGTGACGACAGTAGTGTCCTTATATTTTGATAACTCAAGTAGGCGGAAGGTTCCGTTCGATCTTGGGGGTATGCATACTAAGGTGATGGGTGTGAGACGGAACAAAACCGTATTTGCATTTCATCTAATAGACCAAGTTGTCTATTAAGGATTCAGTAGCCCGTATGATTCTAGTAAGATGACGGTGCCCGTTCGATGCCAAATAATGAAAGATTAAAGAATGTGAGATATTGTAATTTCATATAGTAGTCTGTAAGGTGTGCATCATTTATGTTCATATAGTTTCAATGGTTTATTACGTACTCAGCATAGCTGACTCTGTGTGTTATTATGTGTTTGTTGTCCTGTGATGAACCATTGATACTTCAATGGGGGGCAGACTAGGTGAGCTGGTGCTGCTGCATGATATCAAGCATAAGGGGGCTAGTCTGTAGTTTGAAGTTAAACTTTTGGTTTAAGTATTACTGAATTTTATAGAATATTGCTACATGGTTTGAGTTTGAATAAAGAGGGGTCAACTATGATTCCCGAGTTGTATTTACATTTTCTATTCCGCTGCAATTTGGTTTTGAGACAATGAATTTGAGTTACCGTATTTCTAATTATGCCTTGCGTTCCATCGCGGCGGTAACACTCCCAAAGTCGATGCGACGTAGCATTAGACGTGTATGGATTTTGGGGGTGTTACAAAACTGGATTCAGAGCCAGAAGCTCCTATTTTCAAAGACGTTTTCGAAACGATTTCAAAACGGGTAGTATGGGCTAGGAGCATATAGATCATGTCACGTGCATTAAGTCATAGGAATGTTATCATTGCAATTTTGTTCGTATCTCGAACTTGTATGTGCTCTCTGTGTAATTGAAATGGTGAAAGATTCTCGAAATCTTCAAATGTGACTAGATTAAAAAGTGTACAAGGATAGGTCTAAATTGATATTAGACTCAAAACTTATTTTAGTATAAAACTATTTTATTGATCGAAATGAGCTTGATTTCACTTGTGGATTTCAAAGTTAAAATGAGCATTTACCTCTTTACAAAAACTTAGACTATTCTATTTTGTTTTAATTTCGCAGATGGTTCACGACATAGGTTGTAAGGACTATTTGATGAAACAAGTAGGGGAGACTGGGATATGTGGTTCTTTAAAATGAAGTCTGCTATGGATTACAGAATTATGCAAGGGGAGCAGTGGTTACGATCTGAGGGCTCTAGGATACACTTCATGCTTCGTTTATGTTCCAGACATAGAGCCATATAGATTTGTTCATCGTAGGTATGGGATATGTGGACTACAGAGGGGTATTTCAATAGGAATAAGCATACCTACGGATACCAGAACCTTCCTTCCAAAAGCACTTCCTCACTGACCTTAAATACTGCGAGAATGAGTGAGGGTTCGTGAAACGGGTCAAAAACCCTTCTACTTCATCTGAAGGGGAAAGTTCGAGCAATAGGGCCATAGATGGGAATTGAGAACCCAGGGTCATACCTGAACCCCATCAGCCCTGTGGCAAAGAGGCCAAGATACCAGCCATTTGAGGATGAGTTATTAGCCGATGACTTTCAAAATCTTAGGACAGTCACTTACGTCTTCGATGATGAAAGGAACAATAGGACCTTCATTATAGTGTTGGGTGGGGTCCAGGTTGTACAGGGTTACATGGGGAGGATGATGATGAGCCACCCCACTAGAGGATGTGCCAGTTGAGGAAGAGGACCCTGCTGAGAACGAAGACCCTGTTGAGGATGAGAATCCTGTTCAGGAGGAGGATCCCATTGAGGAGGAGGATTCCATCGAGGAAGAAGACCCCGAGGAAGACCAAGGACCCATACTAGAGGATATATTCTTTGAGGACGGCGAGCCGGATGCAGAGAGATTGACCTTGATGGGGGGATGGAGGATTCTGGATCAGAGGATGAAGCTCACCGCTTAGCCCATAGTTCTTTTGAGCATATATGTAGGATTAGGATTTTTGTTTTATTTTGTCGTTTTTGTTCATTTGTTATGTTATGATAATAAGGCTTGCATGCCGATTAGGGAGTAACATTATTTGATTTATATAATATATATGGTATTTCTTTACAAACATTACATTCCCATTTTCAATAATAGTGCATAGTGTTATCTTTTATTGTTAATTGTGGCATCTTATTTTGGATGATTGTAATGCAAGTCAGTACAGACTTAAAGGTGTTCGCAATATATGTTTATATGTTAAATGTGTATTCGTTGAATAAGTTAAAACAAAAATTATGTGTAAGTCACTGAAATAGCTACTATGTTAATTTCAGCGCAGAATGGTTCGATCGGGAGGCGCCCCTGAAACCTCTCTTAACATCGAGCAATCGATACGCGACCTAGTGCAGATTACCGCCAACTTAGCCCAAGGTCACAACCGGGATGGGGACCTATCTGAAAAAGTGGCCCGTAGGAACCCACCTATACTAAATGGAAAAGGGGGACCTGAAGAGTTGGAGAACTGGGTTGGGGAATTTGATAAGCTTTTCTTCACCCATCCTGTCCTGACGAGAAAACCGTGCCCTTAGCTAGCTACTATCTGCAGGGGGATGCCCATTTCTGGTGGACCCAGGCTAAGGACAACCTTCTAAGCCAACCGGGTTTCGGGTGGGAAACTTTCAAAAAGGCCCTAAGAGACAAGTACTACCCTCCGTATCTTAAGAAACAAAAAGCCCAGGAGTTTATGATGCTGGAGCAAGGGACCATGTCTGTGAGGAGTATTACCGAAAATTTATTGAACTAATGAGGTTTGCCCCGAGATTGCCCCTACTGAGGAGGCTAAAGCCTCACGTTTTGAATTGGGACTTACCCTTGACCTGCAGGGTAGACTGGGGGGAGATACATTCACCTCTCTGGACCATGTGTTTGGCAAAGCTGCCCACCTTTATGCTATCAGGAAGAGGGAGGAAGGGGGTAAGCTTGGCGAGAAACGTAAGGATAACCCAAACCCTGAGGGCCAAAGTTTGAGAAAAAGCACAACGGGAACCAGAAACAATCAAAACCCTCAGAGAAATTTTGGTAAGGGACCCAATAATAACCCTAATCCCAACAACAACAACAACAACAACAACCGCAACAAAACCAATAACCGCAGACCTGAGCGTGTATATCGGTGTAGAAAGTGCCCTAACAACCATCCTGGTAAGGACTGTGAGGGTAACAAGGTTGAATGCCGGAATGTGGGAAGATGGGGCATAGAGCCTATGAATGCTATTCGAAAAACAAGCTAAACCCCAATGGCCAAAGGAAGGGGAACTATGGGGACAAGCCCCGAAACGGAAATGGATAACGGGAATGGTAACGGGGGAGGTAATTACAATGGGAATTCTAACTATTCCAAGCCCGCACCACACCAGCAACCAAGTCTCTAATGTGAACAATGCAACTAGTTCCCAAGATAAGGGCAAAGGGAAGCTGTACATGATGACGGCTAGAGAAGAAGAGGCTCGTAGAGACGTTGTCACGGGTACATTTTCTATCAACTCCACTCCTGTTAAAGTTTTATTTGATTCTGGAGCATCCTTGTCATTTATTGCCCATGCAACTGTTAGAAATTTACATTGGTCGAGTCTGAGTCGATTTCTATGCCTATAGTCATTCCATCTGGGGAGACTGTTAACTGTTCTAAAAGATTCCTAAAAGTGCCATTAAAGATAGGTGAGGGATACTTTCCCTCTGATCTGATAGAGTTTAACTTATCAACCTAGATATCATTCTGGGGATGGATTGGCTTGGGAAGTACATGGCTAAGATAGATTGCGATGCGCAGAAAGTGGAACTAAAGGACCCATTGGGGAAAAGAGTGTCATATAGGAGAATACCTCGAGAACCAGGAATTAAAGTTATCAATGCGTTACAACTTAAGAACTACGTAGACAAGGGTTGGCCCCTATTTATGTGTTCAGTGAGAAGAGTTGAGGATGATCCGTTAAGGCCTGAAGATGTGCCCATAGTCCGAGAATTCCAGGATGTCTTTCCTGAGGAAATACCTGGTATGCCTCCAAGGAGAGATGTAGAGTTCACCGTTGACCTAGTACCTGGGACTGGACCCATTTCGAAAGCCCCATATCGGATGGCTCCGGCAGAAATGAATGAGTTAAAGAACCAGTTAGAGGAACTACTAGACAAAGGGTATATTAGACCTAGCATGTCGCCATGGGGAGCACCCGTCTTATTTGTGAAAAAGAAGGATGGTAGCTTGAGGTTATGTATAGACTACCGGGCATTGAACAATGTCACTGTGAAAAACAAGTATCCATTACCTAGGATTGATGATTTGTTCGACCAACTTCAGGGTGCGGGGATGTTCTCCAAAATGACTTAAGGTCTGGTTACCATCAGTTGAGGATTGTTGATCATGATATACCTAAGACTGCCTTTCGAACCAGATATGGCCACTAGAGTTTACGGTTATGCCTTTTGGGTTAACAATGCACCTGCAGTTTTCATGGACCTTATGAATAGAATTTTCCGACCCTACCTAGACAAATTCGTCGTGGTATTCATAGACGATATCCTGATCTATTCTAAGAACAAGGAGGAACATGAGGATCATTTGAGAGTCATTTTGCAGACACTTAGGGACAACCAACTATATGCAAAGTTTTCGAAATGTGAATTTTGGTTGGAAAGAGTGTCATTTTTGGGTCATTTTATCTCTAAGGAGGGTGTATCAGTAGATCCTGCGAAGATCAAAGCCGTGAGTGAATGGCCTACCCAAAGAATGTCACGGATATAAGAAGTTTCTTGGGTTTAGCCGGTTACTATAGGAATTTGTGAAAGACTTCTCCAAAATAGCAAAACCTATGACAAACCTGATGAAGAAGGATTGTAGGTTTACCTGGAATGAGGACAGTGAGAAGGCCTTCCAAACGCTCAAAAGAGGTTAACCTCAGCCCCTGTCCTAACCTTGCCTAAGCGGAACGAAGGATATGATGTGTATAGTGATGCATCCAAAAGGGTTGGGTTGTGTTCTTGCAAAAGGGAAGTTATAGCTTATGCGTCCGCAGTTGAAGCCATATGAAGTCAATTACCCAACACATGACTAGAATTGGCCGCCATAGTATTTGCCTCAAAATCTGGAGACACTACCTCTTGGGGTAACCTGCCGTATCTTCACCGATCACAAAAGCCTTAAATATATCTTCACCCAGAAAGACCTCAACATGAGCAGCGCAGATGGTTAGAGCTCATCAAGGACTATGACTTAGACATCCAATACCATGAGGGTAAAGCCAACGTTGTTGCTGATGCGTTAAGTCGCAAGTCTAGCCATAGCCTGAATACATTAGTCGTTGCCGACAAACTTTGTGAGGAATTCTCTAGACTTCAGATAGAAGTTGTTCATGAAGGGGAGGTAGAAAGATTGCTGAGTGCCCTAACCATCGAACCTAACTTCCTAGAAGAGATAAGGGCGATCAACCTGGGGATGTGAAACTTGAGCGAGTCAAGGCAAAGCTTAAGGAGGGCAAAGCAGAGGGGTTTGCGATCCATGAGGATGGAAGCATACGATATAAGGGTAGGTGGTGCGTGCCACAAAAGTGTGAAGAGCTGAAACAAAAGATAATGAGCGAGGGTCATAACACACGTATTCTGTCCACCCAGGGGAGATAAGTTGTATAAGGACCTCAAGAAGATGTTTTGGTGGCCTGGTATGAAGAGAGCAGTAGCTGAGTTTGTTTCCAAATGCTTAACATGCCAGAAAGTCAAAAGTGAACACAAGAGACCTCAGGGAAAGATTCAACCCTTAGACATTCCGACATGGAAATGGGACTCGATATCCATGGACTTCGTTGTCGCCTTACCTAGGAGTCGGGGAGGCAATAATACCATTTGGGTGATAGTGGATAGACTAACCAAGACAGCAAGGTTCATACCTATGAAAGATACGTGGAGTATGGAAGCCTTAGCCAAGGCTTATGTGAAAAATGTCATTCGATTGCATGGAGTACCCACAAGTATAGTATCAGATCGAGACTCTCGATTCCTGTCGAATTTCTGGAAAAAGGTCCAGGAAGCATTTGGTAGTGAGCTATTAATGAGTACAGCCTTTCACCCAGCTACCGATGGTCAAACGAACGAACTATTCAGACCTTAGAGGACATGTTGCGAGCATGTGCTTTAGAATACCAAGGGTCATGGGAAGACCATTTGGACCTCATAGAATTCTCATACAACAACAGCTACCATGCTAGTATTAAGATGGCACCATTTGAAGCATTGTACGGGAGAAAGTGTCGTAGCCCTTTGTGTTGGAACGACATCAGTGAGACTGTAGTGTTAGGACCTGATGATTCAAGAGACGATGGATCAAGTGCGAGTCATTCAAGAAAAGATTAAGCTGCACAGGACAGGCAAAAATCCTATGCGGACCAGAAGCGAAGGGATGAAAATTTCGAAGTTGGGGAAAAAGTGTTGCTTAAGGTGTCCCAATGAAAGGAGTGATGCGATTCGGGAAAAAGGGGAAGCTAAGCCCTAAGTTCATAGGACCCTATGAGATACTGGCGAGGGTAGGGAAAGTTGCTTATCGCCTGGATTTACCCAACGACTTAGAAAGGGTCCATAACGTGTTTCACGTATCCCAACTCCGGAGATACGTACCTGATGCGTCACATGTCCTTGAACCTGAAAACGTAGAGATAGACGAAACTTGTCCTATGAGGAGAAACCTGTCCAGATCCTAGACCGCAAAGTGCGAGTACGAGGAATAAGGACGTCAGAATTGTCAAAGTGTTGTGGAGAAATCAAACTACCGAGGAAGCCACATGGGAAGCCGAAGATGCAATGCGTCTGAAGTACCCTGAGCTTTTCCAAGAGGTACGTGAGTTACGGGACGTAACTTTTCTTTTAAGGGGGGAAATGCGATAGAATTTCGCGCTTTCACCCTAAAGTATGTTAATTATGTTAGTATGTATTATGTTAGTTATATGCTAGTTATGTGTGAAAACTGCTTATCTATGTGTGAACGTTAGAAAACGCTTGTGAAATTTGGGACTTAGAAGTGCAAAAGATCGTCGTTAAGACGGGCTACCTCAAAGTTTCGGGACGAAACTTCTTTTAAGGGGGAAGCCTGTAATACTCCGTATTTTTAGTATAATTTCGTACTAATTAAGAAAATATAAAAGAATTAATAAAAAGGTATTTTATTATTTACAATTAATAGGAATAAATTATTGTTAATATGAATTTGTTAGGAATTTTCGGAGTTTTAAAAGAGTAACCTAATCTTCACTTGACCTAGGGTTACTACCTTTTGAAGGGAGTATAAAAAGAAAAGGAGAGGGAATTTCAGAAAACCCTAAACCTTTCTTCTCCCTCTCCTCAGCCGACTTCTTCTTCTCTCTCTATCCCTTGCCGATCTCCCCTTTCTCTCTCAGAATTTCTCTCTCTCTCTCGGATCTCTCCTCTCCCACAGATTCTTCCCTCTCTCTCGCTGTTCTCCTCATTTTCTTCGTCTCCCTCGCCGTGTCTTTCTTGGAAATCGTCGAGGGGGCGAAGGGGGTTGTGGTTCGAGCGCGCGGAGGGTGCGCAGGGTCGAGGGTCGAGAGGTTGCGAGATTTCGTCGAAGGGGTCGAGTTGTGTGCGAGTTGTCGAGGGTTCTGTTCGGGAGTTTTGGTGCGAAGAGTGTTGTGGTTCGTGCGAGGCTCACGAGGACGAAGTGTGTGACGGCTTGCGAGTGTCGTGCTGTGTGTCGACGTACGAGCAACAACGAGAGTTTGGTGAAGGTGTTCGTGTTGGGAATTCCGTCGAGCACAGGGTGCGAGTTCCGCCGGAATTCTTGTGCGAAAAGCGGATCGAGTGCTGCGACAAGAGTCTGTGTTTGAGGGTTTCGGCGCTGTGTGTGTGGTCTTCGGTCGCCGGAATTCTTTCGCCGGCGATTTCTAGCGGTATAATTTTGTACTTAACTTAGTATGTCAGTTTATTAATTATTTTTATATTTACTGTTTTCGTAGTTAAGTAAGGTTTGTAATTATATAATTAGTAATTAGAGTGTTTAGTAATTTATTAGATTGTTAACTAGTTAAGTTATTGTTCTTTTTAAGTAAATAATTCTGGTTAGGTTTGTAATTGGAATAAGTTGAAGTAGGAAAAGTGTGTCTATTATTAGTTACAGTTATTATCGTTTCATGAGTAACCTGTTTCATGAAATCTGACTTTGGGACATATGACTTACCCTTTGGACATGGAACTTACCTTTTGGACATGGAACTTACTTTTGGACATATGACTTACTTGACATATGACTTACTTTGGACATATGACTTACTTTGGACATATGACTTACTTTGGACATAAGACAGGCTGGACTTATGACATTTTGGATGGGTAAAAAGTGGACTAATGTTACTAACTAACTTAGTTACTCACTAACTCTGACTTCTAAAAGACGTTAAATTCACTAGATTAGAATTATAACGAAAGTTCTGGAATAAGGTTTTAACTATTGCTAATTCGAATCGTTAGATCGTTATGGTCTTAGTACGTAGTAGTTGTTAGTGTTATCAAGGACGTAACACTAAAGCTTTGTTTTAACGATTTAGGTCCCAATTTCATAAGCGGCTCGTTCTATTAAGTCAGCGAAAATTCTCCTACAAGGTACGTACGCGTACCAGTTTACTTTCAAAGCTTAGTATCATGTTTAGGTTGCAGTTCATGTTATTGGAACCTAGTACCATGATAGGGAACATTTGATTGTGATTGTTTGGTTAGACGTTTATAACGTGAAATCAATATGATGCATTGAAATATGTTGCATTGAAATGCGAAGTTCTATCGTAGTGTAACATCAGCATTATTAATCTGATCTATAGAGTAACAAGAGTGTTACAGGATAAGATTGAGTTTGGTAATTAAGAGAGATGTAAATGACTCCTTAAAGTTATAAAAGAATGTTGGTATATAAAAGAAGATTATGGCGATACTTGTAGTTGGATCCCTACAAGTATAGAACAATGGGGGGAGTGTGGACTTGTCCTACACTCCTACGCAGGCCTACTGTGACGACAGTAGTGTCCTTATATTTTGATAACTCAAGTAGGCGGAAGGTTCCGTTCGATCTTGGGGGTATGCATACTAAGGTGATGGGTGTGAGACGGAACAAAACCGTATTTGCATTTCATCTAATAGACCAAGTTGTCTATTAAGGATTCAGTAGCCCGTATGATTCTAGTAAGATGACGGTGCCCGTTCGATGCCAAATAATGAAAGATTAAAGATGTGAGATATGTATTCATATAGTAGTCGTAAGGTATGTGCATCATTTATGTTCATATAGTTTCAATGGTTTATTACGTACTCAGCATAGCTGACTCTGTGTGTTATTATGTGTTTGTTGTCCTGTGATGAACCATTGATACTTCAATGGGGAGCAGACTAGGTGAGCTGGTGCTGCTGCATGATATCAAGCATAAGGGGGCTAGTCTGTAGTTTGAAGTTAAACTTTTGGTTTAAGTATTACTGAATTTTATAGAATATTGCTACATGGTTTGAGTTTGAATAAAGAGGGGTCAACT
Organism: Beta vulgaris subsp. vulgaris; assembly: GCF_026745355.1. Taxonomy (NCBI): domain Eukaryota; kingdom Viridiplantae; phylum Streptophyta; class Magnoliopsida; order Caryophyllales; family Amaranthaceae; genus Beta; species Beta vulgaris. The sequence continues at coordinate 66,680,224 of NC_079207.1, forward strand.
ATGATTCCCGAGTTGTATATTACATTTTCTATTCCGCTGCAATTTGGTTTTGAGACAATGAATTTGAGTTACCGTATTTCTAATTATGCCTTGCGTTCCATCGCGGCGGTAACACTCCCAAAGTCGATGCGACGTAGCATTAGACGTGTATGGATTTTGGGGGTGTTACAGCGAGACTTCAGTTTGTAGAGAAGAAGAAGCTGAAACTATGGCGTTACCCTCAAATATCTTTTCACCATTCATATACGCCGTCCACCCTATTCCCGCTCTCGGATAGTTTAGCTTATGTCTCTTCCAAGCTCCATCTACCAAAATTTTGCATGCTTCTTGTTGATCAGAATATAGAATGGGTGAGACCCTCTGATGGGAGTCAGACTCAGATAAACCCCCCTTAATTTGATGTCCTTTTATTCTATTACTTTCGTCAAATTCTTCGAGAAGGATGTTCTTCTTTTGTAGTATAACAGACGGGTGTTCGAATAAACTCTTAAACACAACATTATTTCTGTAAAGCCAGATTGACCAGAGAGTAGTAACAAACTCTCTTACCCTCTCGGATTTTACGCCGTCTTCCCGCCAAAAAAGTTGTAAAAAATTCCGGATCCAATTTCAATTGGAATGTATTCACTTGACCGAGTATTAATTCCAAGTGCAGAAGCAGACCATATTCGAGAAGAAATATCACAGTCTCTGAACAGTGCCTTTCATCCTCTGGAAATTGATGGCATATGCTGCAGTTAACACTTATGGGAATGTTGCGCTTTGCTAAGTTACAATTGGTGGCTAGGGCTTTTTGGAGAAGTCTCCAGATAAAAATCTTCCATTTGGGTCTAAGATCAGAAGCCCAGAGTTTACTCCAAAACTTCCTTTTATTACAAGAGGATTCAAGGCCTCCTCTCAGCCCAAGAAGGAATGCGTAAGCATCCTTTACTCTAAAATCCCCATGCTTAGACTCACTCCATGCAAAGTAATCCTGAATATGCTCCTTAGGAATGTAGGTTGTAAGGATCCTAATAGACGATTCTGGCATAAACAGCTTCCAGATGAGCTCAGAGTTCCACTTTTTTTGATTAGTTACCATTAAATCCTTAACGGTGCGAATCCCACTCTCCTGCAAATGAATTCCAGGTTTAAGCTTGATGGGATCTCCTCTTACCCAATTATCTTCTAGTATTATGGTGTCAGAACCATCTCCTATTATTTTAGTGAACCCTCCAACACAATCTTGAATAGCCCTGCAGAGGCCCCTAAAGCCCCAGGAGGCTCTCCCTAATTTTGACTTATTGAGGGTCAAGCTGACTGGGGATGCCTTATATTTTGCTATATACAATTGGGATATCAGAGTGTGACTTGAGTTATGAATTCTGACTGCTTGCTTTGCAAGTAACGCTTTGTTAAAGAGATGAACATTTCTTATACCTAATCCTCCGCTACCTTTAGGTAGTTCCAGAGTTGACTTTCCTTTCCAATAGATCGGCTTTTGTTTACTGGTACCAGCCCACAGAAATCTTGCGAAAATGGAGTTCAACTTATCTGCTGTAATCTTTGGAATGAGGAAAGTGCTGAGAATGTTGAGGCTGAGCATAGAGAGGACGCTGTTAATTAGGATGACTCGCCCAGCAAGCGAGAGGGATAGACTGTGCCAACTTGAGAGCTTTTTTTCAACCTTCTCTACTAAAGGATTGAACATTTTGGAGCTCCTGCCATTCACTTTGATGTTTGCACCTAAATATTTCCCAAGTGAGTCTGCAGTTGGGGTGTTTACTAAATTTCGCATCTGTTGACGACAATTTTGAGGCGTATTCGGACTGAACATAATAAGGGACTTATGATAGTTGATGACTTCCCCTGATAATCTGCTGAATTTCGACAAGATGCTCTTCACTTCATCACAAGATTTTGGATTTGCTTTGAAGAAAATTAGAGAGTCATCTGCAAAAAAAAGGTGAGACACTGAGGGGGCCATTCTGGTTATCTTAAGTCCTTCGAAGGATTTGTCAGCCATTCCTTTAGTAAACATTCTAGACAGTACATCCATAACGAGAATAAAAAGATATGAGGATAATGGGTCTCCCTGTCTTAGGTCGCAAGTAGGTGTGAATCTAGAAGTAGGCTCTCCATTGACAAGGATTGAGTATGACACTGTAGTTACGCACTGCATAATCCAATGACGGCACTTATTTGGGATTCTCATTTGCGACAATAACCAATCCAAGAAGTCCCAATCCACTTTGTCATAGGCCTTAAACATGTCGATCTTCAGAGCCGCCAGGTGCTGTTTGCCTTTTGTGTGCTGTTTGATATTATTGACCAATTCATGAGCGATTAAACAATTATCAACCATGATTCTCCCGGGAACGAAGGCATTTTGGAATGGTGAAATCAACTCCTTCAATATTGGTTTAAGACGGTTGGAAATGACCTTTGATATGATTTTATAAATGACATTACATAGGCTTATGGGACGAAATTGACTTGCTTCTTCCGGTCTTTCTGTCTTGGGAATGTGGCAGATGTTGGTGTAATTCCATTCCCTGAGCATGTACCCTGAAGAGAAAAAATGAGAGACCGCTTTCCAAACGTCATTACCCACCGTTGACCAGTATTGCTGATAAAACAGTGCTGGAATACCGTCTGGCCCCGGTGCCTTAAGGCTTCCCATTTGAAATACTACTAGTTTCACTTCCTCAAACGTGACTGACTTTGTCAAAGAATTTTGCTGTTCGTCAGATAATTGTGGTATCAAACTCCGTATTGTGGAAAGCTCCTCCCAATATTCACTGCCATGATGGCGGCCTTGATAGATCTGAGCAAAGTATTCCATCATCTCCATTTGGATTGCCTTTTGATCTGATATCCAGGTTCCCGCAGCTGACTTAATCATAAGAATTTCATTGCGCTTTCTTCTACTCTTTGCTTTTCGGAAGAACCATTTAGTATTTGAATCTTCCCATGCTCTATACTTACTTTTGACCCTTTGTTGCCAATATTTCACCTGTAAAGTCAATTTCTCCCTTGCTGATTTCACTACCTCCTCATCCTGAGCTCCTCCATTGAAACACGGAAGATTTGCTTGGGCTTCGCCACACTGATCTAGACACTCTTCCCAACTAATATTATTATTCCTCTTGAACTCTTGACACCATTTGAACAGTCGATATCTTATGTGACGACACTTTTGGGCGACCCGAAACATTGGGGATCCGTTAACTTGGGAATGCCATAACTCGGTAATGATGTGCGATATTTCCTTAAATTCCAGACACCAAGCTTCCATTTTAATTGGGGATCTTCTACGTTCTTGAGGCGGGGAAGTGTGAAGAAGGATAGGACTATGATCTGATATTAGTATAGGTAGGTTTAGGGTTATTGCTTCTGGATTGTTTTGGATCCAATTTTCTGAGGCATACACTCTATCCAGCCTCTCATAAATTCTATTATCAGCTGATCTATTATTACACCAGGTATAAGATTGACCCTGATAGCTTAGCTCCGTTAGCCTCAAATTTCTTCTCCAGTTAGCAAATTGCTCTCTTCCTGGGAACCTTAGTTGAGTTAATATTTTAAAAGAAATACTTAATATAAAAATTGGTATATACGTTAGTTGAGTTATATTTTAAAAGAAATACTTGATATAATTTTTTAACATAAAATAATAATCGAACTTTTCGAGCCGAGCTTTGCTTGACTCGTTTAAGTCTCGAGTCGAGCCACAACTATTTGTCTGTGTAACAATATAAAATCTAAGAATTTATGTATTCTTTTGGTTGAAAATGAGTGGGTCGAAAGATGGGGAATCCCATTATACTCTTGCTGGATTTAAGAAAATTGTCCATAAATAACCCACCATCTCCGGTGTCGTGCCCGCCCAGCCCATGCGCAACTTAGCTAGAGATCTCACTTGCATATTAATCTGAAAGTGAGGCTGCAGTCGACCCATCATATTAAGATTAATGCTTTGACGTTTTGTTGTTGTTTTACAGCGACATTATAGTTGAATGGTTTCACTTTTCAATCATATTGTAGGTGAAATCTTACCATGTGTTATATAAGAAAGGATCTAAGCATGAACAAATCAAACAACATGCTGATCCAGGAAATATGGTAATGTCGGCTGCAATAATGAACCAAAAGTCAGAGTTCAGACATCACAGTCTGGATTATACCCCAGTTGTTTTGATAAAAAGAATGTGGTATCAAAATGTGGCACAAAAATACTGCTGAAACACTGAACAACAATCAAAAGAATACAAACAAATTGATCAAATGAGATGTCAGAGGCTTAAAGTATGCACTCCAATAATAACCTATGATTCCCCTGTCTTAAGGGAATTTTCAACTGTAAATATGGAACTGTAGTACTGTACATACAAAAACAAGTACAGTTAAGTACAAAATAGAAACGAGCTATCTTTTCCTTCCCCACCAATCAGGGATTTTTAACCTTCTGTTTCTATGAGTAGCAAGGTAAGCTGGCGGGAGCTTATGTCGGACCTGCCTCCATAACATATTGACTGCATCACCTTTCTTGGGGGGGTATTGAAACTCGTAATGATGGGAAATGTTCTTCAGCTTATTCCACATTTTAAGCCACCTCTCTTTTGGGAATTGACGAAGCTGCTCGATCATATAACCCGGGTTTAGAGCCTCGTCGGTTGAGAAGAAGAGGGAGAACTCAGAATAATCAAGCTCGTCTTCATACGGAAGCTCAATTTGGTCGCTAACAATGACCGGTACGCAATGGCTGACTATAGCATCGAAAAGCCGGCATGAGGAAGGGGTATCTCCTGCTGGGTGTAGACAGAACTTTGACGATCGCATCCCCTGTGTGGACTGTCAAGAACAAAATATATTAGATAGGGTGTGATCTATTCAACTATTAGAACTTTTTTTACTAACTTCAAAGAATTCATCTGCAAGTTATTTTTCTCAAAACACTTTAGCAAATCAATATTCATCACAACCTATCATCAACCCTACCGTACATTTGTTTGCACCCCATATATCAGAGTATAGTTACTGAAATGGCATACCAATCTTATGTTTTCCTCTGAGGCAAAGCTCCTTTCAAAGCGGACATCATCATAATCTTCCAGAAGCTTTTGCAATTTAGCACGAACCACGCCTTCCTGAAAGTGCAAAAGGCTACTCATTATTATTATTAATTTACCATCCATCTCAAACGTACAAAAATATGATCTCAAGTTGACTTACATCTTTCCTGACAGTTCTGCCACGGAAAAACAACAGTGTGGTACGGGATTCAAAAGGATCAGGCGTGTCATCATCGGTATATGAATCCACGACATGGACATATGGGGAAACAACATCTTTCTTTAAATTTGACATGCTCTTCGGATAACGACCGAAATCTGCCACAATGAGAATCGATGCATTTACCTGCTCCCGAAGAAACCTGAACGCATTAGGGTGATGCATAGGGATGACATGATCTCGGCCTTCTGACTTTTGCCAGTACCTAGAGTTCCTCAAAAACTCCAATATATCAACCTAAAACCAAGAACACGACTTGATTAACACTTTGTAGACAACATTAGGAGCTGGATGAAAGATTAAATGATAAACAATAAAAAAAAGAACATTGAACATTAAACATTTTCGGTTCTCACTGGTACTAACATGGAAATAAAACCAGCTTAATCCACCATTTCTTCACAGGGTGCGAAGCATCTAGTATTCTACTAATTAGCTATCAATGTACTAGAAGAACTTTGATGTGTGATAAAATGGAGCACAGAAGCCTTAACCTATAATTCTAAGCCCACAAATCCAGAAGAAAGGGTCGGAGATTAAACTCGAGCTTGGCAAAGCAATGGGACATGAATATACACTATACAAACAGCTTATCACATCCCAATATCGATATTCTAGTACAGCTTTCTAGTCATAAATATCTCAAATTACAAGGAAATCTAGTCAATCAACAAGTGATCACACACCATGATAGCAGTAACATATGTCCAATAGTATTTCTGAAAACATGGCTGAGAAAGGAGAAACCTCCTATTTACTAAACCTGTGAAACCTACACTAGACACTACCATATCATACCTCCTCATCTCAATCTGCAAGAGATTGAGACCATAAAGATCAACCACACAACAGCAAAGAACAATATCAAAGCATTTATCCCAAAGGATGAGTTTGGCTCTATGAAACAAGAGTATATCTCCGGTGATCGCCCACAAATAAGATGAACCATAACAGGAGAAATTATTTCCATTCTACACCCACTTCCTTCTTTGGTTCTTCTCAATTTCTCCACTCCCAAGTCCCAAACATCACATAATATTCCGACATTATAAGGAGACACAACCAAAACCTAATGGCCGATTAGAAACTCACTACATAGATCGCAGAACCAACCATCAGATCATGAGAACTAGTAAGGGTTATCATACAAGACCACAACATCAAACCCATTTAACTCGAACAATAACAACCCAATATGGATCCCATCAAATATCAATAGAAGGGTCTCACCCTTTAACCAGTAGAGACTGGAAGGAGCCAATAAGTCATCAACTCATTCCGAAAACAACTTTCCAACAATCGTCGTCGTCGACTCTCAAAACAAAACACTACTAAATTCCATTCCATGTCAATCTTTCAATCAAGAAGATTAAAAAACCATCACATTCCCAAGTAATCTTAGAAATCTATATCAAACAAACAAATTAATTAAGTTTAGCTCCAACTCAATACACAATCAACTCTTAAAAAAACCATTACCTTCACCAATTCTTACAACAAATCCAAATCCAAAAACTCCTGAATTACTCTAACTTCATAACTTTCTTTGTTTTCTTTTATCACTTCTTTTGCAACAATATCTCTTAAAAAATAAACATATCTAGTTCAAATCCACACAATTTCTTCAGCTAATAAACAAACAACTCATCAAACTCAAATCCTACACTAGCCAAAATTCCACACTAAATTAAACTCTTAATACACATATTAACAAACCAATATGAAACTTTATAAACACATCAAAAAATAATTCTTACCTGAAGTTCCTTATCACGTTCAGTAATTGGATCAGTCATATTATGTCCATAAACATTAAAACTCAAAGATGAAAAAAACGGAACAAAGAACACATCCGCCATTTCTGGATCCAACACTCTCACAACTTCACCACCACTTCCATTTTCATTTTCTCTCTCCTCCACAAGCAAAGAAGCCATCATCCAATACTCAACACTATGCTGCTTCCTCAACCCAGAAACTGTCGGCCATGGCGGAAGTGTCTCGAATGTCACCGGAGTTTCGTCGGAGCTCCGGCGACGTAACATACCGACGTTGAATCTCCGAGGAAGATCATACATGTAAACTTTCAACGGAGATAAACTCCGGCAAGGTGGGACCCACTTAGGATTCGACGGCAGAGATTGAAGGAATGGGTTTAGGTAGTAGTGGGACCCACGTAGATCCACGGTTCCTATGAAGAATAGGTAAAGAAATGTGGCAAATACGAGAATTGCAAGGATTATTCCTGCTTTTTTGTACATTGGTTTTTCACAATTGCTCATGATTTTTTGGGTTTATTAACTAATTGTGTTGTTTTGAGAGATGGGTAATCATGATTTGAGGGGGAAATTAGTGGGGTTTTGAAATTTGAGGTGAGATTTTGTGGGATTTGTAAGAAATTTGAGGGTGGAATTTTTGATGGGTTTTTGTCAGAAAGAAAGAAAGAATGTGAGCGGAATTTGAGGGGAAAGAAAAGATATTATTATGCAGTTGGATTACAGTTTTTTTTGGTACTAGTAGTAGTAGAGTTGCTGCATCTGGGGAATTTTATTAAAAATGGTTTGAGTGACCAGATTAGTAAGCTGGTTTGCGGTGGATGCTTTTCTTTCCTGGGATGTTTCTTTTGTTTTACTCCTAAAATGATTTTATCTATTGTATTTCTATGGGGTTTGTTCGTTTGTGGGGTTGGGAGTTGGACTTTACTTGAATTCGTGGATAGAACATGGGCTGAAATTACTCGTTTCAACAAATACTACTCCCTCCGTCCCATAATATAAAGCCTATTACATTTTTGGTGGGTCAAAATTTAAAATCTTTGACCAAATATTCTCATTTGTATATATAAAAAAAACATATTCATGTGAGATCGTGTTAGATTCGTCTCAATGTGTAGTTTCATAATATCAACTTTTTATATTTTTTATTAATGCGGAATTGAAGACATTAAAGGTCAAAGTTACATCTTGGAGACCGTGTAAAAAAGAAACAAGCACTATATTATGGGACGGAGGGAGTACTTCCGTTTGCTAAAGATCTTCTTTACTACTGTTACTATAGATACCAATGAAAATCAAGTTGTGTGGGGCGACTAAAGTAGGAGAGAGAAAGGGGTTAAGATAAATAAAAGGGGTTAAAGTAGAAGAGAGAAAGGGAGTAAAATTAAATTAATAATGTAATGGTGGACCACATGATAGGGACATGAGAGGGTAAAAAGGGAAAAGAAATTCAAATAAGGAGTAAAATAAAAGAGAGAATATCTTTTAGAAACGCACTTAAACGGAAAGAGAGAAGATCTTTAGGAAGCGGAGGTAGTAGATAGTAAAGGTGACCGGGCTAAGTCTTAAAAAGATTGTCTATTGGTCGGTATGGAACAAAATTTGGGTCAAACACAGGCTTTTCAGGTCCAAAAACTATATTAAAAAGTCATTTTTGGCTTGTCCAAAACCTGTTCCAAAGCCAAAAAATTGGGTCGTGCCCGACCGCGAGCCTAACCCAAACCCGCCCAAAATTCGAGTCGGACCGGACCCGCGAGTTTGGCTTTTTTTATCAGCACTAATAGATAGTGAGGAAGGAGAGTGTCTCCAATGGCAAGCAACAACCCTATATTGCTTCTCATGCCACATCAATTTTTCAAGCTACATACTACTCCAATAGCAAGTAACAACTAGTTATAGCTTGAATTGTGCCACACTTGCCAACTAACCTCTTATTCTTGACTATCGTTTGTTATTCAACAAAATGGATCCCACCACTTATAAAGTAAGCCATATAGCTTGTTTGAGCAACATATGGATAGCAGGGACATCATCATCAGCAAAAGAAGAACGTAGTACCGACGAGGATTTAGGAACGGTGGGTCATGGGTGTTGAGGGGGGGGGGGGATACGAGAGAGAGGATGATAGATAAATTATGACGGTGGAGAGAAAGTGGGGAAAATTGGGGATGATCAAAACATGAAATACAAGAGCTAACAAACCACTAGTCATGGTAGCAGTATTCTATATTGAACCGCCAATCAAAGTTACATCGCTAGTTCAATTTGCGGTTTACCTTAGTTAACCGCTAGTTCAGTTAGCGGTTTTGCTTAAAACTTAAAAGAAAAAACAAAACCCACTCACAGTCCTACGTGAACGGTATGCAGGGAATTAAATCCAACTTTGGCGCATAGATGGAAGTAAAAATTCCTTTGACAATATCTATGAAAAAAATACAAAAATAGGTGCCATTGTTGCACAATTTTTCAAATATAAGAGTGCTTGAAAACCATAAGGACCAAGGGCTTCGAGAGACTTCACACTTCAAATTGCAAGATCAATATCTCTTTTTTTTTAGAAAGGTAGATTAAGCTTATTACAATCTCCATTTGAGAATTATGTGTGCATGCCTATGAGAATATTAATTTCCTCATCAATTCCATCATATTTGAAAAGATAAGCAAAGTATTCAACAATTAGAGTTTATCACGGATCCAATGATTGCCACAATTTCTAATAGCAACAATTCGATTATTTTGCCATCTTCGAATGACCGTGCTTAGATGGAAAAAAGTGGTATTACGAACTCCGTCTTTTAGCCAATCAACTTGAGCTTTCTTTGATACCGAATGAGTTCATCCTGTTTGAGTAATGTGTCAAGCTTCCCTTCTCAACCCTTGCTTCTTTGATGCGGGCCATAAGTGTACATCTTTCTCGAAATACCTCTTGGTTTCAAGTTTGAAGGACCTTAGAAAGATATGTCAAAAAAGGTATAAGTGGCATGTCAACACCCCCTTTATCATTCTCATGAATGAAGTTAGTGAAAGTTTCACGTATCATCCATGCAACTTCAAATCGGAATGATCTATCAAGAAAATCAAGGTAGACAAACAACCGTTTGAGGATATTAACAACGAACAAATATATGATTACAGGACTCGAAGGTGTTTGATTTCGACTTTATCGAATTTGAAATCTCATTATGAATCACAAAGACCACAAACCAATCTTACACCACGACAACTTTCAATTGAATTATCTCGAACCTATATATATGATTGTCTAAAGAACGCCACTCTAACAAGCTATTAGTTTTCAATCTAATGATTGAATCGACCACTTCTTCTATTTCAACTTACGATTATTTACATATTATATGATATCACATATTTGACTATTCATATGTGAGATCACAAATTTGACTTGTAAGTTATGAGTGGTAAGTGATAAGTGATAACTAAGTTTGTTTAGGAAAATCCAACACGAAACAATGTTAGCAAAAAACCAAAAACCCACCGTCACTCCCTCACCTCACTGGTCATCCACCATCATCAAGCAAGTAAAAACCTCCATTTTTTTAAAAATTTCCTCCTTCTCTTCCTCATTTTCTCTCTCCTAGGGTTCACTTTCACTTCACCTACCCTAATTTTCGCTCATTGACCTTAATTCTTCATTAATTATTCCCCAATCTCTCCTGCAATTCTTCATCAATGGCGATTTTTTCAAGACCGAATATTCGAGATATCTTCGCATTCAAATTACTCATATCATTAGCAATCATGTATGGTTTAATGTCTTTATTAGTACACTCTGTTCTTCACATGAAGTTCATTAAACCACTCGCCATTGACGCTCCTCTTCATCAGTTCTCCGAAGGTAGAGCTCTTCAGCATCTTCGAGTTTTATCCGAAGACATCGATGGACGCCAGGTGAGGTTTTCATCACATTTTTTTTTTTTTTTTTGTGGATTTACTGTTGAATTTTGTTGGTGATATTGACATATTGTGATTGATAGGAAGGACGTCCAGGATTGAAGCAAGCTGCTGATTATATTATAGAGCAGTTAGAGTTGTTGAAAAATCGGTCGAATTCGAAATTTAGGTAGGGTTTTGATTTTATTGCACCTTTTGTTGATGGTTTAATGATGAATTGAGTGTTGAAATAAGTGGAGGAATTCATTGCTTTTTCTTTGTGGATGTTAATTATTGTTTCTTGATTGTTTGACTATGGCCTACATATGCTGAGTAAGCTTTAAGTTTGAGATGGGAAAAAGGTTGTTGCCCTATCCTTATTAGAAGCTGTGAAGTATTAAAGTGATATAATTACCCCCTCTGATTGGGATAAAGTATGTCGATTTAGTTGAAGTATTGAGAATTCGGTTAACTTTAGTTAAATTTGCATTTTTATTGACTGTCTATCGTGTATGGATGCTGCGTTCGTTCTTTAATGATCTTCATACTTGAATTGTACATGAAGAGTAAGAGTAATTATTGGAAGTAATATTAATAATTAATAGTGGATAAAGAGAGAGGAATAAACAAGAGATAATGTTGGGACGGAGAGAAAAAAAGTTTGATGGGATACTAGAAAAAAGGGTAAGATAATATTTGAATAATTGACAGTAAGCTGAAAAAGGAAGTACAAAGTTTGTTATAGAGTGACATTTAAGGTTGCAGTGATGATTTGCTTGTTTTATTCTGAGGATAGGAATGCTGAAAAGTTAAGTACAACAATAGAAAAATATTTCCCTTCCTGCTTTATACCAATCTGGAGGGGTTAAAAAATTTGGTTCTTTGGTGTCTAGAGGGGTGAGGAACTGAGGATTACATCTTGGTGTCTTTCCCTCCACCTCCAATTAAAGAGGGTTATTATTTTGGTTGGGTGAGTTTGGGCTTTTTCCATTTTGCGCGCGCGTGTGTGTGTGTGTGTGGGGGGGGGGGGGGTTGTTAGTGTTTTAAGCATTTGATTCTGTTTCTGTTGTTCTTTCATCCTCCCATTTTTCTCTTTCATGCGTTTTGAAGATCTGATCACACAACGAAATAATAGTCTTATAAGCTAGCGCAGTTTCTCAACATGACCTTTATTTTACAACTGACAATTCATTGAGTAATAGACGGCTCGCTGGAAGTTTCTGAAGATTAGTTAGTAACTTTTCTTTCCTTAACTAACGGTGACCACCAACCCAGACTACAATGTTATTCTTGCGGTCGGTTGAGTTTAGGAGAAAGGGAGGTCAAGTTGTGTGTAGCCTTGGCAATTGACACTAATTCTTTCCCCCCTTTCTCACAATAGGTTCTTTGAAGCCTTGGGTTTTGCATTGGTATCTTTAGTTCAAATCTGTCATGTCTAATGTTTAAACACAGGAAACATATTTTTGAACTTTTTTTGTCATTGATTGCTGATGTTTCGGGACCAGGATCATCATGAAAGTATATTGTTTTGCAGGATTGAGGTTGAGGAAAGTATGGTTAATGGGTCTTTCAACATGATGTTTTTAGGTCATAGCATATCTTTGGCATATAGAGCCCATACAAATATTCTCATGAGGTAAAGTTGGTGAGCGTCGCTTCCATTAAAGTTGTTGAGGTCATGTGGTGCGAGTTTGTAACATTCCCTCATTTTGGTTACAGAATATCATCAGTTAATTCAACAGAAACTGATGCTTCAGTTTTGGTAAACGGTCATTTCGACAGTGCTCTCAACTCCCCTGGGGCTAGTGACTGTGGTTCTTGTGTTGGTAAGCCTATCACTAACAAATTTACCTTCATACTTTCCATTGGATTAACGTTTACTGATTGAGCTGGTGAACATAGTTTTAGTTGTTGTCATCTGCAGCATCAATGCTGGAACTAGCAAGACTTGTAGTTGATTCTGATTGGATTCCCCCTCGGCCAATCATATTTCTTTTCAATGGGGCTGAAGAACTTTTCATGTTGGTAAGTATTATGTGAACTTCAAAATGGCTGTTCCCTGTTTTTCTATGGTGGATTAACGTTCTCTCTTCTACAAGTTTTTGTTGTGCATCTAGAAGGGGTTACAATCTACGTTTTTTTTTTTTCTTTCTTATTGCTTTTGGTTTTTGACTGGTACCACTAAATATTAAAGGTTCTTCTTGTTTGATATGTCTAAATTTGTCAGGGTTCACATGGCTTCATTACCACTCATAGATGGCGTGACACCATTGGAGCTTTCATTAACATAGAAGCGTCAGGAAGTGGTGGTCCTGGTATGACAGCTACCCTGTTGAATTGGTGATGTGTCTGAGGTTAACTCGCACTTATTATTATCTTATATACCACCTATCACCGTTGATTGGAATGGTGAATATGGTCAAGTAGTTACTTGCTATGTTTCTGTATTATCTCCTTGGTAGAAATCTGGTTATCTGGCTATCAGTTAAGAGTCAAGACTCAAGACCTCCTCCCCCCCCCCCCCCCCCCCCAAACAACCAAAAAAAAACCCTCAGCAATTCTTGTTGAAGCAAAGTGTTTTTCATCAATTTGAGTTAAAAGAGGTGACTGTGAGAGTTTAGGCTCACCATTTACATAAAGTTTCTTAAAGGGTATGCAAACTTCAATTTTGGGACAACCTGATAAAGAGTATGTAAACATGAAGTGGGATGGAGGAATTATCTCTTGAAAGCCATAATAGTACTTTAACGCAACCAGAAATAATTTTGTGTTACCATTGGGTCATTACCAAGTTAGAACAAAGAGCTAGATTTGTTGGCTTACATATTGGTTGGAACTCAGAAACTGTATGGCTTGATTCTCAATGGCTTTTGCTGCTTTCTCCATACCCTTCCCAGTTACAACAGGTCTGGTTAGATATGATTAAAATGGATAGTTGCTAGAGCATGAGTAAAAAAAGAAGAAAAAGATAACCACATCTGTATATGTTAGGATATACTCTATCTGTCCTGTTTAAAACTATACATACTGTAACTTTATGTCCCTATGGCCATATTGAAGTAATCAAGTATGCATTCTACTTTCAGTAAGGTTTCTTCATTATTTTTTCTATAAAGTTGGGATCTACACCCACTTATTCACTTTTTCTCAATTTTTTCTTTTCCATTCCATTTTTGTCAGTGTATACTTTAATATGGGATAGAACAATGGAGGGAGGTTTTTTTTTTTTTTTTTAAAATAATAATCATGAACCCACTTTATTTTGAGCCTGCTTTTCTACGCCCTCTCCTTCCCCCTAATAACCACAAACCAATACCCATATAGCTGAGTCTAAAATTATTGAAGCAACCCTTTTCTGGCATCGGACTATAAAAGTCTCCCTTTTCTGGCAAAGGAACACAATTAGCCAAGTCTAAAGTACATATATGCTTGTGTCTAAGTACATTGATATAATTCATCAAGGTAGGCATAAGTAATCCGTAGGTAGTGAGCTTATATGGTCATCCTGCAGGCCACAGGCATCGGACGGGTATGGAGATCTTACTTGTGATGCATGTGGCTATGGTGCTGGTTTGAAGATTTGTTGTGGGCTTGTGGCCTTGTGGGTATGACACCTGCTTAACTCCATTATAATCCGTCTGATGAGATTCTATTGATATGTTGTTCTTGGTCTTCCCAGATTCTTCCGCTCCGTATCAATCACTGAAATTGGAACTGCTGATGTATTATCCGCTTGTATTATGTTGTTTTACTGGCAATGTTGTCTGCTTTTCTTTTTATTTCTTATTTCCCTCGAACAAGATGATTATATAATTCTTCTCCATGGACAGATGTAGTTTGTCAATCTGGACCTGGTTCTTGGGCTTCTCGTGTGTATGCACAGTCAGCTGTATATCCCATGGCTCAGAGTACTGCTCAGGTAGACAAAAGACTTAGCTTTGCTTTCTGCTTCTGTTTTTGTGGCACACCAGCTGTTTGTTTATACAACTTCATCAAAGTCCTTTATGCATGTTGTAGTAATTTGCTGCCTTTTTTTTTTGTATCTTTATGTTAACAATCACTGCATCTTTTATGTCTGCTCGATTGATCGGCATTTTAAGGCTGACATTAGACAAAACTTGGTTATGCCGGCTCCGTTCTATCAAGCTACACGATCAATATAACTCATGCACCGCATAAAGCTTATTTTACTAGAGATGCTATTGCTCTTTTGGTGTTTAAATGGTACCTGTATCCTCATTAAATAAAATGGGTCTTGAACCATGTTTATATTGCAGGATATTTTTGGAATTGTTCCTGGTGACACAGATTACAGAATATTTGCCCAAGACTATGGGAAGATTCCTGGACTTGACGTAATCTTTCTTCTTGGTGGTTACTTCTATCACACTTCGTATGATACACTCGAAAGACTATTGTATGCATTAGAATTTGATATCTTGGTACATATTCCCTTTTATTGCGATGCTGAAACTAGATTATCTTGGATGCTGCTACTTACCCTTGTAACTTTCTGCAACCAGACCTGGAAGCATCCAAGCGCGTGGGGACAATCTGTTTAGTGTTGTCAAGGCCTTTGCTAGTTCTTCAATGTTAAGGAATGCAAGTGAACGCCAATATCTTGAATCTTCTGCTCAAGGAACTAATGATGAGCGGGCAATTTTTTTTGACTATATGACATGGTTCATGGTATACATTAGAGAAAGTTGATTTAATATTCTTTTCTTTGAGACCTATATATATTATATACCACTGAAATGAGAATGCTTTATTACGAATTATGTTTCAGGTCTATTACCCAAAAAACATTGCTGCAGTTCTCCATATTCTTCCAATAATTATCTTTCTCGTTGCTCCAATCATCTTACGTCTGGGAAATTTTGGACTACGTTCTTGCTGTAAAACCTATTTTGACTTTTTGAAAGGTGATTCTACTGGCTGTTTGAATCAGGGATTTGATTTAATACTGTCTTAGATAGAGTGATTTTTTATGATTGTCTCGGTTTGAAATAAATTGAATATAGTCTATATCGTTCTTAAAAAATGGAAAGGAGTCTTAGAGAATACGAGTGATGATTCTGATTATTGGTGCTTATGTATGACAGGGATGTTGCAACACTTCATTGCGATCGTCATGGCAATCATTGTTCCAATGGTGTTTGCAGCTTTAAGACTGCTTTTCTCTGGTCATGCAATGAACTGGTAGGAGTTCATTTCTTAATTATATTATCATTATGAAACAGTTGGTTATGCAGTGAACTGGTAGGAGTTCATTTCTTAATTATATTATCACTATGAACAGTTAACTGTTTGTGAAATTGCGAGTTTGACCCTCCGTTTTCAAATAGATGCTTCATTTTGACTTGCACACTTGCAAAAGACAATTTTGACCATTAAAATCACTAATTACCCATTACTAAAATATTATGGAAGTTTTTATTTTTTGAAATATACGTCGAGACCAATTCGAACAACATCTTGTATGCTAACATTGGGTTTAATGCATATGTTGAAAAATATGGTCAAAGTAGAGTATGTGAATAAATGGAGCATCTATTTAGAAATGGAGGGAGTATTATATAAGAAAGGAGATGTTTACTTGTGGTACTGATTCCCAAAACTAATGTTTGTGCCTTTGTGGATTTTCCACTGATTGTATGCGGGAACCATTGTCACAAATCATAAAGTGTTTCTTGGGACTTGCATTCGATGGTACTCAAGTTTTATTTGCCTTTCTATGTGAAAATCAATTGCACTATATTACATTTTTGTCATAATATGAATTTGGAAAACTTTCAGATGAAGTAAATAATGTTAGATTGGTGCTGACCATGGTAGGGCCTAGGGAATAATAATTGGCATTACTGGGTTTTTTCAAAGATGAAGCGTTTTGCATGGTGAGAAATTATTGTTATCTGTTCTTCCTTTTACGTTCATTTGTGGGGAGGACTTCAGGAATGTTGGATGTGCGTCTAACAAGTGGCAGTAGTCGCTCTCTGTTCATGTCCTATTTAGTTGTTTTTCACTTGTGTAAGCCCTGCAGATTTCTGACGCTGAATAGAAAAATGGAAAGTGTATAAAGGTTGTCAGTCTAGTGTTCTCTTGTGTCTATGCTCCATATTATATTTCCTTCTTGTGTCCCACTCCCTTTTAATTTCGATATTACATAGTTCCTATAAAATTCAGTAATTGAATTTGAACAATTTGTATTAATAGTAACTTCAAATTTTATAGGTTATTGGAAGATGGAGGTGATTTGGCAAAAAAAAGACATGTTGGGACATTTGGGGTAGAGGATCTTAGTTGCTAGTATTCTGCATAGGATTTTAATTCGATACAACTAATTCTTAATCTGGCTTGCCTGCCCCCAAGTTTCTCTGTCTTGGATTCTCTTTTCCCTTCGTAGTTTGGTTTTAACTACATACTTTGCAGGTTTGCTAATCCTTATTTGGCTTTCATGATGTTCATCCCATGCTCTGTTGCTGGTCTGCTTATCCCAAGATATGCGCGTAGATGCTGTCATCTTTATCAAGACATGACAGTTCAGAAAATGTCGAGAGAGGTGCAATTATTATTTTTCAGTTTCTTTTTCTCTTTCCTTTCCTTGCTTCGGGGGAGGGGGTGGGGGACTGGGAGTGATGACACACAGGTCTGTGCTAGTTTTTTAAGTGCTCCATTCCCTGTTTAGTAAAGCCATATGCTGCATTTTGCTTTTGCATGTATATGGAAATTGGCTAAAAGTGTATACTGTTCCATTATGAGAAGTTGTGTTTTATTCTCTTGATTTCAGCATTAATTATTGCAGGCACGAACTGATGAAGCCGGTTTTTATGGAGCATTCGGATTTTATGCTTTTTTGACAATGGTATGCTCCAATAATCATGATTGCTATTTCTTGGGTTTTTCTAGAAAAATAAAACATCTAATGTAAATGTTTTAGTTTAAATTTACTTAGTTCAACTTTCTTGCAGGTTTATCTTCTCGCTGGTCTTAGTGGAGGCTGCTTGACCTTTTTCACATCAGTGTCTATGTTGTTATCTTGGATATGTACTCAATCACTCTCTTATCGTGAACATTCATTGAGGTAGATATTGCTTTTGCGTTCTTTGAAGCTTTAAGAAATGTAAACACAGCTTTGGCTTAGCTTTAGCATAAATGCATGATAACTGCCCTGATATTTTAAGACTTCTTTTAGGTCGGTGGTGGTCTATACGTTTCCTTTGCTGCCTTGTTTAACATATTCAGTCCATTTTGGTGGATTCGTTACGCAATTTTTGATCGAGAAGATGGGTATGATGGGTTCTCTTCCACCACCATATGGTAAGTTTGAATTGATATCTAGTTGCTTTTTGGGTCGGTCTTTGTATATCATATCAGTATCTGATTGAACTTCCTGAGAGAGATAATATTTAACTCCTACAATATGCCAACCTTAATATTGAAAGTTTTGGTTCAAAGGACTTAGAGTGGATCTAAGTCCTGATTAGACTTGGAGTGGGTGGCTGCAATCTGAAGATACCCCAAGTTTTTTGGAAGATAAGGTGGTTTGCTCTGGAGAGGGAATAGGGCCGATAGACCCTTACCACCTGCTTTTGTTTTTCTTAAGGTAGTAAGGTCCAGTATTGATTGTATGTCTGATTTTATTGGAAACCATATCACCAACCTCGAAGAAGTAAGCCCTGACCACCTATTGTTTCTAATGTACAGGCTGCCTGTGACAGACACCCCCTTCCCCTAAAAAATAGAAAAAGGAAGAGGAGAAGGAGCTGTGGTAGGCTTTGGATCTCAGAAATTAGAGTCTGCTCTTATTCACTCTCTCTTCTTGCCACATCTATGGTCGTGCTCTCTGCTGACTGGTGATTACAGTTGAATCTGATCACTTACATGTTTGATGTCATCTCAAAGGCAATTCTTTGTCTGAAGCTCACTATGTCGTTATGGATTGTGATTGCCTGGAGTCACACCCATCTTCACTCAAATATTTCTCTCACTCTTACTTCAATATCTACTCAAAATTTATTATCTATCTTTCTTCATCTTCCAACGATTTCTTTGGGCACCTAGTGCCTTAACCTGTTGGATCTGGCTCATAATGAACATTGAAAGTCAAATAGCTGATTACAAGATACTGATTCCAGAGGAAGGAATAAGGGTGACACTACTTCTGTTGGCAGGGGTTCCAAGAAGACTTGAGGAGTTGCTACTGCTCTGAAGAAATATTATCATTTCTGGCCCTTCGCTGCATGGAAGAGTTTCTTGGTGACATTCTGTGGGAAGGGTTGGGGATTTTGGGAAGAGAAAAGTCTTTGAAGCTGAGAGCAAAGTCAGCTGGAGGTGACATTGTCGGGCTTTTTCTTTTATATGAAAAAAAGCAGTACAAGAACATGATATTTCTACTAAGTGACCAAGAAAGGCATCTAGATAGTCATGATGAAGGTTACCGCTGATAGGATGGAGAGCAGCTTCATTTAAAATTACTTGACATTTTCATCTCTTATCAACTGCTGGCTTTTCAGAGGGAGATTGGACTAGATGAGAACTGAGAACTGTTAACACGGGATAGGGTTTTGGGAGGGGGGGGGGGGGACTAATTAGCCAAGGAATCAAGGATGCATAGAACAGAAAATGTCTTATCTTATAGCATTGGACCCGTCGACCTGTACTCTGCACTTTTCTACTGGACCTGCAGAGGACTTTGCAACTTTAATGTATATTTAGCTTCTCCCTTTTGGTCGCTCTGGAACGAAAAAGAAAGAAGGGGTAATGACATTGCTGCATATATTAAATTTCTAACAGAAAGGTTAGGATGTGCATGTTTGGATGGGTAGGAGATATAAATGGTTTAGTAACTGTTTATTAACGAAGATTACCTCTGGTTTTAGAATAATAGGCCACATTTTTATTCTAACGTTGCAAAAACAATTAACCACTTTCTATACATAATGAATGTACTTTAAAACTTTCTCTTATTACCCTTTATGATATCCTTGTAAGAACTCCTAAAAGCAAGTCCATTCGCATGATAGAGTTGAAAAAATCTGAATAATGAAGGATAGTTATGGCAATTTAGGAATGCCTTAGAACTGGCCGCAAATCGAGGGTGTCCTACTATATAGCTAGGGAAGGAGGGAGTATGTTTTTCAATTAAAGCTTATATCTGTTCAGGCACCGCGCAAGACTATTATTTGAAATTTCCCAAGTCACTGCAAATAAAATTTGTGCATCAGGATAAGTAAAAATCTTTTAAGTTTCCAGTGCCATGAGAAGGGGAGGGGAAAGGAGGTTTATCTGTGCACTGTGCTGGGCCTTTGCTGTACTACTTTGTGCTTGAGTGTAACATCTATGCACTTATTGTGAACTTACTGATCCTCACAATCAATAAGTTGTGTGAACTCTGTCAACTCAGGCTATTGTCTTCTTCACCCTAAGATATCTGTCTTGTACTTCGGTTGCAGGATATTATATGCAGGATATTGTAGTGGCAGCAATGGTTGGTGTTGTAACTGGTTGGTGTGTGAGCCCTTTGCTGCCTGTTATTGGTGACTGGTTAGCAAGATCGTCTATAATGCAAGCTTTGCTGCAGCTTAGTGTGCTTGCCCTGGCAATATCGTCAGGGTTCTTTCCTTACAGTCGGGATGCCCCTAAAAGGGTTGTAATGCAGCATGCAATCTTAACTACAGGTATCTAAGCAGATTGGAATTGTACATGAATATATGTTGTATTCATGTCTTCTATCCTTGTTATAAAGTATGAATTGTCTTTTTTGAAAAAGAGAAAAAAATATACTTCGAAAGCTATTGAATATCAGAATGATGGTTGGCTATAGTTAGGTCCAGTTCTGAAGTCTATTTGCCCAACAGATTCATTCCAGATCGCGGACTCAAGCTATGAGTTCACTGTAGTAGATTCAAATTCTCTATCTTTTCTTTTCAAGCATGCTCATGACGCATCAGAATATCTGCAAATTGGTTCAGGATATTCTTCCGAGAATACGAGATATAGATGGCTTGTAAGTATTGCTCTAGACTTTCAGTCATTTGAGTTTCAAGATTTTTACCCGAGTGTCATCTTCATATCCTTAGAGGCCTAGATATATTACACTCTTGGAATTCACTGCATATATAACTAATTGGAGATTGAGGTCCCTACATCCTAGATTGCAAATCTGTAAGGAAAAATTTACCATAGAGGTCTAAACTTTGGATGATAATTTTTAAAAGGTCTAAAATAATTGATCTTAACTTTTAATGGGTCTTAGTGACTTGCAACTAACGAATTTTTTTAAAAAATCTCACCTACTCCCGACGTCTCTCCCTCAATTAACCCTTATGGTGGGACCCACGTTTTACAATTTGTGACCTGTTAAGCTAGCGTCAAGTCAATGAGGCTCGCTAAAAGTTAAGACCCATTAAAGTAGGGACCTTCACAAGTTACTCAATAGTTCAGATTTTTTAAAATTATCATATACTTTAAAACTCATGAACCCACAATTTTGCTACTTTGTGAATGTTGCCTCTTTAATCTTTAGGCCCAGATTTCCATTATGTCTTTAATTGATTGGCATATAGGTATTGATGAGATTATTCAAGGAACTATTTGCATGTGTTTACTTTTTCATTACAAATGATTCTCCATGGAGTTATTTGGATGTCATGAATCATGCTATTTATTTACAGGCGCTTTTCCCTGTGTCTTTTTTATTTTCAAGAAGCTTGAAGTTTCCCGTCCGACATGAAGAAATCTTGAAGCAGTACAGTTCATTTCCCTATTTGTCAATTGTTGAGCAAGAAGAGTTCTCTGATGCTGGCATTCGCAAGGTTTATCTGGAACTCAATATAGGGTGAGTGAGAAGCTGCTCAGAATAGTATTAACTGCAACTCTTTCTGTCCAGATTAGCTTACACCTTTTGACCATGTATATTATAATTTATGCTGAATAAAAATTGTGAAATACACATGAAACGAATCTGAGAAGGTCCCACCTTACCTTTTTTGTATATTGGAAAATTTATAGATCAAAGTTTGTGAAGTTGGGGTAGAAAATTTAAATTGTGTAAACTAATCCAGGGACGAGGGGAAGTATCAGATTTCGTCGTTAGATTATTACATATAAATCCCAAAAAGAATCATGTAGCGTTGGTCTGTGTTCGTGAGGGATTAATTGCACATTGCACTTGAGCGTGTTGAATTTAAATTGCTGTATGTCCACTTTTAATAATGTTGGCAAAGAGAGAAGAAGATAGCTCTGTTTGCAAATTGTAGTAATATAAGGCTTTCTAAGATAAACGGCAACATGCAATCACCACTTTGAGGTTAGGTAGACTTGGTTCTGATGTCAGTTTTTGACAGTAATGCATCTTGTAGCGTCATAAATTGATGTATGCCATAGCTCAACTAGTTATGAACTTTTTCACCAAGATGGCTGATGTATGGCAGTACATTTTGGTAGTACGTTAGCTGAGATGTGGCTGTTCTTTAATTTAATGTGAGTCTATCCTTTTTGAAGCGCTTAAGAGTTGTAGGGGAGGCTTAGAGTTATCGAAAACCTAACATACAACGAGTTATAATGTAGATATGAATAGTCTGGTGTATGTTCCTTATTCCGATGCTAACTCAAGATATCACACTTTTTTCTTTTCTAGATCTCTAAAAGAGGTTTGGGTGACTGTCCTCAATGTTTCTGGTCCATTATCCGGTTGGTCATTTGCTGACCAGACATTACCAGGTAACAACTGGTTGATGGCTTTTACCTCTTGTAATATTTGTTACATTCTAACATCTTTGCGTTAACTTCCATCTGTAATTGGTCTACAGCTCCAGAAGCAATTGAAGGCGGACCTCCTTCATATATATGCAGACTTAGTGGCGCTAGCAATGAGAAGTGGGCCTTCTGGTTGGAGGTAAAGTCCTAGATCTTGTATATATGTTAGTTTCATATTTCCATTTCGACTTCTGGCGTTCAATAAACTAAGAGGTTTTTTTTCCTGTTTCCCGTACTAAGTTCTTGTATAATTGTTTGAATGGAGAGATAGGACTTTTATAGGTTAGAAGTGAGACTATTCAGGGCCAAGACTTCAATTAGGACATGAAAACTTCCATCTATCTCAATCCAAGTCCTGTATATTTACCTGTTACTCCCTTCGTTTTACTTTTATTTACTCACTTTGCTTTCATCAAAACCAAAGAGATGGGGGGCAAATATTGAAGAACAGAAATGTAAATGGTGTGTTCAGGGGTGAGGAGAGAAATATAATTGTACGGGAGATGTGAGTATTAAAAGATGTGACAGGCCTATGTGCCATAATGAAAACAGTGAAGTGAGTAAATTGTTGTATTACCTACCAAAAAGTAAAGTGGGTAAATC
This sequence comes from Beta vulgaris subsp. vulgaris, assembly GCF_026745355.1. NCBI lineage: Eukaryota > Viridiplantae > Streptophyta > Magnoliopsida > Caryophyllales > Amaranthaceae > Beta > Beta vulgaris. The sequence goes on from NC_079207.1 coordinate 66,703,527, forward strand.
TTTGTGAAATGGAGGGAGTGTTATTTAGAAATTACACTTTTTTTTTCCCTAAACCTTGTTCAATTCAAAAAATTGACAACCGTCCGAACTTATGAGCGTTCCACCATTTTCAGTCCCAACTTTTGATTGTTTCTCAGTGGTCCTAACTTTGGGGGTAAGTTTTACAAACATGGTCCCAATAGGTATATCATTTTGTCGAGCTGTGGGGATGTGGGCCCAAACAATTACATAAGTGGAGGGAAAAAGTTTTGTAGTTGTGAAAACCACTACAAATATTGGTAGTTGCTCAAGGGGAGGAGGGCATGAGAAGAATGTAGGAACTTTTAGATTTTGAATCTTCCTCTTTCCATGTTTGTTAGTATGGAATTTGAGATAATACTTAGTTCACAAAATTACCTATGAATTCATTACTTGTACCATTATTTCTTTGCGCTCACCAAAGAGGCCGTCAAGAAACTGATATGTGCGCATCAATGTCATTATGGAAGTGTGATGCCTTTCTTTCTGATCACTTAAATGGTATATTTGCAGGCAAATAGTTCAGAACCTCTAAGAGTAGAAGTTGCTGCCCTAGACCAACATTTGGTCGAGCCAGCGAAGGAGATGAAAGGCCGTTTTCCAAACTGGGCAGACGTAGTGGCTTATACAAGTTTTATGTCTAGTTATTCAGTTTAGCTCTTAAGCTAGTGCACAGTGCTGCACTGAAGCGATGGAGGCTCACATTTTTTTTGCAGCCAGTCATTTGTAACATTATGAGGTCTTTTTTTTTTTTCTTTTTTGAGAGGGAGGGGGAGTGGGTTTGTAACATTATAATTTAAATTCTTACAGTTTAATTGGAGAAAAGATAATAAAATAAATAAATAAAGCAGTAGTCTTTCACAAATTGAAGTGCCTCATGTCTTCTGTAGTTGGTATATCATTTTGTGTAACTGTTGACATGCATTTTTTCGTCAAAATTTACTTTGTACAGCGTTCCCATGTTTTGGTACAATTCTTCATGGGAATTTCATTCTGTAGTGAACACTTATAATTTGCTGTGAACAATATTGTGAACCCCTCATCAATATAAAGAAGTCAATTGAACTAAGAGATCAAGTATAATGGAACTTGAGCTTTACATTTGGTGATGATTTAGCCTTAGTTTTGGAACACTAAATTTGAATTCATCATCACTAAATTTCTTACTAAACTCTATCACTAGTTCACTATGGGGCCGTTTGGTTGAAGCTTTTGGTACTAGCAAAAACGGAATAAATTGCCAAATGATATTTTTGGGCGTTTATTTCACAATATTTTCTTTTCAATCCGTTACATGGCATTATATGAATCCTTCCATATAAAACCCTACCTCCACCAGAAGTAACAAAACCGATTCAGAAGGGAATCAAATAATTGACGCTTGAGAAGCCAAGGCGTCTGCCTCACTGTTATCAACTCGGTAGCAGCTTCACTGCCTCACTCACATTACTTGAACGTTGAACTATTAGATTACCACCACCGATAATTAAAAAAAAGGTTACAGGGATAGTGAAAAGAAGAGAGAGAACAAAGAAATATGTTCTATTCATTAACAATACCAGACACAAATTTTCATAGATCTACAATATGATTTTTGTTTTTCAAATTTTTGATATCTTTTTTTCTTGGTTATTGAGGAGGGGTGATTTGTTGGATACGCAATACAAATGACTAACCAAACAACTTTGTCAGTTTAATGGAATGGGTTAAATCTGATTCCTTTCCTCCATTAATTTTGTTTCCATTCCGTTTCCTCCTTGGATATTAAACCAAACAGGCCCTATATGTGTATATGAAGTTCTTTAATGGTGTTTAATTTAGGTTATAAGCTTACCAAAAAAATAAGTTAGGTTGTAAACTGACATCTTATTTATCAAATTAATAGCCCTTTTCAACCAAAAAAAATAAATAAGAGAAAGAAAGGTGTTTGATTGTCAACAAGGAAAAAAATTTCCCAAGAATGTTGATATTTGGTTATCCAAACAACTCATCAAATATACACTTCTGATTTTTCCACATATCATCCAATAAGTACTTCAATATTTAGAGGTAAGGCACAAAGATGTGTTCTCCATTCCTTCTTTTCGTCATTTCTCTCTCCGTGACTTCACACTCATTATCAACGGAGATAGTTCATTTTAAAAAAAATGTACTAAAGTATACCATTTTCAGCATTCTCCATGTTCACCATCTATACATTTTGGATGTCAACTACTTGAATGGATGAAGTTGTATGGTGGTACAATGTATTGAGATAGATTGTCATATTTATGAATATACATATTACTTAGTATTATATCTTATTGGTTGTTAATTATGTTAAATAAGGTTTTTGACTCAAGAGATATACTCACAATAACTTATTGTGAAACTATAATTTTTTGCACACGATGCGTGTTTGAATTTTTTTCGAAACAGAACCTCGATTTTCTTCGGCATAAGAGTCAAATTTTGTACATTAAACATATGAAGTATAATTGTTTTTAGTTGCAAAATTTGATTGGTTTAGTTTCTGTCACTTAAGTCTCTCACCATTATTTTTGTCTTTTTTTTTTTTACTTTTCAAAGTTAAATTCTATGAACAAGTAGAAATTTTATTGAATTTATTTATGATTTCTAATATTATAATTTTTTAGTTGATTTTTGAATTAAGTATAGTACTAACTTTTAAATTCTAAACACTATAAAAAAGTAAATAATTTTTTTCCTTGTCTAACTTCTAAATTCTGATTTCACTACAAATACACCTCTATTTAAATCATGACCCACCAGTAATTGTGAATGGTTCTTGAGAATAGTGATTTGTAAGTAAATTTTTGTAAATGTTTTTGTATGTATTGACGTTCTAGGTTATTAGTTTTAGTTTGTATGTTAATTTTAAGTTTTAATAAAGTTTTCCGATTATTTGAGTGATTTGCGTGATTTTTATAACGTGATTTTCTTAATTGTATGAGTGATTTGTAAAGTTTATTCTTTTAAGTGATTTGTGAGTGTTGTAAATTAATTTTCGTCAGTTTTCTTTGAGTGCCAATTTTGATTTTGACATTCCTTTTGTAATTTAGAAAGGGAATGAGGGCAAAATAGGCATTTCAAAAGAGGACACATTTGCTCCCCCCTTCCCTTATATAATAGAGATTAGAATGTCTTTTTCCTTTTTGTTTGATGTTTTATTTCAGGAAGTTTTTTGAATCGCTGCGATATTTATTGTATTTGTAGCCACTGCAATTAATAAATCTAAGTTCTTCAATTTTTAATGACTCATATTGACAATTGATTTCTTGACCTTTACAACATTCAAAAAATCGAGGAAACTAAGTAAACTGTTTATTGTGAATTTATTAGTGTATAAGTGTTAGTTTTAGTTTAATTATAAAATTGATTAATTGAAGGCCTAAATCAAACAAATTATCATGAGTACAATAAAAGTGTACCCATTATAAAACTATCCTTTATTTCAAGGGTAATTAGTATTTTTTGAGGTGTCCTGTATTAAATTTTGAAGGATAGTATTTATGTTAGAGGTAATTTTTATGTTATTACTTATCAATTTTGTTTGTTAAACAAGGTCAAATAGGTTCCAATCAGGTTCAATAAGTTTCAACCAGGTCAATAAGTTTCAATCAGGTTCAATAAGTTTCAATCAGGTCCAATAAGTTGAATCAGGTCCAATAAATTTAGTTCCATTCAATTCAGAGTTATTTAGGTGAACATAACGCACCCTAAAAGTGTTCCCATTATAAAACTATCCTTTATTTCAAGGGTAACTACTAACTAGTTTTTTTTAGGGTGTCTTACATTAAATTGTTGGTTTGCTTTTCTTAAAATTGGGTAAAAGTAAAATGCACATGTTACTCAAGAAAAAAAAAACATCTTATTGAACAAAAGAAAAGGGCCTTCAATGTTCAACACCCCCAGGCCTAAGAAAATAGACAAAAGACACAATTTCAAAGCCCAATCCCAAAACCAAACTAAACCAAAGAAAAAACCCGAAAAAAAGAAGCTAGGGTTTCATTATATCAATCACACTCCGTATAAAACCCTACATTCTCCCCCGCCTCTACTCTTCTTCTTTTGAGAGAGTGAGAGAAAACAACCACCTTATTTTTCTCCAAACCCTAAAAATGGTGATTTCTTCATTTCTCTTCCTAATTTTGTTCAACTTCCTCTTTAATTCACCTTATTTTTCTTCCACTTTCATCAATGGATTCTGTAAATTTCATTGCTAATTGTTTTTTTTTTTGTTTTTATGCATTTCAGGTGAAGTACTCCAAAGAACCCGATAATCCCACTAAATGTACGTTAATTTTCAACTTCGTTCTATTTTTTTTCATGTTAAATATTGCATATAGTATGTTCTAAGAAAATTATATGCTTCATTTCTGATTTTTTTTTGTTTTCTTTCTACAGCATGCAAGGCAAGGGGTTCAGATCTCAGAGTCCATTTTAAGGTATTTTTTGTTATATGATTTTATATACTTTTTGATGTTTTTATACATCTTTGGTGTAATTTATTCTAGAAAATAGGTTTTTTTTGGTAGTTTTTGTGGTATGAAATTGAAACCTGATGAAAAAAGCAGGGTCCTATTACCTTTTTGTGAATGGGTCTCTCGTAAACTTCAGGGAAATTAAGTTTGCATTGTTATTGGGTGAACCACTGGAGTTTTTCTATGATGGGAGGTTCAGTAAACGATGTCACATTTTATCAAATTTTTAGTAACATTATAGATGTGTTGTTTCCTTAGCTAGCTAATTGATTTGCTTGTATTTGAGATTGTGATTGTAAGATTTGGAGTTCCTATTTGGAATTTAGATAATTGATTGTTTGAGTTTGTGATTGTAATGCGAGAGCGGGGTTTGTCGAAGGCAATTTAGAGAATTGCTTGTTGGAGTTTGTAATTGTAACACGAGAATGGGATTTGTTGAAAGCAAATAGGTAGTTTAGATACTAGCAAGTTAATTTGTTGATAGCCGTAGGAGTTTATATAGGATTTAAAGTATTTAAGGTGTGATTGAGTTATAAAGAGATGGAACTAGTGGGTTTGCGTTTTTTGCTTGAACTAAATAAGGTGATTTTTCATGTGTTCTATAGTTAATTAGAGTGGTTATGGAAATTAGTCTAAAGAAAAAGATGCAAGGGTTTACTTAGGAGTTTATTTAGAATTTAAAGTATTCAAGGTGTGATGAGTTATAACGAGAGAACTATTGGGTTTGCATTTTTTGCTTGAACTAAATAAGGTGATTTTTCATGTGTTTTATAATTGTTTGAGTGGGAATGGAAATTAGTTTAAAGAAAAAGATGCAAGGGTTTACGATGGGTAGAATATCTGTTTTTAGTGGTATAAGGTTTGGTAAATGTAGTAACATGCAGTTTAAGGTAGGATATGCTTTTATTTCAGATTTTAAGGAATGCTAGGTTTATAGCTTTATGCATTTGGTCTGTGCACTTTATATATATTATGCTAGGATCAGACCTGATGAAAAAAGCAAGGCTCCATTTCACTTTAGGATGGGGCTTCCGTAAACTTCAGGGAAATCAAAATGCATTGTTATTGGGTGAATCTCTGTTTTGTTTAGTGGCTGAAGGTTCAGTAAATGATGGAATATGTTGATGTAAATTCAGATTCTTAGATATAAAGGGATTCTAGGTTTATGGTTTTATTTATGCTTTTGCTTTCTTAACACCATGTTTTGGTATTTAGTTGGGATGGAACCTGATGAAAAAAGCAAAGCTCTGTTTCATATTAGAATAGGGCTTCCGTAAACTTCAGGGATATCAAAATGCATCGTTATTGGGTGAACCTCTGTTTTGTTTAGTGGCTGAAGGTTCAGTAAATGATGATACATTCTTAGTTGGAGGTAGAGTGCTGTTTTTTAGATTGTAAGAAATTCTAGTTTGTGCCTCTGCTTAGACTTTTGCTTTTTGTTCATTTTGAGGTATTTAATTGGAAAGTTAACCTGATGAAAAAAGCAAAGCTCTATTTCATATTAGAATGGGGCTTCCGTAAACATCAGGGAGATCAAATGCGTCGTTATTGGGTGAACCTCTGTTTTGTTTAGTGGCTGAAGGTTCAGTAAATGATGTAACATTCTTGTTAGGAGGTAGAATCTGGTACTTTAGATTGCAGGAAATTCTAGGTTTGGCGTGCTGCTTATGTTATTTGATTCTCTACTCTATATTTAGTAATTTAGCCCGGTTGGAACCTGATTAAAAAAGCAAGGCTCTATTCCATTTCAGAATTGGGCTTCCGTAAACTTCAGGGAAATTAAATGCATTGTTATTGGGTGAACCTCTGTTTTGTTTAGTGGCTGAAGGTTCAGTAAATGATGAAACATGCTCATTAGGAGGCAAAATGCAAGTTATTTGCTAGCAGGGAATTCTAGGTTTTTTGGGTTTTTTTTGGCTCTGACTCCGTAATTTGTAGTTTGGCAGGGTTGAAATCTGGTGGAAAAAAAGCAAGGCTCTCTTTCGTATAGAATAAGGCCTCAATAAACATTGGGGATATTGAAATGCATTGTTATTGGATGAACCTCTGTTATAGAACGCAGGGTGTAGTTTAGTTAATTATTTCTTTGTGAATTGTAGTTATCTCAATGATGATGTAATTTATGATGCTACTTGTGTTTTCCCTTCTTTTGTTAATAAAGATCCCTTCCATGGTTAGTAATGTACATAGTATGTTTGAGCTGATGTATGTTTCTGTTTGTTACTTGCAGAACACTAGGGAGACAGCGTTTTCTCTTAGAAAGATGCCTTTGGGCAAGGCCAAGAGATACCTGGAGGATGTCTTGGCTCACAAGCAGGCCATTCCTTTCCGTCGCTTCTGTCGTGGTGTCGGTAGGACTGCTCAAGCCAAGAACAGGCACTCAAACGGCCAAGGTCGCTGGCCAGCAAAGTCAGCAAAATTCATCCTTGATTTGCTTAAGAATGCTGAAAGCAACGCAGAGGCATGTCTTTTCATTGCCTAATATATTCTATGTAGTACAACTTGGAACAGTTCGGTCATTCTAATTGCCTCTTCCATCCTGCAGATGAAGGGTTTGGATGTGGATTCACTCTACATATCTCATATCCAAGTTAACCAAGCCCAGAAACAAAGGCGTCGTACTTACCGTGCTCATGGGCGAATCAACCGTATGTCATAATTATGTGGTTTTTATATGAACAGTGTGTAGTATTATTTGATTTACTTTTTGTTAATTGACAATGTTTTCTTTCACAGCCTACATGTCCCATCCCTGCCACATTGAGTTGACTTTGTCTGAGAAGGAAGAATCAGTTAGGAAGGAGGTAATTCAATCTTATCTCCACAATTATATTATTTTGACTTTGGTTATTAATTATTTATCTCAGTGCTAAGTTTTTCTAATATATGTGAACAATTTTGTAATGCAGCCTGAATCACAATTGGCTACCAGCAAATCTAAGAAGTCACAAGCCGCTTAAGAGTTTTAAATCATCATAGTTGTAGCCTTTGGAAACAAGTTTTGGCAGTTTTTTTTCTCATTGTGTTGAAATCTGGTTTTGTAGACAAGATTTTTTTCATCTAAATTACCATTTTGAGGGTTTGATAGCACTTCTTAAGCAGAGAATATTTAGTGCTTTTCTGGGAAGTAAACCTAATGTTTATGTTAAAGTTGTTTCAATGATCTACCCTTTTAACTTATACTACTATCTGTTCTAGTTTTGGTGGCATAATGAAATCGTTATACCTGTTATGCACTTGGCCTTGAAAAAACTTCCCCAAATTTCCTCTTAGTTTATCGTAGTTCGACATTTCCCTCTTTTTCTTCTGTTCTCAATAATACAGCGTTCATTGTTTGTAATAATAATGTAATGTTCAAATTGTTGCGACGATTGCATATGAATGTTGTATTTTTAGAGGAAACAAGAGTTACAAACTTTTTACCTTGTAAGATTAAGAAGACATTTAAGGAATTTTAACTAGGGGTGAGTACAATCGGGTACCCAGTAGAATTTCATAGACCCAGACCCAGTGGGTATTAAAAATCTAGAATTGGAAATTGGAATTGGTCAAACCGGGTCCTAAATTTTTGGACCCAGACCTGGACCTGGTGGGTACCAGGTCTAGAACTAGGTATCCAGTTGTAAGTTTAACAACATACTAAGATGGGCTAATTGAGCTATAACATTTTAAAAAAAAATTAAATGGGCCTAAAGGCCTACTAAGTACTAACTTTTTACTTAACAACTATTATCCTATTACCAATTCTATATGAGTATATGAAAAAAAATCAATTTTAAGTACTGGGTACCTGGACTTATACCCACTCCAACCAGGTACCCAGAGCTGGAACTGGTCAAACTGGGTACCCACTAGGTACTGGGTCTGAAAAAATTCTACCCAGAATTGGAACCGGATGTAACTGGGTCCATTTTTTTGGACCCAGACTCGGACCCAGTTGGACCAAGACCGGGTCCAGACCCGGCGGGTCCATACCGGGTCCAGATCTGGGTCTGGGTACCCGGAATTTCTGCTCACCCCTAATTTTGACAGTAAGTTCGCAAGTTATTGTATTCTTGCTGTGAACGTGTTCGGTAATTAATTTAGATTTTATGGAATGGTTTAGAAGGTATATTGTTGGCTGAGAATATGTTGCAACTGCAAGGTTGTTTGTGAGAGGATTTATAATATATTCGGGGTATGATACACCCATCTACTGCACGTTTGGAGCTCTCCTATCATGTGAATGTTTCTCATAAGAACCTTATGTGACGAGCTATTAATCCCGGTGATGTAGAATGTATTCAATCCCAGGTTTTAGGCATTACCTTTTCAAAAACTTTACCGTCTTAGGCACCACCTTTTTAAAAACTTTACCATCTAAGCTACGTGACATCTAAGCCATAATACTCTATGTCCAGTCCACATCCATAAAATAGAATCTAGAGACAATGTGCTTTCAAGGCCTCATTGCAAAATAAGATCTTTCAATTATGAACATCCAAGCATTCATCAAGCCTATTTTTTTTTTTTTTTTTTAAAAAAATGGTAAGAAGAATTTCTCTGCTCTTGTATAGGGCCTTCACCAGAGGTCCATTACAAACCAGACATTCCCAACCTCCTCCTCCCCTAATTCCCAAGTAAATGCTTGGGGTAGGAATTAAACCATAGACTTTATTAGGGAAGATGGAAAAACTCCCCACTTAAGTCAATTCCAATTCCTCATCAAGCGATTATCAGGTGACCAATTTCAGAGACTAGAAGGCTTGTCCAACTCACACATAAGTGTTTTTTTTTTCTTATGGTAGTTTTTTTTTTTTTTTTTTTTTGACGACAAGTACAAGCAATATTAAGAGACAATTTTACCTAATCTAGCAGCAGTAGCCAGTACATGGGCGGGGGCAACTACTTCTCTACTCACCTTATGTATTTTACAACTAATAAACTTATTGCGAAGTGTCTGAATGTCATGTGCTAAAGTTGCTACTTCAAAAGGATATTATCGATTGTTAAGAGCTTGAACTAGCTCTTTGTTGTCTGAATAGATACGGACACGATTGATGCCATTGTTGATTGCTTCACGTAGCCCGCGCATAATTGCATGTGCTTCCGTTTGTAGAGAAGACGTTGAAATTACTGCAGCATTTCCTTCAAAAATTTTGATGTTGTTGAAGTGAGCTGACCAACCAATTCCCGCTCTTGGATGATTCTGTTTACAACGCTTCCAAGCACCATCAACTAGGACTATGCAGTCTTCGTTAGAGTGATTACCTTGTGAATTTAGATCCCTATCTTCGATTTTAGTGCCAATGGGTGAGAGTGAAGAGTTTCTTTCCCTAATTTTGGCACTCTCATCCAATTCTTTGATGAGGATTGTCTTGATCTCTACGATAGCCAAAGGGTTGACATCTTCATTTCTGAAGACGATGTTGTTTCTGTGGAGCCAAATAGCCCAAAGAGTGGCTATGAACTCTGATGTGCGAGATGACTTAACTCCATCTTCTTTCCAAAACAACCTAAGGAAATTCTTAACCCATTCCTCAATTGATATGAAGGGGATGGGACATGTTCTGATGCCCAACCCTAAACATGTCCAGATTCGTGCTGATATATTACAATCACGAAATAAGTGACTTTCATTTTCCTTTTGTTGTTTGCACAATGGGCAGGTCTCTTGAACTTGGATGTTTCTTTTTAGCAGGTTGGAATTGGTGGGAAGAGCCTTATTTAGTAATCGCCATGTGAAAAATTTCCATTTGGGTTTAAGGTCAGAAGCCCAAAGTTTATTCCAGAATTGTCTGTTTTCCTGAGAGATATTCAAGGCTCCCTTATTTTTCAAGAAAAATGCATAGACATCTTTGACCTTGGGAACTCCGGACTTGGATTCACTCCAGACGTATCTATCCTGCAACTCTTCTGTGGGGACATGAGTGGATAAGATCCTAATAGCGGTTTCTGAGGAAAAGCATCTCCAGATAAGTGGGGTGTTCCATGTTTTTTGAGATGACATCATTAGGTCTTTGACTTTTTGAATTCCCATATTTGATAGGTTGACGCCTGATTTCACTGAAATTGGGCCTTCTCTAAGCCATTTATCAAATTCAATGCTCGTGTCAGAACCATTTCCTATTTGTCTTGTGAATCCGTCCCGACAATCTTGACCTGCTCTGCAGAGGCCTCTAAAGCCCCAAGAGGCTCTGCCTAATTTCTTGTTTTGTAATACTATATTGATTGGTGTCGATTTATATTTGGCTAAGAGAACTTGAGATATCAGTGTCTGGTTGGAATTGTGAATTCTAATAGCCTGCTTTGCAAGAAGGGCTTTGTTGAATAGATGAACATTTCTTATCCCCAACCCTCCTCCGCCCTTTGGGAGCTCTGTGATCCTCATGCTTTTCCAAAATATGGGCTTTGAGTTGCGAGAGCTAGCCCAAAGGAATCTCGCAAAGATTGAATTGATCTTGTCTGCCACGATTTTTGGGATGAGGAATACGCTTAGGATATTGAGGCTTAGCATGGATAGGATGTTATTGATGAAAATGACTCTTCCTGCATGGGACAGGGAAAGGTGATGCCAGCTGGAAAGTTTTTTCTCCACTTTCTCCATAATGGGTAGAATTTCCGGGAGCTTCTACCATCCACTTCGATGTTGCACCCTAAGTATTTGCCTAGGGTCTCTTCCGAGGGGGTGCCAATGATACTTCTCATAAACCTCTTGAATCGAGATGGTGTGTTCGGACTGAACATAATGTGTGATTTACTGTAATTAATCACCTCGCCTGACAGTCTGCTAAACTGAGCGAGGATGCTTTTTACACCTGCGCAAGCCTCTGGAGTAGCTTTGAAGAAAACTAGTGAATCGTCTGCGAAAAACAGGTGAGACATTTCTGGGCACGATCTAGACAGTTTGATTCCTTGAAATGTGCCATTGCTAACTCCGTTAAGTAGTAATCTAGATAGTACATCCATGACCAAAATGAATAGATAAGAGGAAAGAGGGTCACCTTGTCTGAGACCGCACGATGGTTTGAATCGTTGAGTGGGCTCACCGTTGACAAGAATGGAGTATGAAACAGTGGTGACACATTGCATAATCCATTGACGACAAATTGTAGGGAATCCCATTTGTGAAAAAAGCCAGTGAAGGAAGTCCCAGTCGACTTTGTCATATGCTTTAAACATATCGATCTTGAGAGCGGCTAAGAACTGCGTACCTTTTGTGCGCTATTTGATTAGGTTGACTACTTCGTGCGCAATGAAGCAGTTGTCTGAGAGAAGTCTTCCTGGAACGAACGCATTTTGGTGGGGGGTCACGATGCTTTTCAAGATTGGTTTCAACCGATTGGTGATGACTTTCGAGATAATCTTGTAAATTACATTGCACAAACTAAATGGTCGAAACTGGCTTGCTTCTTCAGGACACTCTTTTTTAGGAATTAGACATATGTTAGTCAGATTCCATTCTTGAAGTATGTACCCTGTGGCGAAAAAATGAGAAACTGCACGCCATATGTCGTCGCCAACAATTGACCAATGTTTTTGGTAGAAAATGGCGGGAATGCCGTCTGGACCAGGAGCCTTGAGACTTCCCATCTGGAACACTGCATGTCTGACTTCTTCTCTTGAGACTGACTTGACTAGAGCTTCTATTTGTGCATCGTCAATGCGAGGCACTAAGTGCTGGATCTCATCAAGCTCGTTCCAGAATTCCTGATTATGTTGCGATCCTTGAAAAATATTTGTGAAGTAACCGAGAAATTCATTTTGAATATCTTCTTTCGCCGTGACCCATCCTCCTGCTGAATTTTTGAGCATCAGAATTTCATTTCTTTGCTTTCGACTTTTGGCTTTTCGAAAGAACCATTTGGTGTTTGAGTCCTCCCAGGCCTTCCATTTGCTCTTTGCCCGTTGTTGCCAGAATTTTAGTTGAACTTGCAACTTGTGAATACTCTCCTTTTTCGTTTCTTCGTCTAGAATACCATCTTCTCTCTGAGGCAGGGTAGCTTGAATCTCACCGCACTTGTTAAGAAATTCTTCCCATTTGATGTTATTCGCTTCCTTATAGTTTTTGCAGCACTGGAAGAGCTTATATCTCACATTTCGACACTTTTGAGCAACTGTGTACATCGGAGATCCACTACTCGTGAATTGCCAGTGAGAAGAAATGATAGTCTCAACTTCCTTGAAGTCAAAACACCATGCTTCCATTTTGATTGGTGACTTCTTTCTTGGTTTGATCGGCGAGGTGATAAGAAGAATTGGGCTGTGATCTGAGATAAGGATCGGCATGTTCAATATCGTTGCTTCCGAATATCTATGCAGCCAGTTTTCAGTTGCATAGGCCCTATCTAGCCTTTCATAGATACGTTCTGCTTCCGATTGATTATTGCACCAGGTGAACTTTTGCCCTTGAAATTTGAAATCTGAGAGCTCAAGTATATTCTTCCATAATGAGAATTGTTCTTTCCCCGGGATGTACTCAGATCCTCCCATTTTTTGGTCGAGATATTCCAGTTGATTGAAGTCCCCTATAATGACCGTATCGAGCGGATTTCGATTTACATAATCAGTTATCATCTCCCAAACCTCTCCTCGACACTCTAAATAAGGCGATCCATACAGCAAAATAAGGTTCCATATATATACATTTTCATCAACTAGGTCGTTGATGATACATGCAAAATAGTTAGTAGAGCTATCCTTAAGTTCTAAGCTTACATCGTTACTCCAAAATAGAGCTAAACCACCTGCATTATTTATAGCATCTACGGTGGCTACATTAGGGAACCCTAAATACATAGCTAACTTAGAAATAGAAGTACTGGTTGATTTTGTTTCTGACAGGAAGAGAATCTGTGGCATGCACTTGCGGACTAACCAACCCAGAAATGGAATTGTAGGGGAGTCCACTGTGTTAAGTCCCCTACAATTCCAAGCAAGGACTTTCATGGAGCTTCTGGAGACTGTTTTGGCCCAGTGTCCAAGCCTTCTTCGCCGAAAAACGCCATATATTTGAATTTCTTAAACTTGTGTAGAATTTCTTGTCTCTTCTCAGTTATCCATTTGTGAAGGTCCAGTGTTATCTCACCAATGAACGCATCAACCAGGGGTTCAAATTCTTCAAATTTCCTTTTCTTTTCGCACACTAAAGCCTGAACAATTACCTGCTTGGGCCTAGGGGGACGACCTGAACCTTTTCTTGGACCAACATCACATAAAACAATTTCCTTGCCTTTCTCAAGTTGATAAGGGATCTTGAACTTGAAATCGTTACCTGCTTTTGGGCCTTGACCCGACTTCTTCTCATCATGAATTGTTTCTTCAGTTGGTACTATAGGTTGCGACGTTATCACTGGCGCCAGCTTCTTGTCTTTCTCCTGTTCTGCAGCAGCTTCAACATCGCAAATTTTTTTTGCTGCTTTCCGCAACAAGTTTCTTGCCCTTCTTCTCCTCATTTTGTGACTTGAATAGAGCGGCTTCCACAATGTCATTTAATTCATCGAGCTTGCGTTTGTTGCCATTAACCTCCTGAACTGGAGCTTGATCCATGAGAATCGGTGGTGGTTGTGACCACGTCGGAAAAATCCGTAAATCAGCAAATTCCGACGAAGGGATTCCTGGGAAAACTGAATGGTATGAACTAGAGGAACCGGTTTGCAGTGAAGTGTGAGAGCCAGGAAGATGGAGAGGAGTTTGAGGAGAGTATGAAGAGGTTTCAACTGGGAAGATGTTCTGTAACTCATTCCAGTCAATTTGCTCATTTATAGGATAAGGATTTTCATATGGGCCCCCCCTTAAAAGAGCATCATCTGAGTTAAAGTAGGATGAAGTACTTCCAGGACCACGAAGATGCTCCCATGATGTGTGCATTTCGTCATTGACTCCAATATCTTGATCACCAAATTGATGAGAATTCTCAAAATACCCTTCTAAAGGGACAGAAGGCAGTAAAAGAGGAAAGTTATTGTCTTGGTTTTGTGGGTGATAGGGAGACAATGGTAAAGTGGGAGGTTGAGTAATTGAATTTGATGAGTGAGGTGAAGAGTGATTAGATTCCATTTCTTCAACTATTGCTTTACGTGGAAGTTGGTGATTTGGCATTTGTTTAAATGAGGAAGGATGGGGGTAGTAGGTATTTATGGGGGTATCTTTTAAGGAAGGAAAAGGGGCTAAATGGGGTCGGTTATTTTCGGTAATGGGGTTTGTGGAGTGACAATGGATATGATTTGGTATTAAACTCTGAAGAGTAAGGGTGAGAGAGTATTATCCACTGGACTGACTTCCGCCGCCTAACACTCTGATGAAATATCCAGCATGACGTCATCGCTATTTGATGACAACCCATGCTTTTTTGCTTTCACTCGCTTGAAGGAAATTTTGGAAATTGAAAGTATATCTTTGCCCCTGTGCTTAGCTGTGAGTTTTCTTCTCTCAATTGGGTTTTGCAGGCTCAAGTTGTGGGCCTCTCTAGTACTCGGCCCCCCCTTTTCATAATTCCTTCCATTTGTTTTTGATGCTCGGGCTCTCTTGGATGGGCCTGAATTTTTGCTATTGCTACTGTTACACCTCTTGGAATGGGCTTCATGATTTGAAGATGCATTTTCCATTTCTTCGTCCCTTGATTGATCTCCTCCATCACCGCCATCATCATCTGAGCTGCTACTTGACGAGCTCGGGTCTGGAGGTCTTCGAGGTTCGTTTAATTTGACAATTGTGGTTAAGTATTCAGTGGTGCGTGGAAGACCTATGATCTTATTTGTGTAAAGAGATGCACTTGGGTTACCACACATCTTATGGGCCTCCGGCTTGCATGCCTCTGTAATTGCGGCTTCAATATCGTCCTTTGCTTTTTCCCAAGATTGGGCACATGAAGAGCTCTTATGACCTATATTCCCGCATCGCTTACAAAAAATGAATACCCCTTCGTATCGAATGTCTACCCATATTGTTCAGCTCTCCTGAACTTCTATATACATCCCTGGGACCAGAGGTGTTTTGGTCTTGATCCAAACCAGCGCGCGAAAATATTTTTTGAGGCCTGACTTTTCTGATGATTCATCAAAAAGTAGCACTTTACCTATGCGGGAGTATATTTCGTTGGCTAATGATTTCGAGTTGATTAGAAGAGGGATACCTTCCAGCTTAATCCACATCGCTGACTCGGAGAAGTTGAAAGATTTGAATGAATCTAATGGCCTCCATGGTTTCAGCACTAATAAAGCCCCTCTAAAATTCATTGTATCATAAAGGCCCAAGATATCTGATCGATCTTGCATATCACGACAATGAAAGAAGAAAAGCTTCTCGTCTTTTGACACCTTTATTCTCCCTCGAGTGAACCAAGAGTCCACCCACTCTTGAATATGTCGAGTGGAGAAGTCTCTCTTGTCAATGAATTTCCCTACTCGGATTAGGGAGATATCAATTGAGTTGTTGGATAATTGGTCGAGGGGAGCTGGTATGAGGGGACCTTGTTTTCTGTGCCATACTGCAAAGTTTGAGGTGGATTAAGATTGCTCCATTATGGGTTTACGTTGGATTTTGCAATCACGACGAGTATGGCATTAATGCACTAGGATTTGATTGGTGAAGGTTGCTGCTTTTAATTACAAAGTTGAAAACGAGAGAAAATGATTTAGTATGATTAGTTATGAAGCGGAGAGGTGGAAAGGATACTTTCTTTAGGTAACAAGGTTTAAGGTATAGAGAAAGAAAGTGAGTTTGAGATTTTAGAGAGAGAACCTCTCGTTGTCATTCTCACTTTCTTGCTAAATCTTTTAATTCTAGAGAAGCTAGCTAACTGAGTTGTTTGCTTCTTATGGTAGTTACAAAGCAACTTTCAAAGCATCGTTGACCTCAACTTTAAGGGTAATAATTCATTTCCTAATACTATTGAGTATCTACTATTGAACCGCTCAGCAAATAGCTTGACTTAGAGCACGAAAAATATAATATAAAAATTAAGCATTGTTGATTTGCTATGATGGCTTTCAACCAACATATAGGACCTTCCTCTCTTACGTGGATATTTCAAACAGGGTCATATATGAGAGATATTAATATTACATAAAATATGATGTATTTTCTTATAATACCTCCTTAGGGTTTGTTTTATGCAATTTTTTTGTGTGTTTATGTGAAGATATATGAACTTATATGTACTTATTAGTTCTTATTACAGCTTATCTGAATTTATTTGGTGCAAATGTCACACCTTATTTTTACTTATTTTGGCTCAACCAATTTTATATGAACTTATCTAAACTTATCTATACAAATATATTAAAATGTGTGCGTGACAATGTATACAAGCCACGTGACATATCTGTTACTCTATTAGAATTGTCCAATGTGTACATAAGTCATGTTAATTAACAAAAGTAAAATTAACTTGTAAGAAATTTGAACATATGACCTCTTGCTATTATACATGATACAATTAGCATCTCAACCAATTTTTTTTTTTAACGATTCAACCAACTTTTAATCATGCTTTAAGTGTACATTATTATATTTGTACTTTTTAAATGTTGAGTTTTTCTTCATATATTTTAATAGGAATGAAAAAAAGGCATACCAAATTCGAAAACATAATACCAAACCAAGATAACATCCATATAGAAAATGTCGTTAATGGTTATGACATATTCATTGTACCATTTAAAGTTTCACTAAAGAAGTTTACAAGTCATGAAAGTCAAACGAAACTCCTTATAGTCTCCCTCTATTCCAAACACCTCTTTAATTTCCCACTCCTCTCACCCGAAAAAACCATCTTCGTCTCTTTCGCAAATTTCAATCTCAATCTCAGGTAAATTCCTCGCTCTCACGCACATTGTTCTTCCCTCAAATAATTCAAATGTCGATTTCATTTTCGTTTTAGATCTCGAAAATTAGGGTTTTCAATTGAAATTGAGAAAATTCAATCGTTGATCGTTTTTCTTTTTCTAGGGTTCGATTGTTGAAGATGGATTGGCAAGGGCAAAAAATGGCGGAACAATGGATGCAAATTCTGCTACTAGTTTCCGCAGTTGTAGCTTTCGTAACAGGTTATGTTTTAGGTTCTTTCCGATTGATGGTTCTTATCTATGCAGGCGGCGTCGTTTTGACTTCTCTGATCATTGTCCCAAATTGGCCATGGTTTAATCGTCATCCTCTTAATTGGCTTGATCCAACTGAAGCTGGTAAACACCCTAAGCCTCAACCTGCTGTGAATTCTGGAAATAAGAAGAAGAATACCAAGCAAAAGTAATGAAATTGATACGAGATAAAACAAATATAGGTTGAATGTTGTTGGTTAATTATCGTTTATGTTTTTGTTGTTTTGTCGAGCTTTCATTTCTTGAATTTGTAGTTGCTTGTCTGTAGACAATAGTTGATTTTGATTATATGAGTTAAAGAATGAGATTTTTAGTTTTTTTCATTGTGATCATGCATTGGTTTTGGACTTGTTGTTTGTTTCTTGCTTTAGTTTGTTGATGGTTGAACCGATTGTCTGATAGTTTGATTGATGTTTAGTGAAGTGGTGTTATATTGGGAGTAGATTGTTTCTTCGTTTGCTTGATTACTGGATTTCTGGGTATTCTTATGATGAATGACGACATTATGCCAAATCAACCATTTGGATCACAGTTATATTAATGTTATTCAAGTTAACTGAGCTGCTGCTACTTGAGCTTTAGGTATATGATCATGTTGTGTGGAATTTGGAAAGCATAATTGCACTCGTTTTGGATGTGGTGAGAATTATCTTTTGTTGCTAATGTTTGATCATTGGATTAAGACCCAAGAGCGGTATGGTCCAAAATTTATATGAGGCTTTTTTCACATGACATTAGGAGAAACAATTGCATTTAATTTTTTTTTTATCTGTAATTGTTTTCTCAGATTCTGATGGACTGGGAAAGTTTTCTACTATCATATGTAATGTGATTATGCTCATGTTGTAGTGATAGTTGATCGCTCAGCTGTTAATATCAGATATTATAGCGTTTTTCTTTTACATTGCTGGTTGGTAAGATTGATGAACCGTGAAGGGGAACTTGCATTTCTGTTATGACTTTAGGGAATTGGAAGATAAGTGTAAAATTCCCCCATATGATGCATGGTATGCATCAAAGTTCTACATTAGCATGATCTCATGCTAAATTAAACAGGTTCTTCTAATATGAATTATTGAAGAATAAAAGAAAATTATGGGTGATATGACATGTTTTCCTAGTTTGAACTGGAAACTTTTGGAGTTCGAAAGTTGTTTGTTCATGCTGAAAGGAAACTAAGTATATGGTTTGTGCTGTTGCCATAAATTGGGTTTTTTTCGGAAGTCAATAAATTCTAACATGGAGCTTTTCTTACGACAATGCCGCATTGTTGGTCTATTAGATCGATCATGGGAAGCTTTAGAAGCTGGAACGTCACTATCCAGATCTCATTTAAGATGAGATTTGTCTATGAATGTAGTAGTTTGCTCTGCAACATTAGATTTATCTGGTGACTTGGGGTAATAGTTCGAAAATACGGTTTGGTCAATGTTGCGGTAGCGGTCACGGTGATGCGGTTGTCGTACCTCTGAATATCGGCTTAAACCATGAAATATCCCTAAAACCCGCCTAAAATGCGGTTTTTTTTGCACCTTTACTATGCGGTAATATCGGTTCAGTAGATTTTAAACCTTTACGACACGGGGGATACGATGCGATGCGGCCTTGTTTTGACACCGTGGTTGGGGTGTATTGGTCGAAGTCAACCTGTAAGAGAAGAGAAGTGCTTTGAAGCCTGACAAAAATCAGCCTAATGGTGCAATTAGTCCATTAATTATCCACTTTAGAAGGTGTAGCAAGGGCAAGGTAGGAAAGATTCCTCAAAGTTAGCTATAGCATGTGAAAAGGCATTTTTGCATAACGATATTGCTAGAGTTAGTTTCAAAGGAAAAATGAGGGAAATGTAATGTAGTAGAGGGAATATAAATAAGACAGAGGAGAGGAGGATAGCATCGAGAAATTATCTTTATCCAGAAAATTTGTACAGAAGAGCTACCACCTTTCAGATATGGGTAGTTTGTAGAGAAGGACTATCTTGACCTGGGCAATACAGATATATTATTCTCGCTCTGTTCTTCTAATTTTCTCTTTTCTGTTCTCTGTTACTTTATTCCTCTTATTTTGTTATACAAAACCTTGGTACCAACAATAATTACGAGCTTTTAGGTCAGGCTATGCAAATTTGATCACTCTAACCACAGAATGCAGTCATTTTGGGGCTTGGGCATTGTCATTGGGATATTTCTTTTGTTGGTTAGAGAATCATCTGTTAGTGTTCTGTAGATAAAATCTATAAAGTTGGAGACGGTGGATTATGAGAGGTTCATGAGGGAGGTATCTTTTTCAAGCTGTGATCGGAGATATCATGGTAACTGGTTTATGTTGCTTGTTTTTTTTTTTTTTTTTTTTTTGGATTTTTATGGGTTCGTGTAGAACCTTTTTGTCTTGATTATGTTTGTGCTCTACTTAGTGATTCAGCAAGCTACCTCAGAATGTATATCATTGTGTCTGGATGATACTGCATTCAGGAAGTTTGAGTTGTTGCAGTTTGAACGTTAGACTTTTTACTTTTTAGCATACAGGGGATGTAACTTTATAGTTTGTAGTTGGTTTGCCTGCTTGATAGGTAATTTAGAAACTTTTGAGATGCATAGAGTTCAATCTCTTGCATATAAGTGATATGGTGGGGCATCCTTTTTGTTATGACCTTAGGAGTTGGGACTCATGACTAAGGCGAGCAATTATCTGATGGTCATACCTATATCCGACAAGCTTCAGTTGCCCCTCTTCCTCTCAGACAGAATGAGGCATTGCAAGCAGTCAAGTGAATACTTCATATAATTTTTCTTTGCTCCTTGAGTAGAAAGACAGAATTTTTGTTTCTTGCTCTTGCCTCCCCTATATTCTACTTTTTTGGAGGTGGACCAAGTGAGGATGGAATGCAGAGGGTTGGAAGATAAGTCTTGACGTGAGTGTCTTACCTCGAAGTTTTAAGAAGAGGTGTATATTTGATTTCAAAATTTAGTTGAGAGTGTTGAAGGAAATTAATGTTGTGGTTTGTAGTCTTGTAGAGTCTAGAAAGATTGTTTTGTACCTGAAGTTGCAACGTAGAGTTATTTAATGACTGTTGCATTTTGTGAGGGCAGATGAAGAATTTGCAAGCTCACCTGATCAGATTCGTGTTTGGGTTATTAGGATCAAGTCATGCTGGTTGGTGGTATATGCTGGATTGGATATTTTGGAGATGCCCTAGTATGCAATCTGTGGCCCTAGAGTTTGTTTGCTACGCCTTATGCATATGGGTTGAAATTTTCAAACTTCTTAGGCTATGTTTGGCAATACTGGCTGAAATGGATTTGAAATTGATCAGATGGTTGAAACTTATTAGGTAGCAGTTGAAATCGTTAAGTTGCTGAAACTGATAAGCTAGCTGATTGCATAACTTGTTTGGTAAAATTATTTATGACGGTAGTTGAAATATCTTTTTAGGCATTAAAAGATAAAAAGAAAATAAAAAAATAAAAAAAATATCAACACCTGATATCAGACGCCATATTTTACTCCAACTCAATTTCAGTCAAATTTTGGACTTAAATTTTTATTTAAGTTTCTCCACCAACACCACTAATCATATAAGGTGACTTAAAATTGTAGCATCTTATTATTTAAGTCACTTGTTTGAGCCTTAGTCTTTGAACTTGAGCGCTTATGGAGTTGTGACATTTGAAGAGTTGTGACTTATGAGAGATCTATGGTTCAGCTTATCCTGGATTACCCCAGAAATATGAATCTACATGCTTTAGCCTATAGATATTGATTTTCCCAATCCCTCACCCCCTTAGCGAGGGAAGAAATTGTAAACGTGTACTCTCTTTGTTTGAAAATAGATGCTTCATTTTGACTTGCATATTTGCCGATGCAAAACTTTGACCATTACCATCTTTAGTTATCAATTATTAAAATATTATAAAAATTGATATTTGAAAAATATACGTTAAGACAAATTCAATAATCTTGTATGTCAATCAATAGTTTTATACATATGTAGACAAATATGGTCGAAGTAGAGTTTGTGAATAATGCAAAAGTCAAAATGGAGCATTTATTTAAAAACAAGGAGGGTATCTTTATTGGATTGGTATCAGATTTGAAGAGTTTTCAATTTGTACAACGTACTCAATACTTAGGACATGTTTTCGGTCAATTGGCAATTTAGCCTGTGCTTCCTCCGTTTTTTTAGTTGACCCATTTTGACTTTTGACACTATTGACATATGTAACTTTGACTATCTTTTGTTATTTGTACTTACGGAAAAAATATACTCGTGTGGGATTTCGTTAGATTCTTCTTGACTCTTGATGCATAATTTCCAAATATCATCATTCTGTAATTTTTGTTTATTGATAATTAAAGATATGAAGGTTCAAAATTGTGCACTGGCAAATGTACCCAGAGGAAACAGATCAAACTAAAAAACAAAGGAATTACAACACTACCGAAACTGAGATGACTTGATCACGAAGTTACTGAGAGAACTCTGATCTTGACATGGCCTAAGACGATCCAATTTGATGACTCGATCACAAAGTTATGGGAACTTGTCATATTAATAAATTTTCATTTTTATACAGTTTCTGATATGTTTTGTGAATTTGAAGCTATCACAAAACTAAACAAACACGCCCTTGTTGTTTATGCATTCGTAACTCACTACTATGATTTCTATGCTTGAATTTTTGTTAAACTGAAATAATTGGCAGGGTCACTATGAACACCCTTATGGAACAATTTGTAAAAGTGCCATGTCAATAAAGCGTGTGCTTGTATTCACATAACCAACGACAGCAAGTGAAGGATGACAAAATTACGTGTTTCTGTAACTAGTTATCAAACATCAGTATACTAAATCGACCAAACTTTTATCTACACAGGCACCTTGCTTTTGTGACTCCCTATATACACCTTTTCGTTGCTAATCCGCTAATTTTAAACTATCTAAACAAAGTTAACTGTCGTCGTCGTTATCTAGTTATCGAAAATGTTCATGAGCTTGTTGTTCTACTGGTTTTCTTGTTCCATAGCACGGATGATAGGATTCTCTTCCAAGTGATCATCTTCTTCATCCAGCACATCCAACTCATCTAATAGAGATTGGTTTATTTTCTTACGAGATTGTCTCCTGTGCTTCTTCGGCTCCAATCTTGGCTCAGACAGTGTGACACCCATATCTCCCACCTTATTCCTGTGATATAATGAGTGAGCTATATGAATATCAAGCAAATCATATTCTACAGATAATTTTTGATGAAAATCAATCCCGAAGAATATATTGAGATCTTACCTGACATCACCCTCCCTCTTCGTGCCCACTGTCCTTAGTTGGAATTCCTCTCGTATCTTGATTTCATCGAGCAGTTGAAAGTAATACGGATATCTCTCCCAATCGCCCGTCATTAGACACCCAGGTTCACCAACGTGCAAGCAATTGTTGAACGCGCATCTCTTAGGTTCGTTTTCTTGGAGTGTTTTCTGGATCTGAATATACAGTTTGAAAAATTGTAGGAAACTGAAGTGGATAAAAAGAAAAAGAAAAAGAAAAAGAAAAGTTGAATAGCAAACAGAAACTAACTACCTCAGGGAATGCTTGTGCAAGGGTGTGTTTTGTCACTTTCATTAGACTAGGTTGGTTGAACCCTGGAGTATCAGCTAGATATCCTCCCCCAGCCAATGGTAGCAAAGACACGTGCCGAGTTGTGTGCTTCCCTCTTCCACTTCTAGCAGACACTTCACCAACGCGCTGCTCTTCAAGCCATTTGCTGCCAGAAATCTGATCACAAAGAGGACGACCAAGCTATTAGATCACATCTCAAAGAACCTTTTCCACCTCACACACTTGTAAGACTAGGAAATGAGAGGATTCGAGAAACAAAAGGGAGATGAAACTTACAGGATCAATTAAGCTACCTTCTTCCATGAGGGTGGGAGATTGACCGTCGCTTCGCAACATATTGATCAGGCTGGACTTACCAACACCACTAGGACCGACAATCACAGTTGTCCTTTCTCTCAAGTAGAATGCAAGGGAATCAAGTCCACGTTTTGACTCGACACTGCAAAATATGGGTATATATCCCCATTGACGAAGCCTCGTCTTCCACTCAATCAGAACCTACATATTTCACCATCACAACTAGACAAATTTAGACACAAAAACAGATGAAGTGTCATGGACAATAATCTTGTAAAAATAGCATCATAAAGAACACTGGTTCAGAAAACCGGCACAAGTTGCTGATGACACGAGAAGTATTTCAACCTGAGACGCACAATATACATTGGATAGGTCGGGGTCACAATGTGGCCATCTGACCAACATCCACAAGTTTAACTCTAATTAGTTCTCAGAATTCTAGATAAAGTTTTACTCGTTCCCTCCTCCCTTCCATACACAACCACAGAACGGTAGGAAACCCCCAACTAACAAGTAGACATGCAAGCTATATAAATCTACCACCAATTCTACATCCAGTTCTAACAAAATTTACAGATATCAATGATAAGCTATTGGCAGCAGAAGATTGCAGTTCTTATCGACTTCTTCTCCATTCATAATCTGACATAGAGAGTTATTCCGATTTCAGTCTACGAAAAATATGACTCATGACCCCACGAAATTATAACCATCAAAATGTGCAATGAACTTGCTCCTACAACTATTTTCCAACTTATTCATACTTCATTCCAGCACGAATTCACAACAAATCTATCCACACTATCTCCAAGTACCATCCAACCCAAAACCAAAATCTTCAGCACTCGAAATATTCTTAGTGTGATGAGCCAACACGAAATTTACTACTAATATAACCTACACTCTTCGAAGCATGGAAAAACAGTCACACACCATAAATTCTTTGGGTTACAGCTTCATTGAACTCGCTCCTTGTATCATTCATCTCACTCCAATAGTCCATTTCTCCCCCATTTCACCACAAATTACACACATCGCCTCTAAACATCATCAAGCTCGAAAAACAAAATTCAGCACCAAAAACATCCTCAGTGCACTTAGCTTCAATCAAATGCAAACACACAACTAATCTAACATATATTCTCTCCACCCCAATTCAATATCACCTCTTATGCCATACTACAATGAATTGCTCACAAAAACATACTAAACCACACAATTATAACTTGAACAAATTACAGTAATCAGAGAATTCTAAACAATTTGATCAAATATCAATGCAAGTAATTAAGCAATAATTCGAACCTCGTCGCGAACAAGCTCACACTTGTTCAAAGCAAGAGTGACAGGAATACCAGTAGACTCAGCCTCAACCAAAAACCTAGTTAACGAAAACGCCTCAACTTTAGGTTGATCCATTGAAAACAAAACCAAAAAATGATCAGCATTTGCAATTGGAGGGTCAGAAATCTCCGAAACCCTAGGAAACACATTCTCAATCATACCCCGACGATCCACCCAATCAATCGACCCTACCAAAACCTTATCTCCTACCAAAACTCTGCGTTTTATCTTCTTCAACACTGCTCGCACCACACACAACAATTCTATTCCAGAACCTTCGATTCCAGAACCTTCTAGAAAGTTCGGATTCTCCTTCTCGGAAGGTTCTGGAAGATTAACGACGACGCGCATGAAGTTCGCCTGAGCTGAAGCCACCATTCCTATGGCTTGATTAGGAGAGAGAATCTGCGAGTGAGAGAGTGAGGAGAGAGAAGAAGAGGAGGAGTTTGTGTGCTTCGCACGTGAGAATTCACGCGCTTCACGCGCTACTCGTGCTACACGCGCCGTCTCGCGTTTGTCGCAGAGAATAGTGGTGGTGAGGAAAGAGAATTTGCGTCGGAGAAGGAGGAAAGCGGTGGTGGAAGGTGTGAAGTGCGGTGGCGCGTGGTGGCGGAGGAGAGAGAATGATGTTATTGCCATTTTTTGTTGTTTGTTTAGGTGGTGGGAATTTTTCAGTCTAATCCATTTCTATTTTTTCTGTTATGTTTCTTGCATTGTCACTCATATTGTGGAAAGCTAGAAGTTTGTTTACACGTCTTTTTTTTCAATTTTAAGGATGGTTGGAATTTGTTTTTTTATTTTTTATCGATATGAGCTACAAATGCAGTACAAAATACAGATGGTTGGAATTTGTGGGAATGGAGGATTCTCGTTTTATTCAAGAGTGTAGGCTTTTAGTTAAGGATCTTTAGGGTGAATTTATCCCTCAGACCCAAACTCATCATTCAGACTGTGCCACATCAGCTTTCCACTAATTTTTACCTACTTTTTATTCTTCAGACTCACTCCAAACTCATTTCAGTTTTACACTTTATCCCTTAGACTCACTCCAGACTCACCTTTGCATTTGATCAGATTATCGCAAGTCTGGAGCGAAACTCTCCAAAGTCTGCGCTCAGACTTGCTCCTCCAGACCCGCGCTATTCTTACTCTTAGTATTTTGGGCTTTGTGTAATCTTAGCCCTTGGTTGAATTGTGGAGTAAAAAGTTACAATAAAGCATGAGTTTACTTTGCATGCCCAAAATATGTACATCCTAAGTTTGCTTTACATGCCCAAAATAGGTAATTAACTTCACAATTTTCACATTCTCAAGAATATTTATAGCCTAAGTTTAGTTTATACTTTATAAGCCAAAAATAATTATGCATAATGGCTAGAAATCTGTCACATATGTCAGTGCATGCACGAAGGCATGCATGTCCTAGAAGCCTGGGTGCAGAGGTCGGGCTGATATACTTCCAGCCATCTTCATGATCATCACTGCAATAAAAAAAATTCAAGTTAGCTTGTGAAGAATCGAATGCTTAGACTGTTAGACAAGGAAAATGTTAATGTTAAAGTTCATACAAAATCCCTTTTGAAAAGAAAAATCATACAAAATGATTGGAAATTAAGACGTCCTCTTTCTAAAGGAGAAACATATATTTTCCCTTAAATCATACAATTAACTAAGGCTATGTTTAGTTCATCTGAAATTTTCTGATCTAAACTTATTTTTTCTGATCTGATCTGAACTGATTACAAAATCTTATCTTTTAGATTTTTCTCAATATATAAGAAAAAATATAGTCATGTGGGGTCTTATCTGATTTGTCTCAATGAGTACCTTATTAATATTCAATTATTATAATTTTTACTAATATGTAATGAAAGATATTTAATAGTAATAATGATTTTTAAATATAAGCATGATCTGAATTGATCTGATTTGATTTGAACTTATTTTTTTCGATCTGATCTGATCTGATCTGATCTGATTAGATCTGAAATAAGCAAAAATAAGGTGAACTGAACATAGCCTAAGACTAACATGATACGAGAGCGTTTTTCATATTCTTATGTTTTTTCATGCTTTAAAGATGGCCCTAGCATTTTCTCTCTCCTCTCTCCTGCTCCATAAATCTTAGCCCTCTACTCGCCGGTGACTTGGGTTAGGCTTCTCTTACCATAGGTTGCCGGCGAGCCCACACTCCCCTCTTTTCACTCCTTCCGACACCTTCAAGACCCGTCGGATTTGGTCCCCGATGAAGTTTAGAGGTGGTTTTTAGTAGTTTGTTATTTTTCTTGGTTTTTTTGTTTTCAACAATTCTCTCCATTAGTTTGATGGCGTTATTCTTCCCTCATCTTTTGTGGGTTTTTTTTTCTCCCATCATGTATGTACATGTTTCTTTCTCCCAACTTTGGTGGGTTATCTTCTCCTATTTGTTGTTGGGTTGTCTTCTCTCATTCCAGTGGAAATCTCAAATGGCTGGTTAAATTGAAGATCTAGACCTTTGAAATTATTTTTTCTCCGTTGATGTTATACAGAAGGTAGCTGCAGTTGGGAAAAATGCATGGGTATCGATAAAAAAATCACGATACGGTTCTGCAGCCTGACGGAAGCGATGCAAATGGTGAAGTAGGAGCCAAAAATTTTAATGTTTTGGATTGATATCTTGTTCTTGTAAGAGTTGTTTGGTTTATTATCAATATGAACGTACTCTTGCCGGTTAGTCATCAAAAAAATACTAGCATCATAAAATTTGCTTTTGAATAGGTATCCGCCTCTTGTACCTGAGCAAATAAATCATAGAACAGAACACCTAATCAGAAAAATACATATTCCACTATATATTTCGAGCACAAAGAAGTGAAGGGTTTCAAGATTCCTCGTCAAACAAAGTACTAAAATGTCAAGACTCAAGAATACAAGTGAATAATGTTGTTCATTATAAGCCGAATTGAGCCCAAGCTTGATAATTAAGATAAATGATTAGGATCAAACAACATGCACCAATGTACATTTGTAACTGTAAACTATGATTCCTCACAACACAAAAACAAGTATAAGATGTAATTTGGACATGAAAACAAAATTTGCACAAAGTTCTCGAACTTCAAATGTATTCTTCTACTTCGAAATAACGGTTAAATCACCCGTATTTACTAAAAATCACCCGTATTTACTGACTAAATGTGGGGTGAAAGGGGAGGGGTATGGGGGACATTTAAAGGGAAAAACACGGCCGCTTTTTGTAAATAATACGGACGGTAAATAGCGCTAAGAATTAAAAAGTTCAGCATAATTATCACTAGTTGAAAACCATGATATTTTACCTATTTTAGGGACAAAGTTAGAGCCGTAAATTTGTACGTTAAAAAGGAAAGCTACTAGTAGGAAAAAAGGAAGAAAAAGAGCAAATACTACTAGCAATCTAGCATCAGGTTTAATCATGTATTCCCTCGTCCCTCCGTTTCATTTAATCTATATATATCTTTAATTTTGTATTTGTAAAAATTATAAAAAGTACATATTAATAAAATACATGTTATGATGAATCTAATAAGATCCCACATGACTATATTTTCATCTGCGTATAAATCACAAATGATGGTCAAAGTGAAATATGTGAATAGTGTAAAATATCAAAGTGTAATAATTAAAATGAAACGGAGGGAATATAAATATAGAGAAGGTATTGGGTCAGACGCGTCCGACCATAATATTTGGTCGGACATCTTTTAGTTAGTTTCAATTTTTTTCCAGTTGGTTTCAATTTTTTTTTCCAGTTGGTTTCAATTTTTTTTCAGTTGGTTTCAATTTTTGTTCAGAAGACCAAATGAAAGAAAAACAACACAAGTTGAAAGAATTTACACACCAACTGAAAGAACACAGAAGACCAAATGAAAGAAAAACAACACAAGTTGAAAGAATTTACACACCAACTGAAAGAACACAGAAAACCAAATGAAAGAAAAATCTATCACATGAAGGAAAGCATTATTTCTTCTGATTATTCATTCTCTCTCTCTCCTCAACCCAAAAATTGCAAAAAACACACACCAATTTCATACGTTTGATAATTGCTTTCTTTTTGCCCTTTGGTCATTTGTGGTACCTGAAACACAGTGCATTATGGTTCCTGGAAAATCATATCAGTTAATGGCAGAAAGACGATTCGACTCGTCCGATTCTTGACTTGTTGAGGAAGATGATGACGTGGCGACAGTGTGAGTGGAGGAAGAAGAGGTAGTGATTGAAGAAGAAGATGAAGAGTCATCTTTGGCGAGAGCAACGGAGAAAAGAGCTGTGAGTTGCTGTTGTTGATGGTGAAGTCCTTGCATATTCTTCGTCTTCTTCCTTACACTTGCTCAACCTGTCTGACGGAAAGTATTGGGTCAGACGGTCTGACCCAATACTTTCACATAAATATATAATGAAGCAAATATTAACAATTACTTTCGCACTACGGAAACCATAATTTTCTGATTAATGAATTTTACAACACAAACATAGGACAATGGTTTTATACAATATAATACACTATTCATCGCCGAGCAAGTGAATGAAAAAAACAACATTAATAAATAGAATAAGGCTATCAAGAAATTGGCGTAAGAAATGAGAATGCTAAAACAACCATGAGAAGTCTACAGACAGCAAATAGAAATACAGATATTCAACTGGAAGGATAATTGCAGTTTATTATCAATTACACAAACACGCACAAACAATTATCGACGCGAATTGGTTTTAGTATTGAACTTCCTTTGAGATTGTAAGTAAAATGAACAATGCTCCTTATTTGGTTGTCCAAACCTATTTTCAATTTTATCAAATTCAACATGGTAGCAGAGTCCAGGTTATTGGACCTTTCATAATGTACATTTATCAAGCAACTGGATAAGAGCCTTTATAGGAGGTTCATTCCCAGTTAAGATTAATAATGTTTACCTTACCCGGTGTGCTCTAAATCTAACTCACATGCGAGGGGGAGTATTAAACCCTTTGTTTGTTGTGTTCATGTGAGTTGTCCCACATTAAAGAAAGAGGACAGAAATTTCCACAATATAACCTAAAACAGTTACTCCTACTATGACCAATTGGTTTTAGTATGTATGTAAATTCATTTGGGCTTGTAAGTAAAACTTACTCTCCTCCTTATTATGTTGCCCAAACCCATTTTCAATTCTATCAAATTTTTTATAATAGAAAACTGAAAATGAAAAAGAAATCAACCGCCCTTGAGTTTATTTATGATGACTAGAGTTTTGAAGAGTGTAAAGAGAAAAAAGAGAAGAGACAAGTGATCATCTGAATTATTTAACGGTTCAATAAACAATTAAGTATTATTCACATACATAGCCTTTAATTTTGACCGTTTTAGGGCTCCTACCGGTCCGATCATACTTTTCTCCCGAAAACCTTCCTATGAGATGCGGCAAGACTTATAATGCATCCATGGTGTTTCATACCATCTGATTTGCCCCAGAATGCCATTAAACCACTCATTTATGATTTTGTGGTGCAGCCACGTAATGACCTGAAACGGTCTTAAAAGTTGTTCTTATGCCCGTTCAAAGTCGTGGAGGTCCTTAATATTCCATCTCATGTCCCCTCGAGGCATCCCACGACATTCGGTGCACGGATGCCAGGGACGTCTAAAACTGTGACTTATAGAGGCTTCAATTTTGACTGTTTTAAGGCTCCTCCAGGCCCAATCATATTTTTTGTCGAAAACCTTCCATGGGGTGCGAAAAGACTTATAATGCATCTCGGGTGCTTTGCACCATCTGAATTTCTCCAGAATTCCATATCAAACCACCCATTTGTGATTTTGTGGTGCGGCCACGGAATGACCTCGAAACGGTCGTAA
This sequence comes from Beta vulgaris subsp. vulgaris, assembly GCF_026745355.1. Lineage (NCBI taxonomy): Eukaryota > Viridiplantae > Streptophyta > Magnoliopsida > Caryophyllales > Amaranthaceae > Beta > Beta vulgaris. The sequence goes on from NC_079207.1 coordinate 66,734,220, forward strand.
AAGTTGTCATATTCCCGTTCAAAGTCGTGGAATTCCTCAATATACCATCCCATATGCTCTCGACGCATCCCACAACATTTAGTGCACGGGTCCCGAGGAAGTCTAAAACTGTGACTTATATAGCCTTCAATTTTGACCATTTTAGGGCTCCTCCAAGCCCAGTGATATTTTTCACCGTAAACCTTCCTATGAGGCGTGACACGACTTATAATACATCTCGGGTGCTTCGCACCATCCGAATTGCCCCAGAGTGCCATCAAACCACCCATTTATGATTTTGTGGCGCAACCACGAAATGGCCCCGAAACGGTCATAAAAGTTATTTCATGCCCGTTCAAAGTAGTGGAAGTCTTTATTATACCATCCCATGTTCCCTTGAGACATCCAATGAAATTCAGTGCACGAATCCCAAGGACGTCTGAAACCGTGACTTATATAGCCTTGAATTTTGACCGTTTTATGGCTACTGAGAGCCCAGTCATATTTTTCGCCGAAAACTTTCTTATGGGGTGCAAGTCGTGCGACAAGACGTATAATGCATCCTGGGTGCTTCGCACCATTTGAATTGCCCCATAATGCCACCAAACGACCAATTTATTAATTTGTTGTGCATCATAGAATGGCCTAGAAACGGTTGTAAAACTTGTTCTTATGCTCGTTCAAAGTCGTAGAAGTCCTTAATATAACATCCCATATCCCTTTGAGGCATCCCAAAACATTTGGTGCATGACTCTCGGGGTCGTCTAAAATTGTGACTTATAGTCTTCAATTTTGACCGTTTTACGGCTCCTCAAGGTCTGGTCACATTTTTTAAAACCTTCCTACAAGGTGCGACACAACTTATAATGCATCCTAGGTGCTTCGCATCATTTGAATGGCTGATAGGCGTGTCGCGCACCTAGCAAAAATTAATAACCTAACTAATCCTCCTAACAATGTAGTAGGGTAAGTCAGGGTCGATCCCACAGAGACAAAGTTGTTCTATGATTAGCCCTTAAATAATGGTAAGACTAAAGGAGATTAATATCAATGATCGTCGGAATAACTATACTAATCAATATATAAATAAAAGGCTCTACAGTTAAGTATCCCCACTAGCACAAAGTAATACAAAATAATTCCTACCCCAAACTAATCAATTAAATGTTCACAAGGAAAAATCCACCCTATAAAGTACCATAGACCTCTCTCGAGTATCTATGGCTTCTCTAATATGCATTCAAGCCTACTTTCGTGGAATCATGCAAATTAAAGACATTGAACGCGACATTTTAACTTCCTAACAATCCATTCTACCTACTCCCGTGGATCGAAAAACTTGATGTCCTTAATTGAAATACTCAAATCCGTCAAAATCCAACTCCCATTGTGATCAAGACAATGGAATTAGAACAATACTAGTTACCCCTAATCTAGTATTGGAATATGCACAATCAATTAAGCAAGAATAATTAACAATTAATATGAGAATTTAAAGAAACAATCATTAATTAAATCATACTAGGGTTCAACTTAACCATAGATAAAAGAAACTACTCTATCATGAAATAAATAATGAAATCTAAATCTACTAAGAAAAGCATAAACAAAAATATCAATGAAAGAAACTGAATTAATGAAAAGAATAAAAACTAGGGTTTACACTAAAAACTAGAGAGAAAAAGAGGAGGACAAAACTAAACTAAACCTAAAAAGAAATAAGTGAGAGGAGAGGAGGAGTGAGAAAGAATGAAAACCTATCTAAATAATATTTAATAACGTAATATGACTTGAAAAGTAATTTACAAGATAAGGAAAGTCTTAATTAAATCATTAATAGGCGGATTAGTGATCCGCGCGTACGCGTGACAGATTCCACCAGAAATAGTCCAACTTCAAAAAGGCATAACTTCTTGAATAGAAGTCTCCCCGGGGCGTGCCACCTATCGTTGGAAAGCTCTTCAAGTATAGTTTCCAAATTTTCTGGAATTACTTGATTTTAATGAGCACATCAAAAGTTATGATCAGATGAGTAGACTTGACTCCTTTTTCACATTTCTTCTAATGATTTTCCGCTTCATTTTTGCTCAAACTCATACTATGACATATCCATACTCTAAATACGTCTTCAATGCCTGAAATTCATCAAAAACAAGAAAACATACCGAATAGGAGTAGAAAATCATAACTTAAGAATATAATGCAATAATGAACCTAAATATGAAACTAAATGCTCTAAAATGCAACCTAAATGCACCTAAAAACTATATATAAATATGACTTATCAATTGCCCCAAAATGCCATCAAACCACCCATTTATAATTTTGTGGTGCGCCCATGGAATGACCCAAAACAGTCGTAAAAGTTTTTCTTATGCCCGTTTAAAGTCGTGGAAGTCCTTAATATACCATACCGGCCATCTCCCCTCGAGGCATCCTACGATTCTGTGCACGACTCCCGGGGACGTCTAAAACTGTGACTTATAACCTTCAATTTTGACCGTTTTAGGGCTCCTCTGGGCCCGATAATATTTTTCTCCAAAAACCTTCCTATAAGGTGTGGCACGATTTATAATGCATCTCGGGTGCTTCGCACCATCTGAATAGCCTCAGAATGCCATCAAACCACCTATTTATGATTTTGTGGTGCAACCCAGGAATGGCACCAAAATGGTCGTTAAAGTTGTTCTTATGCTAGTTAGAAGTCGTGGGAATCCTTAATATACCATCCCATATCCCCTCGAGGCATCCCACGACATTCAGTGTATGGGTCCCGAGGACGTCTAAAACCGTGACTTATAACATTCACTTTTGACCGTTTTAGGGCTGTTCCGGACCTGGACATATTTTTTGCTGAAAAAACCTTTCTATGAGGTGTGGCATGACTTATAATGCATCCCGGGTGCTTCTCACCATCTGAATTGCCCCAGAATGCCACCAAACGACCAATTTATTATTTTGTCGTGCAACCATGGAATGACATGAAACGGACGTAAAAGTTATTTTTATGCCCATTCAAAGTCGGGGAAATCCTTAATATACCATCCCATGTCTCCTTGAGACACCCCATGAAATTCGGTGCACGGGTCCCGGGGACGTTTAAAACCGTGACTTATAGCCTTCAATTTTGTCCGTTTTAGGGCTCATCCGGACCCGATCGTATTTTTTGTCGAAACCCTTCCTATGGGGTGCGGTAGGACTTATAATGCATCATGGGTGCTTTGTACCATCTGAATTACCCCCGAATGCCACCAAACGACCAATTTATTATTTTGTCGTGCAGCTACGGAATGGCCTCGAAACTGGTCGTAAAAGTTGTTCATATACCCGTTCAAAGTCGTGAAAGTCCTTAATATACCATCTCATGTCCCCTTGAGACATCCCACAAAATTCGGTGCACGTGTCCCAGGGACGTCTAAAACTGTGACTTATACCTTCAATTTTGACTGTTTAGGGCTCCTCCGGACCCGGTCATATTTTTTGCCAAAAACCTTCATATGGGGTGCGGCGAGACTTATAATGCATCTCGGGTGATTCGTACCATCTGATGTGCCCCAAAATGCCATGAAACCACCCATTTATGATTTTGTGGTGCAGTCACAAAATGACTCGAAACGGTCGTAAAAGTTGTTCTTATTTCCGTTCAAAGTCGTGGAAATCCTTAATATTCCATCTCATGTCCTCTCGAGGCATCCCACGACATTTGGTGCACGGGTGCCGGGGACGTCTAAAACCGTAACTTATAGGCTTCAATTTTGACCGTTTTAAGGCTCCTCCAGGCACGATCATATTTTTTGTCGAAAACTTTCCTATGGGGTACGAAAAGACTTATAATGCATCTCGGGTGCTTTGCACCATCTGAATTACCCCAGAATTCCATATCAAACCACCCATTTATGATTTTGTGATGCAGCTAGTGAATACCCCCGAAACTGTCGTAAAAGTTGTTCTTATCCCCGTCAAAGTCGTGGAAGTCCTTAATATACCATCTCATGTCCCCTCGAGGAATCCCACGACATTCGGTGCACGGGTCGCGGGGACGTCTAAAACTATAACTTATAGCCTCCAATTTTGACCGTTTTAGGGCTCCTCCAGGCCCGCTCATATTTTTCGCCGAAACCTTTCCTATGGGGGTGCGAAACAACTTATAATGTATCCCGGGTGCTTCGCACCATCTGAATTTCCCCAAAATGCCACCAAACGACCAATTTATTGTTTTGTCGTGCAGCTACGGAATAACCCCGAAACGGTCGTAAAAGTTGTTTTTATGGCCGTTCAAAGTCGTGTGAGTCCTTAATATACCATCCCATGTCCCCTTGAAGCATCCCACAATATTCGGGGCACAGGTCCCATGGACGTCCAAAAGTGTGACTTAAAAAGTAGTATTAAGTAAATATTTCAAACTTCTATGTACGAATAATTTTTCATTTTTTACACTTCTAGTGGGAAATTAGAGAGGATTAAGGATACGTTTGATTCAACTTATTTTGTCTTATCTTATCTGATCTTGTCTTATATTATCTTATAAGATAGTTTATTGTGTTTCTAACATCTTTCTTATCTTATCTTATCTTATCTTATTTTTTCTGAAATAAGTTAAAATATAATAGTTGGACATAACATAACTTAAGGCGAGGAGGCTGCATATATATGAACTAATTGCCTTGATTAGTAAAACTGATATCCATCAGTTCTATTTTCTTTTGAATTTTTGTTATCTATAGTAGTGTTGGGTGCAAGTTGTAATTCTTTCTTTTCCATCTCTATCATCGACGAATTTTATGAAGTATTTTACACATCACATCTATGTTTCAAGCGTTGACAATAATCCAATATGATTGATAGAAAATCTAGGCTTCAATATATTATACATTTTGTTTAGATAAATGCCAAATATTTGAGATAGTGTCATGTTTTGTGTCAACAAGTGACTGAAGTTAAATTATCAATTGTGTACTAGATCAACCATGTCTCTGCCAGGACGGTGACCTGTAAAAAAAAAAAATCATGCTGAGTAGCCAAGTTCAAGAGAGGGATTAGTTCATTGAAATAGCCGATAAGAGTCACCAAAAGCCAATTAGCTAACTAAAATTAGTTCATAGGTATATCAGGCAGCTGTAATAAGTGTGTATTTAATAGGTAAGAAGAAATTCTCAACGCTGCTCTCGCACCGCCCACAGGACTCTTCACTCTTATCCAGAGGCTGATTACAACCATCTTCTAGGCTGCTTGGGGGTAGGAAGTATAACCCTAGACTTCGCATGAAAAGATGGAAATACTTACCATTTGAACCAATTTCAATTTCTTTTTTTTTTTGACGATAAAACCAAACTTAAGCATTCATTAAAGCCAAATCCGAGCTTACAAAGGCAACAACCTCAGCTGGCAGCTCTTCAAGCCATACACGCATACAACCATACTCCTTACTACCTTGGGCTAACGAATGTGCTACCCTATTTCCTTCTCTACGTACATGGTTGAAAGATATACTAGAACATAATCCTCCTCGCCATAGGATATCATCTACAATATTGCCAAAACTTGTGGCCTCACGCTTTTTAAGCTGAAGGTGGGAAATCAGTTTGAGACAATCAGACTCCAGCACAATGTTGCGCAGACCCGCCTCCACAGCAACTTGCAAAACATGACGAGCAGCACACGCTTCAGCTTCATGCACCTCCAGGTCCATCTTTACATGCTTGCACGTAGCCCCCATAATCTCCCCAGCCGAATCTCGCATAACACCTCCCATGCCTACTATTCGGTCGTTATAAAGAGCAGCGTCTGAGTTAATTTTGTAGACCCCTTCCATTGGTGGTTGCCACACCTTACTCCCTCCTTGGTCAGACATGGACTGTAATGTGCGAGCCTCCTGAGCTTTCTCATATTCCCCAATCATGCCCACAGCTCACTGAATTGTTTCCATAATGCCCACCCTCTTAAACTCAAAGGTCCATGCATTCCTACGCAGCCACACGCCCCACATGATACTCCAAAAAGTATCCCACCATTCTGCTTTATCATAAACGAGCCGTAGCTTCAGCACCCAATCCATCAATGTCTCCTCTTCCTTCGCCCGCACTTCGAGTCTCAAAGGGGAAAACCGCCATAGCTGCATAACGTCAGGACATAATGCTAGGGAGTGGAGAGTCGTCTTAGGTTTGTCACCACACATCGGACACACCCGTTCCACTACACAACCTCGTCGAAATAAATTTTCCCGCATAGGTAAGCCTTGGTGGAGAGTACGCCATCCAAAGTTTCGGATTTTAGTTGGCACTCTTGCCTTCCACAATAGTTTCCATACACGATGAGTTTTATCCTCCGAGCTCGAAGCCTTCACCTCTTTGTTTCCATTTAATTCCAGAAAGTAAGCACTTCGAACCGTAAAGAGGCCATTCTTAGAGAAATGCCATGTCCACATATCTTCACATGGTCTCATTGGGAGGGGAATCCGTAACACAGCCGCGCTTTCCCACGGTGATAACCACTTCTCAACCTCCTCCATATGCCACCCTCCTTCACAAATCAACTCACTAACCATCTTCGGCGCATCAGGACTGCACCCACCATGCCCAACTCGAAACCGTGGAAGAGAAGGAATCCACGGGTCCTCCCAAATGGAGGTGTCATGTCCATTACCCACCACTTTTCTCAAACCTTTTGCTAGGAGGTCTCTTGAAGAGAGAATAGATTTCCACATATAGCTTGTTAAAGGGCTAGCTTTAACCTCCATGAAATGTTTCTTCGGGAAATATTTATTTTTGAGCACTTTGGCCATGAGAGAATTTGGATACTTCAAGATTCGCCAGGCTTGTTTTGCGAGCATCGCCTTATTAAACACCTTTAAATTCCTCATCCCTAAACCCCCCTCCATTTTTGAGGCATACAACTTTTCCCACGCTACCCATATCATTTTTCGTTCATCCTTTTTTTGCCCCCAAAAGAAAGCTCTACACATTTTTTCAATATCACTTAAAATACTTACAGGGATGTTGAAACACTGCATGGCATAAGTGGGAATAGCTTGAGCAATGGCTTTAAGTAGTACCTCTCTCCCGGCTTGAGATAAAAATCCTTCTTTCCACCCTTTTAACTTTTTCAGAATCCGATCTTGAATACTTTGGAAAACACGTTTTTTCGAGCCCCCTACGAAAGTTGGGAGTCCAAGATATTTGTCATGTTCCTGAACAGCCTTAAATTTTAACTTCATCTGAAGAATATCTTGCTTTTCTTGCTCAATATTTCGGCTAAATGACACCTCCGATTTCTCCATATTCAACATCTGACCCGAAGCAGCTTCATAGGTTGAAAGGATTTCCAACACCTTATCTACTTCATCCTCATTCGCTCTAGTAAACAACAAACTATCGTCTGCAAAAAAGAGATGAGATATGGCATCAACTTTCTTCCCAATTTTTAAACCATGAATTTCTTTTTTAGCTTCAGCATCGCGCAACAAAGACGATAATCCTTCCGCACACAGAATGAACAAAAACGGGGATAGAGGATCCCCTTGCCGCAGTCCTCGAGAAGGAATGAACTGTCTGGACGGTTGTCCATTAATCATAATGGAGAACGACGAGGAGGTAACACACTTGAGAATTAGGTCCACAAATATCCGCGGAAAGCCTAGCTTGATCATCATTTGTTCCAAAAATCGCCATTCCACCCGGTCATATGCTTTACTCATATCCAGTTTGAGACCCAAATACCCTTCTCTCCCCATCTTCTTCTTTCTCAAATAATGGAAACATTCATAAGCCACCAAAGTGTTATCTGTTATTAACCGACCCGGAACAGAACCACTCTGAGATTCATCAATGATAACAGGTAGAACTTGTTTCAATATGTTGGCAAGCACCTTGGACACAATTTTATACAAGACATTACAAAGGCTTATAGGTCGAAAATCAACAGGGGACTCACAAATTTTCTTTTTCGGAATTAAAGCAATGTAAGTCTGGTTTAAAGCCCCTATATCTTCTCCATTATTCAGAATGTCTAAAATTTTACCTTCCACATCACCCCCAACAATGTCCCAATATTTCTGATAAAAAACTGCACACATACCGTCAGGTCCCGGGGCTTTGGTTGGATGCATTTGTTTAAGAGCCAATGTGATTTCTTCTCTTTTATACGGCTCTACTAACATTTGTTGCAATGAATGTGACAATTTTGTTTGAACCTTCCCAAGGACCGGCTCCATATCAATGTCTCCATTTGCCCGAAAAAGGTCAGTAAAATGTTGTACAAAAACCTTCGCTATCTCATCTTCCTCAAAATATTCCTGACCATTTGCATCCTTGATTGTCGAAATGGAGTTTCTCACCCTGCGCTGCTTTGCTTTTTCATGAAAAAATTTTGTATTTTGGTCCCCATGTTGGAGCCACTCTTGGAGCCAATTTCAATTTCTATCATATGTGTTTCACATCACTTGAGCCAACTCCAATTCATATCATATGTGTATATGCAACATGATATAGTACGTATCAGTGTAACTCGTTTGTGTTCTTAAGAAAGCTAATTGCAACGTAGTATAAGCCAAGTAGAGGATTGGGGACTAAACCAAGTAATTAGTGAAAGAAAGTCATAAAAGTATAAATGTTGACCACATATGATTGATATTATCCCGCTATCATTATACCAATTCAACTAAATTATGTAATATGAATATCAAGATACAATTGTTATTGTTTACTCACCTTTACCTATCTTATTGAATTTGGGTTCACTCAAACTATTTTTAAACATTATAATAATGTACCTAGTTCATTATCATTCTTTATTGTCATTTTTTTCAATCAATAAACCAAGTTATAAAAACCAGAAAAAATATTACTATCTAAAATTGTATTGACAGTTTTGAAATAAATATAATTAGTATTATCTAACTTCTATGAATTTTTAACCCCTCCTCTCTCCCCTATATACTCTCCCTTCTAAAAAATCCTAATCCTTTTCTTCTAGATTTCAGTTGCCATCATCCATTCTTCTTTTTTCTTCTAGTACTTTTTATTGCTATTGTTATTAATCCCCGTTCTCTATCTTACTAAGAGCTTTCTATCCTTGGTCGGGAGCCCAATGGTTCGAGATCCCACCTCCCAACCTCATGGTTGGGCGTCCGATTCTCATCAACCCTATATTTGTTGTGTTTGTGTGGATTTATGCTTCAAGGTATAAATCTCCAGTTTCTAGTCTCTGGAAGTTCCCTTATGGGTTGGGATCCCCTTCTTACCCCCTAGCTCATGAGGGTTGAACCTGCTTGGGCCAGTAAATTACCGAATAAAAAAAAATTAAAAAAATTGAGAGCTTTCTATCCAATTTTTGGATTCTTTCTTTACTTTAGTGGAAGCTTGAAGTTTGATTTCATTTTTTTCGCACGTGGAACTTTAGAAAAAGATATGAGATCGAAATTGTTCTTATTTGTTGAAGTTCAAGACTATCAACGACATAAAGGTATTGAAAACTTGGGTTCAATCAACATGGTTAGATCAATAATGTTCTTTCCCAAACTATGTCAAAATGATAGACCTCCCTATCAATACCTGCTTGATTCAACAAATACAAGGGGTTTTATTGTATTGCTTGATATAGTTCATTTTAGTTTCTCCGAAAATGAATTTGATTGATCTTTTCTAATTGTATCTTATTTTTCTTTAATATTTATTGTAGATGTCGTTGGGCCTTCCATTACTGAAATTTCTTTTTAAAAAAAATTAAAACTTCTATGATTTTAAACCCCAAAATTGGGACGCTCCATAAAGTTAAATTCCATGTTGTAACTCCCGTTAATAACAAAGTGAAAGTTTAATATATGTGTTTATACAAAAAAAAAAAAAGGCTAAATACAACACATGAAACTTTTTAAAACTTAACCATAGTTAATTAATATTACCTTAGAATCAACAAAAGTCGGAACTTGGACAATCCTTGGAGTCTATATTGTCCCACACTACATAGGCACATTCCATCTTGTACTCCTCTGAGTCCTCCCTTCTACCAGCATGATCAAACCAAGATTGAAATCACAGTATATTCTATACTCCACATCAATAAGGAAAAAAAAAAAAATTCGAACTTCACTAAACAACCATCACGCCAGCAAACTGGTAATAGAAGTCACGCTTACATAGGGATAGAAATGGATGATGGATCATTCATCCGCTTAATCCGATTTTATTAAGCGGGTGAAAACTCAAAATAAACGGATGAAAAGTGGGTGGCGGGCTAGCGGGTGATGGATGCTAGCGAGATTTTTTCATCAGTCACCCAACTCATCACCCATCATCCATATTAATTACACATGTTTATTTATTTTACTTTATTCAATTTTTTTTGTTGAAAATTTTAATAAGCATGTATCTTATGGCAATATTTTTTTGTAAAAAATTATTATATATCTCTTCACCCACTAACGACCCGACCCACCCCTTCACCTGGTGGATGACAGGTGGATGGATGCGGGTGGAGCGGATGGATGCGGGGAGTGTTGGAACATTTATATATAGTGTAATGGGTTTATAAGTTCATATGATTTTATACTAGAAGCGAAGGAGGTCTAGTATACTAAGATTAGAAGATGCAAAACACGTGAAACAATCAAGCGAAACCAGAAGGTCGTCATTGGTCGCGACATCCGTCGCGGGTCGCGTCCTGGGTGTCGTCACTGGTCGTGATACCGGTCGCGAGTTGCGACCAGCGTGCTGTCGTGCTCGCTATCTGCATCACGGCTCGCGACGTGCGTACTGTTTCGGAGCGTGAAATTTTGCGTGAACGATTTATAACCATTGTATTGTGTACGTTATCATATTAATGATGATTGGAAAATTTGATCAGAGGATTAAAAGGATAGTAAGGCAATAACTATCTAATCTAAGAAGGTAATATACATACTACCTTTGTCATTCATATGATCTGTGGAAAAATCAATATTCATATATCACAAAACTTGTTTTGCTTTAGAGAAACTTCTGTAATTTCTCTCTAGTGTTCTTCACAAACAACAAACACAAAAGTTCTTGTTGATTCACATAGAAGATCATCTTGTGAATTGTTTTCTCCTTTACATCTCATTAGTTATATCGTGTTAACCCGTTGATCCTAGAGTGATGAAATTAAACTAATGGGAAAGCATAGTTTCCGTGACTTGGAGTGGTGTATCCGGTTCCCTTGTTGATCATACATATAACAGGGAGAGTGGGGTCTGGAGGGTCGTAAGAATCGGACGACGGGGAGGGTGCGTGGGGGTCGTGAGACATGAGGTGTAGGCGACTGGGATGGTAGAGATTGTGAGAATCGGGCGACAGGGTATGTTAGATTTTTTTTTTTGATGCAAATGAAGAGAGGACCTCACTGAGGAGGAATGATAAACCTCTTTTTGCTAGATGTTTGCAAACATCTAGCAGATAAAGAGGAATAAAACACTATTTATATTTCATGAACACTATTTGTTAGTTGCATGAACACTATCTTTAGTTACACGAACACTAGTTTTAGTAGCATGAACACTATTTTTTAGCATCGGAATTTTCGCGACTACTTTTTGGTTTGACTGACACTCTGCAATTTTCGAGATAAATTTTTGGTGATATGGGTCCCATGAAATAGAAGATGAATAAAACACTATTTTTTATTTCATGAACACTATTTGTTAGTTGCATGAACACTATTTTTAGTTACACGAACACTAGTTTTAGTAGCATGAACACTATTTTTTAGCATCGGAATCTTCGCGTCTACTTTTTGGTTTGACTGACACTTTGCAATTTTCGAGATAACTTTTTTGTTTGACTGACAACTATTTCCTATATATATTGACAGTTTTACCCCTGCTAGATGTTTGCAAATATCTAGCAAAAAGAGGTTTATCATTCCTCTCACTGAGTAGAAAAAACAAGTACTCTAGCAAACATAAAAAGAATGAAATTACGGAGGAATGAATCGTGGTGCAGCAACACCCCCAATATCACGAGGTACGTTAGATGGTCACTGGCGTCGCACGAGATGGTGTCGCACGAGGATGACGTCTAAGTCGTCGGCGTCGCGCAAGGAGGCGGAGCTTTGTTTTGGTTGTTGGTGTTGCGCGAGGATGACCGTTATGTTTTTGTTGGTGGGGTTGAATACTTGAATTTCACAGGGTAGGTTAGGCTTTTTGATTTTTTTTTGTTGTATTTAGTCTTTTCTATTGCTGTATATAGCACATAATATAAATTTCAGTCGTAGCATGTGGCTTATTCATACATCCACTATTGAACAAGAAGTTGATCTATATCATAGATGCGTGAGTCGTGACTTTAAACAAAAGTAACTATGGCTTTTTTATATGCATATGGTTTCTTAATTATAGTATATCTTTACCTTTATAGTTGGAAACATTCAATAGGGCATAAATTAGCCAATTAGGAACACAACTACACAAGTGCTTTATTCTAAGCGTTGAAAATGTGATTTAAAGTTTAAACCAATCTTGACTTTTAATGTAGAGAAGATGACATTTACTGATTCACGGTATATCCTTCATATATAGACCAAATATATTTAGGATAATGTTTTCCTTTACATTTGCTTTCAATTGTTGCATATAAGACACTAGACAATTGTTTTATGGCTTAATTTATAATCACCGGCTACCTAATCATCTAGACAAACATTAAGTAAAATCGAGACAATCTATGGATAATACTGAAAGCATAAAGAATTGGAAAATTCATGGAGAAATATGTATTGATTATATGAATTATAGTATCTCTTTACTTCTAATACTTCTATAGTGCAAATTAAATTTCATTTGTACTCTAAGTCTTTCAAGTAGGCGTATATTATTTAGCAATTGCCACATTGTCCTGACGAGGATAATTTTGCGCATGTACACTAACCTTATCAAAAGCATCAATGATAAGGTTGATAGCCGAGAATCGAGATGCATGAAATTTGATTCTCCATATAGTACATATTGTATGTACTTATATTTGATCATTATTGATTAAATAGTACAAATTGATTGATAGTAGATACGCTAAATACTTAGAGCATAACATGTTTTTTTTGGGCAGCGTCAGGAATTCAGATTCATATCTTAGTACATCATATGTAAATTGAGTTTTTTTTTTCATGACAGCGAGAAATCGTACAATCAAAATTAGAAAGAGACAATCTTAACATGAAATGCAAGGAAAGCTAGAATGCGACAGAGAGTTGCTAGATCATGAGCTGGAACAACATCCTGCCAATGAACTTTCATGATACGACTCAATCAAACAGCTCGACAATAGTCCTAATGTCCTTAAGCGTATGCCGGATCAAAAGCTCCCGTGCTATGTAAGTTTGTAATAGACGAATCAGTCAACCAGAATTGTCGAGTCATTTGAGATCACAATAGAATTCTCGTTTCTCCATTTATGGTTGCCTCAGATACATTTTTCATTTCCTTATTTGACATAAGTCCACCCATTATAATATTATTTACCTTCTATTTTTATTTATCATGCATATACTCATTTTCCTATATATCAATCATGGGTTCCACCCATTTACCTTACCCACTTACATTTTCTCGGCTCAATATAGAATTCATGTATACCAGTTTCAAATTTTTATGCTAATTTTATGCAAGCCAGAGCCCACCTAAACTTTTCCTTAAATATTTGTGCCCAAAAGAAACCGCAAATCTATTTGGAGACGGATGGAGTTTGGAGTATCTTGCTATTAGCTGTCCCCCGTGGCCGGTTTATTAAAGTTTAAGATCAATTTCATTCCCCAATTAACCACAAAATACAACCAAATCCAGTTTCTACTCCTACTAAGGGTCTGTTCTCCCCAACTTATTTCACTAGGGGAAAAAACATAAAGGGCTGCCCAGGAAGGGCTGCGCTTTTCGAAAAAGCGCAGCCCTACTAGTGAAGGGCTGCGCATTTTTAAAAAAGCGCAGCCCTACTAAGAAGAAGGGCTGCGCTTTTTAAAAAAGGCGCAGCCCTTCACTAGTAGGGCTGCGCTTTTTCAAAAAAGCGCAGCCCTTCTGTAGGTAAGAAGGGCTGCGCCTTTTTGAAAAGCGCAGCCCTACAAGTGAAGGGGCTGCGCTTTTTTAAAAAGCGCAGCCCTTCTGCTTAGTAGGGCTGCGCTTTTTTAAAAAAGCGCAGCCCTTCTGAAAAATTTTGAAATTTCGGAATCGCGCGCTTTGAAATATTGAGCGGGGATTCGTCAAATATATTATCCCTCATTCTCTCTCCTCTCTCACGTCCCTCATTATTCCTTTCCTCCTTATCTCTCATCCTCTCTTCTCTCTCAAAAACTCCCATAAACATTTGTCTCAAAAACTCATTTTAAGTTTTCGATTTGCACTAAACATGACGACGGAGTCCGATTGCCTATTGTGATACCTTTTCGGAAGCGGAACGAGCCAACGAGTCAAACTCACCGCTATGCCGTGACGTTTAGGCTTTTTAAGCCATCCGAGTTCGTTTAAGCCTCCAAATACCCATTTTAAGTTTTTCCGAAATTTTTTTTTCCTTTAAATTATGTATTTGGGTTTTGTTTTATGTATTTAAACATTATTAGGTTGTAGTTCTTGTATTTTTTCAGATCTATAATGTTCTTGTATACTTCTCTTTGTTTATATGTTTTGATTAATGTTCTTGTATACTTCTCTTTGTTTTGATTAATTTCTTGCTTGTATACTTCTCTTGTTTTGATTAATGTTCTTGTATACTTCTCTTTGTTTGAATGTTATTCTGTATACTTCTCTTTGTTTATTTTGATTAATGTTATTCTTGTATACTTCTCTTTGTTTATTTTGATTAATGTTCTTGTATACTTATTGTATACTTCTCTTTGTATATTATTTTTGTTCCTTTTTTTCGTTTTCGTTTCATTCTTTTTATTGTTTTGGGTTTAGTATTTTCGTTTCGTTTCTCTTCTCTTCTGTTTAATTTCAGAAAATGTGAGATTATGAGTAAAAAACTGACAAAAATTTTTTTTTTTTTTGGTAGGAAGGGCTGCGCTAGTTAGGAAAAAGCGCAGCCCTTCTAGCCTAGAAGGGCTGCGCTTTTTCCTAACTAGCGCAGCCCTTCTGGGCTAGAAGGGCTGCGCTTTTTCCTAACTAGCGCAGCCCTTCTAGCTTAAGGGCTGCGCTTTTCTAGCGCAGCCCTACTTAAAAAGTGAAGGGCTGCTACTGAAAGGGCTGCTGTCAAAAAGCGCAGCCCTACATGCCTTTTTTAGCGCAGCCCTTCTTCATTTTTCCACTAGTGTTTTCAGTTCAATTCAGTTCAGTTCAGTTTAGCTCTAGACAATACTTTTACTCTCACATATCACTATTCAGTTCAATTCAGTTCAGTTCAGTTCAATACAATTCAGTTTAGTTCAGTTGTTTTATGCCGAAGAGAACATGCCCTAAGGGTCTGGTCTCCCCAGCTTATTTTCAGTTCAGTTCAGTTCTTTTATAACCATGTTGTTAAATATTATTATTATGTTGGTCTAATTTATTTTACTAATTATTATTACTATTATTATTTATTTTTATATTATTATTATTTCTATATATTATTATTTTTAATTATAGCTTTACTCATTATTATTACTATTATCATTAGGAGGAACATGGTTTAGGTCAAAAGTACAAATAAACCCACGTTTTTAGCCCATAAACCAAACAAATCGCGTCAAAATGGTTTATGATACAATTTTAAACGGTCCGACCCAATGATTATTTTTATTACTAAATATTATTATATTATTAAATCTAATTATTAAAATAGTAATATTAAATTACTTCTTAGATATTATTGTTATTATATAATCATCATCAAGTATTAATATATTATACAAATAATATAAAATAATTATTATTAATTATCACTATTATCATTAATTATTATTATTATTATTAATATTATTAATATTAATAACTATCATTTAAAAATATACAAAATACTATTATTATTATTATTAATTATTAATTATTCATTATTATTACTTATCATTATAATTATTATTTAATATTCATATTATTATTGTTCAAATATTATTTATATATTTATTACATTCAATTTAATTTAACTATTTTATGCTGAAAAGAACAGGCCTAATCATTGGTCAACGCTAGGTGGGTTGCACATAGACACATAGTTATCTACTTATCTCTTCAATATTCGCACACCTTGAGATATAGAAACTACCTACCGTTGATTTCACTACCTCCCAATTCCCCAACATGATCAGAATAACTTTGTCAACAAGTTGCTGAGTGGCTAGAAGGGGAGGTTCATATTGAAAATGCCATTTTGAAAAAGAAATTATATCCCAAGAAAAAAAAAAGTTCAGCACGAAAAAGTCTATATAAAGAAGTTAGGGGGTAAAGTATTGCTCGTAATTAGGACATTCTAAATCTACCTTATATTTAGATGGATTAATCCGTATTTACGTGAAGTTTGATTTCTTGGTGTTCAAGTTGGGTTAATTTGAGTTCGGGAAAAGTTCGAGTCTATGGTATATGATAGGGCCAAGCGTAGAATCAAGTCAATTCTAAATTGGGTGAATTATTAGAGTAATACTGTATGAAGGATAGTATGGACTTTTACTAGTTGTAGGCTTGTATTGCAAACACTATATATATTAAATGTCAGGGTTAACCTAATCAGGTTATAAACACAATTATCCTCCACACTTGTACATGGTATCACAGCCTAGTAAAAACTAATTTTTTTCCCCTTCCTCTGGCCAGCCGCACGTCGCCCACCACCATGGACGCCAGAACCGCCGCCGCCACCTCTTCCGTTGCCTCCTCCACGACGCAACAAATACGCGTCTCCCTGTTTTCGGCCACCGTGCCGTAGGGTCAGCTGCTGCCGCTAGATTCTCCAGCCCTACGCCGACGGTGTCAGCCTCCTACTTCGCCGCCACCACCTTCTCGCCGGCGCACAACCCGCAACCAAGGGCCTCCCCTCGTTTTCCGCCCGGTTTTGCACACCCGCGCTGCAGCCTGCAGTACACCTCTCCTCCATCGCTTAAGGTCCGCTCGTTTTTCCCAGCACCGGTGTTCTCCCTCCCGCAGTTGTCTGCGCCTTAACCTTACAAAATTGGTAACCATCACTCTATCTTGTCCTGAAGATTATCTTCTTAGGAAAACTCAAATTACTTGTCTCCTGCTTTCTCATCAATTACTTGGTCTTATTGATGGTACTGCTACTATTCCTCCTGCTACTGTAATTGATGTATCCGGTAATTCTGCTCCTAATGTGCACTTTTATGAATATCTTCGTATCGATCAACAAGTAAAATCCTGGATTTTTGCTACTTTGTCTCGCGATGTTTTTGTTGATGTTCATGATTTGCACACTTCTGTGGATATTTGGAATAGATTACAATCTCGATTTATGCATGCAAGTATGACTCGTTCTATGGAGTTAAAGGGTCGTTTGTCCCATATTAAAAAGATTGAATCTCAGTCTATGGATGGTTATTTACGTGAAATCAAGTCGAATCAAGATTTAGTTCAGTACACTCTTGTTGGTTTGGATCGTGATTCTGAATATGATCATATTATTACTACTTTGATGCATTACTCGTTCCCTCTTAGTTTCGGTGATTTGCGCCCTGAGCTGCTCCTTCATGAGCAACGCCTGAAAAATTCGAAGGATGGATCTGATTCCTTCTCTCATCATGCCTTGGTTGTTGTTCAATCTTCTAGTTTTGGTTCCTCAACTAAAAATACTCCAGGTGGGAGAAATCAGGGGGAAAATAACAGAAATCGTGGGGGTAACAATAATCGAAATCAAAACAATCGCGGTAATGGTTGTAACAAAAATTCTTGTGGATTTAGTAACAACAACAACAACAATAATGCTAATCGGGGACGCGCCAATGGTATGAAGAATTATTCAAACTTGTCATCCTATAGTATGCCTTGCGTAGACTCTATTACTAATTAATGATTTATCTTCAGCAAGAAGTAATTCGTCAAGTAGTAAACTCTACCCCTATTTCTGATACTTGTGGTCTATGTTGGTTTCCAGTTCATCAAGCTGCTTATTGACCTCAAAGATTAAATTCCAGCTTTGTTCCCTCTTCCTCTGAAAGTGTCACTCGAGCCTTATGAATATTGTTATATAAAATGACACTTCATGCGTTCCATAATAAGTGAAACACTTCTCTCTTTTATGTGAGAGATTTTTTAAAGAAGTGTTTCACTTATTATGGAACGGAGGAAGTATTTACTATTATACACTCACCAGTGACCAATTTCTCATAGATTGAAATCTTCATACCTTCTATAATGCTAAACCCTTATGATGAATGAAACAAACACCTAAAAAAACAATGCATTTCCAATTCCTATCCGCGGAGTTCTCATTCCTCTAATTTAATAGTTGCATATTAGGAAATTAATTTACGAATCATTTTTTTTGGGAAATATGACACTATTTTTAGCATCCTAAAATCATGTATGACTATTGATTTTACATAAATAAATTCATTTTTTACCATGTTACATGAGAATATGATCTTTTTTTTGAAAGTGAGATGATATGATTTGAATATATTTTTATCAGTTCTTGTGGAAGGAGAATGAATAAATAACTTGAACAAAAGTTAAGGCCGTGAAGATTTTTCTCGTAATAACTTATCTTTTGTATTACACATACACTTATCTTTATGAAAAGTTTTTGACTAAGTTAAGGCCATGAGTATTTCTCAATATGTCATACATTTTATATGTTTACAAAATATATAAACAAAGATAATTATCAAAGGGTCTTGCCTGCAAACTTGGGCTGAATTAATTTGTGCGAGATTTCGATCCGATCAGGACGCCTTCCCCTTACCTTAAAAAAATATATTAAAATAACTTATTGACATATCACATATGTAAGAATTAAACTATTACAATTAAATAAAGAGATTACTTGGTCAGGTGGACTATGTAGCATTTATAATTCTAGACCACATACTTGGTCCTTCCTACAATTAAATCCTAAGGTGTTCAAAATTGGAATTAGAGATCACACGACAAGAAAATCAAACGTCCCAGATATTAGGACGTGATGATTGATCATACATGTGGAATGACAGGAACTAGTTGACCTTATGCTAGCCTTCATCTGTGGCCTTCATTTGCTTAAATGTTACTTAAAATTGAAGAAGTGTATATAAATCATAATACTCACAAAAATCTTATAGTTTCTTCCTATATTTTTTTGTGTGGAGTTTTTCTTACTTAAAATAGTGATCAAATTATCTCAATTTAATTCTATAATTTGTTACACCACATGAGTTGTATGTGGTTGGGATTTTTGACGGAATCATATCGAAGTTATTGACAATGGTTGGTGTAGTTTTGGTCACATTCCTTACTTGGTGAATCACGAAGCATTCTTCCCCACATCCATGTCAATTTTGATGTGCGATGTGAACTTGTATGATAACACAACATTAGAATCTATTCCAGATTTCGGAATTTTCGAATTTGTCCATATTTTGATTATGAGTTTGTTAAATCATATAGTTTCTAGAACGATACATTATTAGCTACTTGTAATTGTATATATAATTATTAATTAATGGTTGGTCTGGTCGATGTTCTGAATCATTTACCAATGTGAATTGAAATTTTAAATCAAATACTTGAGAAAAGTGAGAAAAAAGAGAGATACGGATTAAATTATGTTCGGAAAATAATTTTATAGTTCTTTTTAAATTTTCTACCTAGTAAATAATAATATAATCGCAATATGCATTAATAAAATCACCACTTTTTTTCCTTCCTTTGGATAAACCTTAGAATAAGTCCATATATACTAACAAAAATTGTTAAAATTTCAAAAACTAAGATAAACTACCACTTTATCATCGTGACATGTGAATAGCGCATATCACATCACATATTTACGATTTCTAAGGAAAATGTATCAAACTTCTAAAACACTCTCCACCTACAAACTTATACTTCCCCCCGTTTTATAATAAGTAAAACACTTTTTTTATTTGGAACAATCACAATAAGTGAAATCAAGTTCCAAATGGTAAAAAAAAGTTCACTTTTATTACAAATATACCATCAAAAAGTAAGGAGGGACCACAATTTCAGTACTTCTTCACTCTACCTTATTGTGGTCCCAAGACTCCCAACTTTTTCTCTCTAAATTCCTTAGTAACTCCCCACTTTCTTTATATTTTACTTATTGTAGAACGGAGGAAGTAATACTTATGTTACATTCTAAATCACCGCGATAATTTAGGACAAACTTGATAGAATGGCCATGGGCCATTAACAAAATGTTCTTTAAAGATAGGGAGTTCCCATCATCTCTCCCAAAGTCTACTGGTATGTGACTCAAGAATCTTACTCAACTAGTCCTTGCTAATCCTGACGTGTCGGTCGAAAATGTCAAAATGTTATCTTTTGCTGTTTCTCCATCTCTGTCCCACTTCCCTATTTCTTTTTTTATTATCTTCATTCCTATTTTTGAGGGTCTATAAATTCATACTCCATATCTCTTCATTACATTCTCATTTCCTACATTTTTCTCTACCCTCTACTTCTTTTTTGCATTCACTGAATATTATCTCTCTTTCTACCACTATTATTTCCAAATTCCCATCTTTTATCAGGTATCAATTTTGCACCTCTCTTTTTTCTTTTAATCATTTTCTATTTTTGATTTGATGAGTGCTTTATTTGCTACTTATAATTATTGTGTAAATATCCATTGCTATTAATTTGAAAGATTGTATTTTTTTTTTTTTGTTACTTTGAGATGCACTTTTCATTTTGTTGTTTTAGTGAACAAATTTGATTCCTTTTTTATCTGCAAAATTGCTTGTGATTAAATTTTTAGGTGATTTTTAGTTAATGGTCCTACTTTCTCCAATGGGTTAATTGCAAATCACCATATTGCTAATTTTATCCATTGATTTTTTTGAACTATATTGATGTGATGATGCATCAATTGGGCAACTATTTTTACTTTATAGTTTATATTGTTGTTATGATTATCATTGTTTTGGGTTTTAAATGTACCTTTTGAGATCTAATCTTCTGTAAAATTTGATTGCTCAATATTTATTTTTGCCCTTTAAATTTTGTTGTAGAACAAGTTCCCTGTTTTTGCTAAACAATGGAGGGAAAGAAAGGGGAGATCTCAATTCTCAGTTTTATTAGTAGTACATAAGAAGAAAAATTAGATTTAATTGGTTCCAAGAATTATGATTTGTATGTTACTTTCATTGTCTGTTAGTGGGGTAGGTGGTTACTGGGTAGGTTGGTAATAAGAATTTCACTTAAGATCTATGCTTCTAATCTACTTTATTTCCCATGTGCTAGTTTTTTTTCACTTTCTGGTATTAATCTACCTACTACCAACACTAAGATAATAGAGCAAATATAAGCCAATAGTAAATTAGTAACTATTGTACAATATTTATCCTGTAATAGTATATGTTTATTGTTGATATGTGTACGGGTACGTGACCTAGAAGAAGTACCTGTCCTTCTTAGGATTGTACACCCGTACCTGTGCTTCTTAGGATTATACACCCTGGGCTCGTATATATGGCCTTGGTTATGTTCTTTCTATTATACCTATATGTACTTTCATCATACTACTATGTTATTCTGAATTGTATGTTCTTTGATAAATGAAGATGATATATGTTCTTCATTTTATGAACTTTATATTCTTTTGTTTTGAACTGTATGTGCTTTTGTACATCATGTTTCGATGTGTACGATTTAATTTGCGACCTACCTCAAGGCCAATAATATTCATCAAGGTTTTTGTTATGCAACTTATTGTTAGCAATTGTTTTCATTTGGAAATGAGACATATGATCTATGTAGTTCATCTAGAAAAACCTTAAGCCTTAAGGAGGCCTTAGCTTGAGTTATGCGATGGAGTGAGGCTAGATGCTTGACAATCTAACAACGAAGGGAGTGAGAACCCTTTGTCATGCCTTTTCTTACTTTCTTTTAAGCTAACTCTAGGTTGTTTTGTTCGAAGGGACATTGGTGAATTCGTTTGGTGTCAGTTCTCTAACTTGTTAGGCAAATAGGTTTAGATCTTTTCATGTGAAGTATCCATATCTCATTGTTAGTGAAATCCTCATCTGGTTAACTTGTTAATTTTGACCTGAATGATTCTTTACAGTTATTCTTCACATAATGGAAGTCGCCGGAGGATAATTCCGGCTAGGCGGCTACATTCTATGGCCTTGACTGGTATTATTTGTTTTAATTTATTGCTTTTGCCTTCTATTTCACCCTGCTTTTGGCCCTTTATGATTTTTGGTTCGATTTTTCATAATTGTATGAAAAATTGGTATAATGAGAGAAACAAAACTTGGTCTATCTCACATATTAAAATGATCAGTGCTGTTTGTAACTAGTAGCACATTGCTGTTTATCAACTATTTTTGAGCTGGTTGTAATTGTGACATATGTGATATGACAGGTAACTGGGCAATGTGCGGAAAGAGAAACAACTCAGCAACAATCGGCAGTGGCTCAAATCTCTACAGAACAACGACAAAGGATCTTAAGAGTGAAAGTTTTGGCATGGCCAATGGACTTGGTTTGATAAAGCATAGAAAGTCGTCTGTACATAAACCCCTATTGATTTGTTCTGCTCCTTCATTCATTCATTGGTCTCGTAAAATCCCCATATGTGATGGGTATCATGAGTTTGTCTAGCTGCTCCTGATAATTTCGTTTATAATTGGGTCTTAGGTTTTGAGAGATAACTGGTTATTTTGTAAAAATCCAATTGTTTGTCAACATTTCAAATAGCTGGAAGATGCCTGGTTTTGTTAGTGAAAAGAAGAGGTTAACAGAATCAAACTTGTGCTTCTCGAATCACTCAAAAGATGCTCGTGGGAGTACTGGGTCTCTGAATGTGGATGATCGCTACGTCCCCGTTTTGCCGGGGCTTCCTGATGATGTGGCAAAGTTATGCCTTGCACTCGTCCCTCGAACTTACTATACCGCTATGGGTGCAGTGTCTAATAGATGGAGGTCGGTCATTCGAAGCAAGGAGTTCATTACTATTCGGAAACAAGCGGGAATGCTCGAGGAATGGCTCTATTTGTTGACCATTGATGAGGAAGGAAAAGAGAACCAGTGGGAGGTGTTGGATTGTTTCGGTAACAAGCACCGAGTTCTCCCTCCCATGCCTGGTGAACTTAAGACAGGATTTGGAGTTGTGGTTCTACACGGGAAGTTGTTTGTGATGGCTGGCTGTACAATCTCTGAAGGAGCGGCATCTCCCACCGCTGATGTTTACCAATATGATTCCTATCTCAATTGGTACGTCTATATGTTTGTTATACTTGCCCTTTTTTTTTCTTTTAAGGCATCTTTATTTGATGGTATGACTTACGTGTGTGCGATTTTGTGCACTTAAGATTAATTGCTGTCACTAGTCTCTTACATTAAATTGATTTGGAAGTGTTTTGGCAACAACCTCCATGATAATACAGATAGGTTCAATGTCAGGTTATATTCATTAAATATTTAAATTTAGCCACTGGTACAAAAACACTACTTAGGACATGCTTAGATTAAGGGTACTCCATTAAGGAGGTAATGGACATGAGAATTTAGAGCTGATTAAAGTGAGCCTGGTCCTGCCCGAAAAATGCCCAGGCTTGGGGAGATTTTTTGTGCCCAAATCCGGGCCCGTCTGATTTTTTTGGTTTGTGACGGGGTTTGCTCAGCCTAAAAATGACTTTTTAGTTTAAATTTTGGCCTGAAAGCAGGTTTTGGGCACAAAAATTTGGCCCGAAATTTGGCACAGCCCGTCCATTGGGTGAACTCCTTAGGCCCGTCCTCGCCCGCCATTTGATTACCTCTACATGAGATGAAAGAAATGATCAAATGAAAATATATTTATGCTGTACTAATATAGACAATGCGAGGAGATGGAGTTGGAGAGATGAAACGGGAACTATTACCCTCATTTTGGGGGTAATGCATTAGTGTGTTACCCACTTATCCTATAGGCATGGTGGGTAACTATTACCTCTAGAATGAGGGTAATAATTCCCTGTCTTTACACAATTAATAACTCATTACATCTACCGCTAGCTCCATCCATCTCCATTATCTGTAATTCTCTTCTATTACCCTTTGATACATTACCTCAAAACCAAACATGCCTTGGTATCCCATCAAGTATACATTATACCTTCCTAAGAGGTTAAATGCTTTCAATTAGTGATATTCCTCACCCACTTTATAAAGTTTCGCATGATTGGAATGTCACTTTTAGGCTCCGTTTGGTAGGGTGTAAAATATTTTCCATGAAAATGAGTTTCCCTTTTCCTTTCATTTTCCGTTGTTTGGTTTAATAAGGGGTGTAAAACAAGATTTCCATCAAGGGAGTTTTAGGTGAAAATCATTTTCCTTTTAAAATGAAGGAAAAACACATTTTCCTCCCTCTTCCTTAGCAACCTTCTACTATCTTCTTATCCATCCTCTCCCTTCCCCTTCCCTTTTTCTTTTTTCCATACTTTTTTTACATTGAACCAAACAAAGGAAAATTAGCTTTGCATTTGAATTTTCCATTGTAAAATGTTTTACATAAAAAAATCATTTTACATTGAAAATGTTTTACATCCACAACCAAACCGAGCCTTAGAGCATGGATAGTTAATTAATAACTCATTTTTGTCTCAGGAAAGGGACTTTGAGCTAATGTTTAGGTGTGTATTAATGTTTCCATACGTGATGATACAACTCTCTAACAACCCTGGATATATAAGGGAATTTTAGGTATTCCTGGGAAAAGAACGATAGTTTGGAAACATATTGAGAAGGGATTAGTGGTCCCACGTAAGTTTTACAGTTGTTATATGAGATATTTTCAGCCTTATCAGTTGTCAACCCCCCCCCCCCCCACCCCACCCCTCCCCTCCCAAGACCAGATTTTTGTGTGTTATGTACACGTACGGCCTTTTTGATTACTTCATATATTTATCTGTCATTCTTAGAACACTAAGCAATAACGATCCTGGATGGTAATTGCTTTTTAGACATAGATTTGCAATTGAATTCATGGATAAATATTGCTTTCAAATGGAAGGGAGGGCTGGAGAGGGATGATGCCTTAAGTCTATATCACTAATTTTTGAAGAGTGATTCATTCTTGGCTCGTTCTTTTCTTATAAATCCATCTTAACTCTTGTCGAGGCAACTTCATTTTATAAAGCAATGTCTTATCCTTAATTATAAGAGGTTGGAACAATATAAATACTAATTCTAGATGGAAGGTGCAATTTATACTCTTTTTGACACTTATATCTCTACCTCCATTGCAAAAATAACTCGGACCATTACATGTCTACTGTTTCTCTCATTCAGCGTACTTTGATTCTATAGATAGTTGATGTAATTTTGTGTTTATAAAATCAGCTGGAGCAAGTTGTCAAGCATGAATGTTGCACGCTATGATTTCGCATGTGCTGAAGTTGGTGGGATGATATATGTTGTGGGGGGCTATGGCATGGATGGCGAGTCTCTTTGCAGTGCCGAGGTCTACAATCCTGATACTGAAAAGTGGACTCTGATTGAGTCCATTAGGCGCCCGAGGTGGGGCTGTTTCGCCTGTGGCTTTGAGGGCAAGCTTTATGTGATGGGCGGGAGGTCAAGCTTCACTATTGGAAACTCAAAGTTTGTGGATGTGTATGACCCAGAAAACCAGAAGTGGTGTCAGATGAAGAATGGCTGTGTTATGGTTACAGCTCATGCCGTGATAGCAAAGAAGTTGTTTTGCATGGAGTGGAAGAACCAGAGAAAATTATCTATATTCAATCCTGAAGATAATTCATGGAAAATAGTCCCTGTTCCAGTAACCGGGAGCTTGAGCATTGGATTTCGGTTTGGTATACTTGATGGGAAACTTTTGCTGTTCTCGGTTAATGACGAGCCTGGGTATCGGACCCTGTTGTATGATCCCGAGGCAGCTCCAGGCTCAGAGTGGAAGACCACAAACATTAAACCCTCAGGTTTATGTTTGTGTAGCGTAACTATGAAGGCATAAAGGCAGTGGCGAACCCAAAAAAATAAGTCCGGGTAAAATAAATGTGCATCCCCTGCTTGATAGGATTCCTATTGTATCTCATTCATATATCACCCTGGATATCAGACCCTGTTGTAATCTGTATGATCCCGAGGCAGCCCCATGCTCGGAGTGGAAGAACATCGATATCAAACCGTCGGGTTCATGCCTCTGTAGCATCTTTGAACTTGCATTGTTGTACTAGCTCATTCCAGTTTGTATGTTCGTGTCTTCGTGATGTTCGATTCAAGATTACTTGTTTAATTTATGTACTGTTGATGACCTAATCCTTTCGGTTTTTGGTTATGTTCTTTTCATTTTACTTCACAAATTATCACTTAAGGTTGTCAAAATAATTTCAGACCAGTTTATAGTATTTAGACCAAATATCTTCAATAGAATTGGCATCAGAAAAGTCATAGGCTGTTTTAATCTTGGTGTGCTTTTGACTAAAGCTTTTATTTTCTTAATAAGTATTTAATAGAAAACTAATTAGTTGACCCACATGATGTACGAGTTGACAATGAATCAATGATGTAAATTCAGATTGGTGCTTTGCTTAAGAGTTTCATTATGTTACCATCACGGGGTAAGTTAGTTTCGCAAAAGAAGAAGAGATGATGGATTTCATCTAAAATCTTTGACCTTTTAAAATATCATATAATATCCTCTTTGAATGATCTTACAAAAAAAAAAAATTCTTCTTCTAATTTCCTATAGGGTTTGGCTTCAATATCATTTTCCATCATTCCTATAAAAGAAAATCAATATCCATCATAAATTTTCATGTAGGATCAGAACATAAGAGAGCATTTCAATTTGGTGCAAAATAGAACTACTAATGATATTATAGCGATTTTGACAAAAAAAGTATATAATTGTCGATATCATCAACAATTTCACACTACGAGATGCAAAACTATTCACTTACTACCTCTGTTTTTTAGTTGCAACGAATGCCTTCTTTCACAAATGAAGTATTAAAAAAGAAGAGACAAAGTTAAAATTGGCTCAATTTTCCATGCTTTATGCATGTGGGATAGGTAAAGTGAGGATAAAATGATTATATTGTCCCAAGATCTTTACCAATGAATGAAATGTTGCATATAAAATAAACTCTTGCAACTGAAAAAATAGTGAAAGTATTACATGTTACCCATTTCCAACTTGAAACTAATTTAGGGTATATTATCTTCACCTTAAAATGATAAGTTTCAGGTTCGATTATGTTCAATATCAATGATGTAGTTCAATCAAGTTAATAAGTTCAGTACAATAAGTTCAGTACAATCAAAATAAAGCTAGTAAGATTCAATCACGTTTAATAAAGTTTAGTATGATAAGTTCAGGTGAAGAAAACACACCACGGTCTAAAATCCAAACATAGACAAAATCAAAACCCTCTCTCCAGCAAAACCCGCGGAAAACCTCTTTTCACTTACCCACACTCACTTTCTCTCTCCTCCGCAACAATGTTCGGAGCATCTTCTTCTGCGTTCGGAACTCCATCATCAACTCCAGCATTCGGAACTCCATCATCAACTCCAGCATTCGGAACTCCATCATCATCTCCAGCATTCGGAACTCCCTCTGTCGCACCAGCTTTCGGCGCTGCTACACCATCTTCGACGCCTGGTTTTGGAACTCCATCGTCGCCATTTCCTTCATCTTCTCTCTTTGCTACTCCTTCTCCTTTCGCTCAAAATACTCAACAACAACAGCAGCAGATTTCGCCGTTTCAGCAGCAAAATGCTGGATTCGGATTCAATACGACGCCGTTTTCTACTCCTCTTCAACAACAACAACAACAACAACAACCTCAGCAAATGACGCCGTTTTCTCTTTCTGGTGTTCAGCAGCTTACTACGCAAATGGCTCCTGTCGCTCCTTTACCTTTCTCCCTTGCCGAGCGTGATATTCAAGTATGCTTTTATATGAAACCCTAATTTTTGGTTTTGATTTTTGATTTTTGTTGTTTAAGTAGTTTTTTGTGTAATGTGCGTGATTTTTCGATTGTTTTTTTGATCATTAGGCTACTGTTGATTCATATAAGGATGAGCCAGGAAATCCTAAATATGCGTTTAAGGTAACATTTCCCGCCAAAATTGAACGTTTGTTCATTTTAGCGTTATAAATTTGCTTATGATTTTGATATTTTGATGTGACCTTGACCTGTGTTTTTCGTTCATCTATCGTTGTTGAAAAATGAGATGCTGGTGTAATGGTGTTATTAGGTTGAGTTGCTCGAAAACGAGATTGTATCATTATTTTACAGATATTATGGTAATATTAATATGTTGAACTATTGATTTTAGTGGTTAAATGTCAAGATCATTTTCAATTTGTTTGGAGATGTTGATGGTTATATATGTGAGAAAGATATGAGTCCTCCAGGCATTAGGCATCATATAAGGATAAACTGGTATTTAAAATATTGAAAGGTGTACACATTTGACATGTTACTAACATGATTCTCAAGCCATGGTTTTCTTATCTTTCTTCCCTATACAGTTGCAATATGTTCATTTGTGCGTACCTTTTGCTGCTTTGACATTACAATATTGAATGTTTCTGTTGCTGTTCAGCATTTGCTATTTAGTGTGACGGATCCACAAATCAGAGTCAAGCCAGCCGGGGTTTCAGATGTAAGTTCTTCAATTTGATAAGGGGTTTTAATTTATTATGTTGATTTAAAAATTTTCTTCTAGTATGTGTTTTCTGTTGGAGCTTAGGATTATATTTGAGGTTTGTTTTGATCTTATGCTGATTCGACTGTGGTAGATAATGTGGGCTGAGGCAATGAGGAAACTTGAGGGCATGGATAGTACAAATCGTGAGCGCTTATGGCCCGAGCTTGTAAAAGGCTTTAAGGATCTCTCAAATCGCTTGAAGGTACTAGTTCTATGCTTCTTATCTAAAGTGGGTTTCTTAACTCTTGACACATCAAGCATGAATAAGTCATCTTTAAGCTGGCTGGCAAGGCTTTTGAGGTTCATGTTTGCTTTAGTTGGCATTTATAATTGCAATTTTTTTATAGGATTGTAATAGATTGGACACAAGGTCTCAACATTACCTCATAAAGAGGCCTCTGCCGACTGCCATGGTTGGGGGCTGAATTAAGGGGCCTGAGGGGCACGTGCCATCATCTTTTTCGTTGTAAATGTGGTTCTTTGCTCTAAAATATTTTTATTTCTAGTTTGGGTTGGGAGTATAAGTGGTTAGGTAATGTTGGAAAGTGGGAACCCCAGTAATGTTGGAAAGTGGGAACCCGGTAATGTTGGAAAGTGGGACCCCCCCCCCCCCCAACAATGATTGAACCCTTTATACTCTCACCTCTTTTACTTACTCTCTCTGAGACTTTCCATGTTCTTTTAATCTTTTCCTTTAGAAATCTAAATGATCCTTCAGTAACTGTGTCTAGTGAGAGCGGGACTATTTTCGTCTTTTCCAAGCTTTGATTATTTTCAATTTTCTTTTCCCGTTTTTTGTTCAAGGAAGAATATAATGATTATCTAACAAATCATACCATCTAAGAAAATAGGAAATTATGATATAAACTTCATATAACATATGACGGGCCTCCCTTTCAAATCATCATTTCCAATATTATATAATAAACTCAGGTAGCAAAATATATAAATAATTCACACTCAAGCCAAACATTATTTGGCCAACTAGCAAATAGTGATCCCGTACCTGTTTCTTGTTTTGAAGTGTTCGACGAATTAGGTAACAGGTCAAAATAGCCTCTTAATAATTGTAAAGGTAAGATGAAAAGAGCTTCCTACACTTGTATGGGTAGTCTATAGCTATCACTAACGCAAGAGAGAGACAAGTAATGTGGAGATAGACTAGCAGACAATATAGGTAAGATACCTCGTCAATTAAGTTATATCCGTATTCGTTTCCTTGTTCAGAGAATTTTTGATGAACTGGTTGTAGGATGGTACTTGGTATCACATAGGTTACCTAAGGAGTTCATTTACTCTGATACATATGATAGAAGGGGTCTGTGAATAATCCGGTTCATCTGGGAGTTAAATTTCGATGGCCTTTCATGGGCAGGCCAGTAATAAGCTAATTTGGCAGGAGAAGATATGTAATACAATTGAATTCCGCTTACCCCTCCTTACCTTGCTCCTAACAGGAGTCATGTTAGAGGCACTTGCGTCTCCTATAAGCACCTTATGAAGGTCTTTAACTGTTGTTATAAAAAGGAAATAGGAAATAGTAGTAAGTGTAGAGACCAGAGACTCTGGTTCACCTGTAGGTTTGACTTCATTGTATTCAATCAGGCTGGAGTGAATGTCTTATGTGGTGATTTTTATGCTCCATCAATTTATGAAAAATTGAACTTGAAGAGGCATATAAAACTTTGAACGTATTAGTCTGAAGCATTTAAATTATTTCATCTATCTATTACTGAAGCTTGAAGGATTGAAGTTTTGAGCTCTATTTGATAAAGATAGTAAAGTGACATCAAGTTTTATTTTGAATCAATACTTTGGCTGCTACTTTTTATGTCAATGTTTTTAGTTTTTTCATCTAGTAGAAGATATTAGATTTGGCATATTCTCAATAAGGTTGTAATAGGATTATCAAATGGACTTTGTCAAACTATGTTACTGCTGTAAACAGGGATTCTCCTGAAGAACTGGAATTTAGTTAGCAGCTATACCGAGGGAAAAAAAACATGGTCGTGTTTGTGGGAACGGTCACGTTGTCGCGGGAACGGCTTGTAACGGGGAAATAGAACGTTTCGCAGCGTGATTTTTTTTGAAAAATTCACATAAATATGTTTCAACCTCATTTGCATTTTTTTAGTTTATGAAGCATTATTACAACATAATATAATCAAATCCAATAGAATATCATGTTTCATCAACTATATAATTAAATATAAAAAGAATTTGGCCAATGTTTGAAAAGAATGGATGTAACAGGGATAAAAGCGTTCTAACGCGGCGAGTTTGCGTTACGCAACGGACAAGGGAGGCGAGAAGTATGTGAATTTTATTATGGCGTTCCGTAACGGGATTTCGCGGAACGGCAAATCCAAAATCCGTCACAGAACGGCTGTTTTGTAATGGAACGGGAGAGTTTTAATTCCCTGATAGCACTATACAATGAGTGTCTCTCTCCCTTTTCATTGTTCTCTTTCTTCGTCCATTAAAAACTCTGATTTTCCTTCTTTTGATCTAGGGGCTGCCGCCACCCATTTTTTTGCTGCTCTATTTTTAAAGTTATTCTATAATAAAACTCCTTTTTCTCTCCATTGGAGTGTTTTTCCACCCATATTCTGTGATTTATCTCTCTCTCTCTCTCTCTCTTTGTGAGAGTTTAGGAGTTAGGGGCTTTGTTTTGGGGTATTGGTTTTGTTGATGGGAATCGTGTGGTGTCGTGGCAAAAAGTCAATTCTTCGTTAACAATCAATTGAAATAGATCAAGTTCTTTGAAACCACAACAAATCGGACCCCTTATGGATAGCTAGACCAAACAACGATGTGACAAAGGGTTTGCAGAAGTGTAGATCTCACAATGATCGTGTTTTGTTACAGCAGAAATATACATGATCCAATTTGATATTGATTCGTTTGTTTTTGACCTAACTTCTAGATGTCATATGACTTCAAAATAATGATCTAATATTTATTTCAGAAAGAAAAAGTACTTAATTGCGGTCATAGTAATACTTGATTTTGGTTTGTTTGGGTTGAGCCCTTCTACAATAAGTGACTATATTTGGTTTTATGGAATTTTCCATCTGATGAAGACCCACATTTGTACTCTTTCTGTCCAACTCTTTAACAGAATCCTCAAAAGCCGTTAAGATAAATGTCCTTTTCCTGAAATGAGATGGGTAGTGGAAAGGGGTTTTATTTATTGGAATCAAGGTAGACTCTCAGTTCCTTCACAATTTTACTCGCATACAGTTAGAGGAGTCCAAGTTCATTTTTCTTTTGCATTCAATTTTTTAATTTGCCATCAACTTTACTCACAACTTTTCTTTTGAGATTCGTAAATGAGGAACCCCTTACTAAGAAAGGAGGCCAAATGTGAAAGGTTTAGCTAGCGATAAGGGAAGGGACAAGAGCAAGTAAGCTTTATGTTGGACAGGTCATGCTTCTTCAAAATTTGGGACTTTCACAATCCTGAGGTTATAATGTAAATTGCGCACCTTATGAAGGAACTTTAATGAGAAATGGTAAAAGTTGGCTGCATTTTCATTGTTCCAAATGTTATTACTCTTTTTGGTATGTTTTGGCAAAGTGTGGTAATTGACGTGGAATTGTGAATGGTATGGCATCATTGTGTCATTAGAGGTTTAAGTACTAAATGTCAAGGGATTTCCTTTGCCTACTTTATCTGTTCCTGTACTTAAGAAAATAAATGTGTTAAGAAGTACAATCTCCCCCCTGCTGCAACAGGATCTTTCATTAAGCCATCGTCAATTGATTGTTCTGGTCCATATTGCTGCAGCTTCAGGATGAAGTAATCGTTTCAGATGCAGAGAGATTGCGGACGACTCAAAGCAATGCAAAAATGGTACTATTCTCCTCTGCCTGTGGATGCTCCTATCTGAATGATGTTCATTTGTGGTGGATAGATGACCTATTTTTATGTAATCTTACTTTCTGCAGCTTCAAAGGCATTTCCAAGCTGACACTCTACCTCGCATTGAAAGATTGAAGCAGAAAGAGCAAGGTCTTCAACGGCGTTTGCTAAGGGTGGGACATATGATGTTCTTGTTTTTGTTCTTACAAGCAGCTCTTTTGCTTTTTTATGCTTATTGGTCGGAGAAGTTATGACTCAATTTATTATGTTTATAACTATTTACAGTCTAGTCTCTTAGTTAAACTATACTATAGATGCAATATTTTCATATTTGTTCCCGTGGTCTATCTATGAAGAAAAATATGTTTTGGCTCCATATAAGCCCTACTTGTCTTACAAACTCATTAATAGCAACTATCATTGAGCTTTATGCCAGCAACTTTATCTAGAACGCAAATGTCCATCATGCTGACACTTTTGTGTATATGCTTATATACTTACTAGGTGATGAGAATTGTAGAAGCACTTGAGGGAAAAGGTTGCCGTTTGCCCTTAATGAAAGGGGAAGTTGAATTGGCTGAAAAGTTGGCTGCTGTAGTTAGACAGGTATTCATCAATAACAATTTCCCCCATGTTAGAAAAAAGGTGAATATTTTCTGATACAAATGTGTTCAACAGCTTAAAGGGTCTGGGGCAGAACTTTCAAGGAGAGTACAAAATCTGCTGACAGTATCTCGCGTTCAAGTGAATGCCAATGGTGGTAGTATCTCTGTATATCTTCCAGGTTCAACGAAAATTCATGAGCGAAGTCTTGCCGACATGCAAGAGGTAAGCATGCAAGGATCCAAGCTCATGTTTCTGGAGTTTATATTGCACATGGCTGGTATGACTTTTTGATTTATGAAGCATTGTTGCTGTTTGTTAGTTGGACCTATAATTGAGTATTTTTAAATGTGCACAAGCCGAGCGACCCTTATCTAGCAGATCTTATCCTTGGTTCATTACCTTCAATCTCAAGTGTAGATCTTTACAATGGTCCGAGGCTACACTTTGCACTAAATGGTGATATATGACATTGGGTATGTTTAAGCGGATGCTGTTTGGGGATTAGTGACGATCGATGACAATGTTATAGACCACCAAAGAGAGCCTTTGGCAAGACTTAGAGAACCTCAAATTGAAGCTGATAACTTACATTAAGTGTTTGATTATGGGGATATCTCAATATATAATTATGGATTATGAGTTAGGTGGTGCATTCATGGAATACAAAGATGTCAAAGAGACCTTTAGGCCAAGTTGGATGTAGAAATGAGTCCAACTAGTTTAATGTAAATGGGTGTTGGAAGACTCGAAACACTTGGATCTCCTAACAGAAGGCTAAACCTTACATAATGTGGTTTATGATGGTGGATATCTTATGAAAGGATGTCTTATAAGTTATAAATTAGGAAACTAAGTTGAATCTCATTAAGAAAGAGCTTAATATATAGGGAGGTGTAGTATATTAAGTTCAATTTCAGGACTTTGGAGTTTGGACTTCACAAACTAAAGCTTTCAAGTTTGCCGACTTCCATAGTAAGGATGGTACAAGGGACGGCGTTGAAGGGGTTTAATGGTATGAGCTCGAATTGATAATGCTATGGGTTTTATGAGGCTAAACTGCTATAGGGTGTCGTTTTATTTATAAGACTTTGAGTAGGCATCATTAGCCACCAGATTAAGGAGTAGAACTCACACGAGTTTTATCAATGATCAAGTGAGTCAAGAAGAGAGATAATATAGGGCTCTTTTGGGGGGTAAGGTGGGTGGTGGGGGTTGCTTTGTTCAAAGGTTTGAGGATGACAAAACCTTATTGGATGCATCCTTGGTTCATAACAGCTACTCAAAAACATATCCTTTGCTACTAGAGCAAATATGGTGGAAAATGAAGGCCCTTGGAGCTATGTTAGGGTGAAGATCAAAAGAATGTAAACTAAGCTATAAAAGGCATCTTAAGTCAAAGTAGAAAGGTGACAACTGTCAACCATCCCGTTCGGAAGGTTACTGATATAAATTATCACTACATTTGAAACAGCCGAATTTTGAAATTATAGTCCACACTTTTGAGATTTTTGTAGGATATGAGAACAAAACCTCATAGGATACATCATGGGGTTGTAGGAGACCATTTAAAACCATATCATTGACCAAGGGAGGGCATATAGTGAAAATTTAAGGCATTTGATGCTTTTGAGATGAAAATCAGAAAGATCTAAACAAGGTGTAAAAGGCTAATTAGAAGATTTGAAGAATCACCTCAAGGTATCTTGATTCTTGATGCCCTTGAGAAAGTCCCTTATTAGAAACATCATGTGTAAGCCTAATCGGAAGGATTTGAACCACCTAAGATCACCTCAAGGTATCTTGATCCCCTTGAGAAAGTCCCCAACTAAAAACATCATAGGGTCCAAAGTCCCGAAATAGCAGAATTTGAAGGCCATAATACATATTGCCAATAACTTCCTGGTATCCGAGAACAGACCTCATCAAATACTTCCAAGGTTTTTAAGGCTCTTAAAGCTATTTGGGGTGAAGGTTAGTAAGATATAAAACATGCTATAGCCACCCAAGAATGATCCTAAGGTAATCCTGATGCCGTTGGAAAACTATTCAATAACAATATTGAGGGAGCTAGAGGAGTACCAAAATAGTCGAATATGAATGCTATATGAGAACAAGAGTTTTATGATCTGCAACTATGGTCGTATGGGACCATTTAGAAGTAGATCATTTGCCAAGAGAATGCATATGATGCGAAGGGAAGGCATTTCGACCTACTTTGAGATGAAGATTGGAAAGATATACGACAATTCATCTAAAACCATGTCTTTGGCCAAGAGAAGGCTTATGGTAGTTGGGGGTAAAATTTCAGTAAGATATAAACAAGCTCTAACAAGCATTGTAAGTCAAGGTAGGGACTGTCAACTAGTATAGGTTAATTGTAAAGGAATGAAATGCCCTAGGGAAGGTCGATGATAAAAATGTCAGTAGGTGCATAAAAGTTCCAAAAAAGCTGAATTTGAAGTTTATAATAGACAGTTTTGAGCTAGGGACCCGAGGACAAAAACTTATGCAATGACTTTAGGTGTAGTAGGAGACCATTTAAAGCATATTCTTGGTCAAGGAAGGGCATATGGTGGGATTTGAAGGTATTTTGGGTAGAAATTGAAAAAGATACAGTATCATGCTGTAAATGGAATTACGTGTAGGTAACCACCAGAGAATAACCTCAAGGTATCCTGATTTCCCTGTGAAGGACCCCGATAAACAAAGATCTCCCACAGCTGGCACTTGGGAAAGTCGACCTTAGGCTTCAAGTTTCAACTCCTCCTTAGATACTAATTGAAAAGCATTTATTATAAGAAAAGAAGCTCTTCTATAGGATAAATCATAAATGGGATGAATTCTGGCCATTATAGGGTTTTGAAACTGTGAATGGAGCTTCCAGGAAATGGCATCAAACATACAACATATGTGATCATGGGGTATCATCCTAGGAATCGATTGTTTTTGGATGCCTATACCTTACTGGGAATCTCTTGCAAAACGACATTTGGGATGAATTCTGACTATATTAGAGTTTTCGAACTGTGAATGGGAGCTTCTAGGAAATGGCATCAAACATACAAAATATTACATATGTGATCATGGGGTATCATCCTGGGAATCGATTGTTTTCGGATGCCTGTACCTTATGGGGAATCTCTTGCAAAACGACATTTGGGCCAAGTGTGAGGAAAGATGAAGGCCAGTGGGATTGGAGATGAAAAATCGAAGGTAAACAAACAAAATAAGGCTGACCCAAGATTTTAGAGTAGCAAGTGGTTGTTTTTTTAAGGCAAAAAATGTGTTAAGGCAATATTTGGTTTCTCATTTTTTCATATGTTGTAACGAAATAGAAACTTGATGTCCCCCCCCCTCCCTCTTCCAACCTCCCCCCCCCCCCCCCACCAAAAGAAATGCTGTCGGGGATGTACCTTATAAATTGATCAATAATAATAGAAGAAGTATTAATTTATGGCAAGGAAAACAGGAAAAAAGGTACTTGCAAGAGTAAATGTTTCTCAATGCATGAAGAGATAAAAGAATAATTTGTGTAGTTTGAAAAAAGAGATGAAGTAATCAGTCAGAGCAAAAGTTAAATGAAGATGGAAACAGAATGAGCCGCTAAAGAATCACACATTTGTATTTTGTGCCATCGATAGTTCAATCATTGGTACTTGGATCTGGATTTTGCATTGTTAATTCACTAGGTCACCTCGGCGTAGACTGTTTCTTAAATTCTTAGTGTCAAAGAGGGTCTTTGGAAGTACAGAAATGCTGGCCGAGACTAGTTTTAGCTCTTGAATGTATTGGTAGATATGGATAATGAACTGTAGATGGGTAGAAAGGAAACCCAAATAAGTAAATAACACTAGAAACCTTCTTTCTTGCAGAGACGAGGTTTATTTTCAGAAAAATTAAGTAAAGTTGCATTTGGCAACCATGTTAATTAATTTGAGAATTCTTCAAGTGCTTTTGTCAAGTTTGATAAGTTCCTGTTAACATATTTGTGATATGTAGTGCATAACACAGAGTAGTCGTTTTAAATCAAAGCAAGACTGGTGAATTTTTAATCTTCATAGTGATTAGACTATTCAATTGGAGCTATTAGCAATTGAATTATATGCATTACCTTTCCCCTCCTTTCATATCGCTGGACCCTGACCGATCTCATTTTTTTTTGTCAGGTTTTACAGCAGCAGACAGATGCCATAGCGAGACTTGGCAATGTATTGAAGAGAGATATTCGAGACATGGAGATAATAATGTCTGAAGATATTGAAATGATTGAAAATGGTAGTTGATTAAAGCAGGCCTTTCATGAGATAGATAGGTTGGTTATTGTCATTCTAATACTGAAGATATTGTAAGTTTGACAGTTATAGTGTTATTTTGTGTTTGTAACCATAGTACTTGAAATAGTCACCTTTAAGAGCTTTCTATTCATTGCTGAATGACCATAATCTGAGGCAGAGTAAGGGACTTGCCCAACCAGATCTTAATGACAAAATTACAAAATCAAATTGATATTATGAAATTATAAACCTTAAAAGCTTAGACTAGTCCAATAACATTTTACTCAACGCATTCGTTTTTTTTTAATTTAAGGAACTGATCAATGTATATGAAGAGTTCGAAAGTCCAACGTTGCAAGTTGCAACTATTCAGTATACACTACTTATGATATAGTAAGATGTTGCATTAAATTCTAACTGCAGGATTCTGTCCTTGTCTACATTAACTCAATAAGAAAGCTACTCGTATCAGAATCCTAGAATCCCTAAAGAATGGGACTAGTAAAGAAGTAAATTTCGAATTTCATATTCTTCAAAATTTCTGGAATATCAAGAATTTGACATTCCCCAGCCGTTGCTGTAACTTTCTGACATGATCAGCAGTATAAGTGACGTCCAACCAGTAAACGGCCGTGCGCCTTTGCCCTTTCCTGTTTTCTGATCATACTGCTCCCAGAGATAGCCACTATTACCGAAGTTCTGAATGATATTTCTGCCAAGTTGAAGACAGATGATTATGGTTACATTCAAACACTAACTTAAGAGTATCCCAAATGCGCATGCTGGCATTAGATGGGTAAGAATTGCTAATACCTAATCAGATTGCTCCTCAAGTCATCATAGATTGTTTTGGCCCTCATTTTATATGGCCCATCAGCTGTAAAAGTGGAGCCAAAAACCATTTTCATCATGCCCCCGAAAACAATAGAAATATTCAAGCAAGCAAAATTCAATTACTTAATCCTTTGTTAACCTTCAGAGTAGTGGTGGAGAGCAGAGAGGATCATGTAATTCATGTTCATCCAAATTGGGCCTCTCCAATAGGGTGGATCATGCTCTGTGTTGCGTTTCATGTATATTGAGCTGGAGCAAACCAAATAAGTAGAGCATCATAACAAAATTCCTTAATATTTCAAAAAATTTCAAATAGTACTAATACATCGCAAAGACCAGTTAACAACGAAAATCTTATGAACAGAAAGTTGCACCTTGTTTTGGAAAGAGAACGAATCCCGTAAATGGTCCATAATGTGCTTCGGTTTGAAATAAGATCGAGCTGTTTTTCTAAAATCCACGACTCCTGCAATATAATTGTTACTCTTGTCAAAGAAATGCAATATGAGAAAGTGAGGCATAATAAACCAGAGTAATTATCTTAAACAATCCGGTAATAGATTATAATTTGCCAGGATGTAATAGGAGGTATATATGTGGATAATTTAGTATCTGACTCTTCAATTCATCATTTACTCCAAGTTCTGTGTAATTGATGCTCAGAAGGGTCAGCCAAACATATCCAGAACTTTTCAAGCATGGCTATATGCAATCCAGTAACGATATCCAATATTTCAAAAGTGAACGTACATTTATAATAGATCCATGATCACATGCAAGCAGAAGAGGCAAAATAGTGAAGCATAATAAAATCTATAAAGAAAACTCTGCAACTTACAGGAGGAATAAGTTTTCCCATAAATGGAAAGAGGCTGACATAGCCAACATGAGGTACAAATTGAAGTTTCGGTTCCCCAAGAACTTCTCGGACCATCTCTTGATTGGCATAGTTCCCGTTCATTCTCAATTGTGGGCGTAAACGAACCTATAAAAATAATATATCACAGCCTGAAGCAACTAAATGAATTAAATGTGACATTGTTCACCACATTATCAGCATTTAGCATATGATAAACATATACTTCAGCAAAGTTACATAAAGGCAAGCTCCTCATCATCCACCTAGAATGATTTCAGAAGATTTACAGTGACCTCAGTGAGACAGTTAAGCGACTCAGCTGGATATGAACTAGATCTTTTCCGCAGCTCACATTGCTCTGCT
Organism: Beta vulgaris subsp. vulgaris; assembly: GCF_026745355.1. NCBI lineage: Eukaryota > Viridiplantae > Streptophyta > Magnoliopsida > Caryophyllales > Amaranthaceae > Beta > Beta vulgaris. The sequence continues at coordinate 66,773,735 of NC_079207.1, forward strand.
GAGCTCACACTAAGATATATTCTTTTCACAGTTTAATTGATCAGATGTGGTGTTCTTGCAGGAATTCTTATAATTGTAGCTACAATGTTCTAAGTAAAAGTACTGCTACTTTTTCCGATATTCTTATTTCATAAACAAACATTTCCTCTCACTTAGTCAATCACTATTTACTACACAGTTCAGACTCGTCCACTTTTATCAAAAAAATTACAATACTGCACCTTGCAACTTCAATATATAGCATTTATGTGATCATACTTAGCATCTCAAATATAGATATTGTTGGCCTTCCTCTTTCGATTGTGCACTTTAAGAGTGTGTTCCAGCATGTCTTGTCTCTTGTGATCAACAAGAAATTTGACAGAAAGAGAGGAAAAATAGAAGACGAGACATAAGATCCCCCCCCCCCTCCCGTCCTCCCCCAAACAAAGTAATTTTCTTCTATCAAGCAACACTTGAAGAGAACTACAAATATAGAAGGCCTGTGATCTGAATTACAATATGGCATGTTGCGAGATGCCAAAGGAGTAGCTGAGAGGACACTTGAAATGGAAGAGGCGTACCTTTTCAGTATGGTTACCGTAATCAAAATATGCTCCAAACATCTCATCAAAATGCATCTGGAGAGGAAGACGTCTAGAAGTTCAAGGTGTATACAAAATAACAAGGTAATGAGATGCTACGTTGAAACGGAGAATTTTATAATGGCTCCAAATTTACAAACCTGGTTGAGAAGTTCAAAATTTGACAGCTGTTTGGCAGTGAATCCATACTCCTGTTGTGATTCATTCAATAGGCTTATTGATCTAACAGATAATTATAAATAAAAGAAAAACTTGTACTTTCACCTGATCATACCTGTTCAAATTCATTATGAGACTCGGTAAGTTTGACAATGGCATGCAAGCAATCTGCTGCAAGAAGCATCCAACATCTGAGATCCAAGTGCCGCTCGTCTTCGCTAGGATGAGATGCACGTGGATAGTCATCCAGCCCAGATGACAATGACTGGAAAATCCAGAACGTAATTGCATTATAACACCGACATACATATGTGGATTCGAGGACAAAAAGAAAGCTGCTTAAAGGTTTCTGATGCTACCTAACCATCAAAATTGCACGCAGGTTTCTCATACTACCTAGCCATGATTATTACATCTGTAAACAGATTGGACAATGCATGAGGAGACAAGCAACACAAAAGCTATTAGCCTATTATCTTTTGACCATGTCCTGTCACCATCTTCTTATATTGTCAAACAGCAGAAATTTAACACAATGAAAAACAGAGCCTTTAGTAAAAAATTATACCAAATTTGGAAGGTATCCCAAATACTTGATCAACAATAAAAACTCATATCAATTCACACTGATAAGTAGAGACAAGTTGAAAACCCGTAAAACATTCATTTTTCTGAGGCAGGAAGAGGACAACCATCAGCAATGGTGATTAGAAAGATTTCTTAGGCTTCATGCAAATGTTAAACAGGAAAACGAAGAAAATTCCACAGATCCAACGATATGCTAGCCTCAAGTTATAACAATTCTAAATCAGTTCAACCAGAAAGCCAGTAGAACAGGCCCAACAATGGTCTAATTAGCAAGGAAATGTATAGCATACATACACGCAACACTCGTACAATAAAAGCCAAATTCGACTGAGGCAAGGTTTTAGGAGGTCCCGATGTACACAGGCCTAGCCCTACTAGTTAAAGCAATTACAAAGGTTGTTTTCATTCCTAAACAGAAGGAAATTGCATCTAGTAAAAGTGTAAAGCATATCTGAGATTCTGTGTTCAGGATATTGGGGAAATAGAATCGCTAATCAGGCTTCATGATTTTATGCAGGATATTGGGAAAAAGAAAATGATGATCAACAACAAGCATATGCCATACTTTTGGATTCAATTCGCGAACGGTAACATTGTCTCTACCATGCCAAAAGTAGCTATATGGTTCTTTTCCTGCAAATGAAAAGAACAAAAATGATGAATTTGTTACAACATTTCCAAGTTCTTATGTTAGATCACAAGAATACATCTAGTTGAGAAGACTTATAGAAGACATTAGATAAGGGTTAATGCTGACTGCCGAGTACATTGAGCATTATTTTCTTAAAAAAAGGCAAGAAACACTTCCAGAAATAGAATACATTGTACAAGCTTTATAATGATTCGTCGAGGCTAAACACACAAAAAGAAAAAATTATTAATGGTCAAAGTCATGCATTGACAACTGTGCCCAGTCAATATGATACATCTATGAAGAAACAGAGGCAGTATGTTCCTGAATTTTAAGTAATTGATCATGGAATAGTCGAGAAACATGTTCCTCTGATGATATTGTTCTACTGTACCCAAAAACTGCACTGTGCAAACCCAATACTCAATTTAAGGTAAACCACTTCCAAAAGAAAGGAAAAAACAAAACTATAATCAAATTACAAGTCTCATAAGAATAAATTTGCTACCAGGCTAAACAGTACAGAGTACACTATGTTTAAGAATATTTTCGATAACATGCAAGTATCAAGTAAATCCAAATTACATGCGGTAAGTGCCACGATGTCGTGGAAGCGGCTTGTAAAGGATGAAAGGAACTGATCAAGGCTAAAGTGGTGTGCATTATTTAAAATACTTAAAATATATGGATTTTAACATCAATTTTCCATTTTTAGTTTTAAGAATTATTCTCTCAGCATAATGAGACCAAGCTATCACATAAACATGTATTTGATGGATGCATAATTACTTATAATGTGAATGCCTCATCCTTTTATTAATATAGATAGACACAACTCATTTATATTACCCAACATGAAAGGCCAAGTTAAATTATTCTCTGTTGCAATTTTCGAATTCCTTCTCTATTTCGGACTAAACTAACAAGAAACGGACGTATAGGGAAAAATAACATTTTAATGTGGTGAGTCCTCGTTATGCAATGGACAACACGTTGAGAAGAAAGTGATTTTTGTCGCGGTGTTTTGTAATGACATTTCCCGGAATGGCAAGTTAGAAGTTTATAACTTATGGCCATTAATTAGCGGAACAGACGACTCTTCCTTCCATGAATTACACCTGGATGCTCAAAGACAAAGCATTAGTCTTTTGATTGCTTTTGAAAATGCTCAGTGGCCTGATGACAGCAGATGTCAGGAAAGATTGCTGGCATGAATAACATGATAATTGGATTCCAGTCACTTCCAAGACTCAGTTCTTGAACCCACTTACAGTCAAACACATCATGAATGCATATCACTATGACCTACATTGATTATAAGAATGGGAATGCAGCATACGCACATGATGAAGCATTGCCATCAGATTCACTCAACCGAAACTACATAGATTATAAGTGGGAATGCACCACATACTCACATAATGAAGCATTGCCATCAGATTCACTCAACCGAAACTACATAGATTATAAGAATGGGAATGCACCACATACTCACATATGAAGCATTGCCATCAGATTCACTCAGCCAAAACAACCAAGTAAAAGGTTTCCAGCCAGCAGAAAGAACTCAAAGAACCACTAGTACAGGAATTAAAGAGAAACCCCCACCCCCGGGGGGAAAAGAAAATGCATACACACGATCAAAGGAAAATAAATGAGTACCTGATTGTGAAATATTGAACCATTTAAACCATGCATCAAGACGTATAGATGCAGACTTCAAGAAGGAAGAGATCTCGCTGCTTTCGGTTGCACTGAATTTTCCCATCTTAATGCCAGAGATCAGATCTGCAAGAAGCATCATACTCTACAATGAATTTCTATATAGAGCAGAATGGTTCTCCCAGCAAAAATTCACTAATTCAGATATAGCACACATCACTAGACTAACGGAGCAGCATTGCATATCTATTTTTTACTTCATTGTTTCCTTCGAGGCTTCTTTTATATTAATAAAATAGTTCCTTCGTTATTTATTAATTGCAATAGTTCTTTTTTCACACTTAGCAATCCAATGCTTTGAACGGTTGAGCTTTAATATCTTTCATTATCTATAAGTACAAAATCATAAAAAGCTGATAACATGAAAATATATATATTAAGACAAATACAGCAAGATCCCACGTGACAATATTTTCTACTCATATTTCACCAATGATGATCAAGGTGAAATATATGTATAGTACAAAAGTTAAACTGTTGCGATTAATAAAGAGCGGAGGGAGTAAGCAATAGGCAAAGCATGCTCTTTCTAACATCATGTGCACATGTGCATGATGAGCAAGCGTTGATACGATTACATAGATAAGCTTATCTAGAAATTCTACCTATTATGCATTCTGAAGTCAATTAACGCATCTCTCCACTCCCTTAGAAGCTTACAAGTTACAACCAACTTCTCAAGTCTGATTTGCTACAACTATAACAGGCCTATCAAGTGGATACCAAATCATGCCAGTTCATTGAGATTTGAGCAAGTCTCAAGTCCAAGAGTTGCCGAGATGAGAATAGGAAGAATTGGTGAGTACATCAAGTACAAATTAGTGCTACTAGTTATCACTACTAGTCCTACATGTAACAATGATACTAGAACCAGTAAATTTATTTTGCTATTAGTACTATTCCTGATATTAACATTACAGAAATACTTTAAAACTACTAATCTTCTTCCGTTTCTACTTCTTTCTAAAGATAATTTTTCTGCAGGTGTCCAGAAAGAATTTCACTATCAGTCAAGTTAGGAGTAAAGCAGTAAAGCTGCATTTAACTGGTGTCAAGACTTATCTAAACATGCGAAAACAAGATCCACGTTTGGACTTAAGTATTAACCTCAAATCACACGTTAAGTACTATATTCTTGACAAGTCCTTTGAACTTTCTATTCTTACATAAATTCTCTCGTTAAATTTGAAATTCTTTCAACATTTTAAATCTATGACGTCAGATGGAGAAATAAACAAGCAAAAGATGACAGCTACTCTTTCAGTTTTCCAGAGATGATACATGTTCCAAAATATTCTCACAAATATAAGAGTCAACTTCCGTAAACACAACTAGCAAACTCCAATAATTTACAACCTCTACACAGTCCTGAATTCATTTATTTCATCCAAACAACAGCTAAACACATTTTTTCTACAATAGGAATGGAGTGAGTGAACTGAGAATTGTAGAAGTACAATTGCAAGAGGAAAACTTAGCAAGCTCGGACACAAAACCGGATAATAAAGAATCAGGCTGCAAGATATAATGATCACACAGCGTCTAAGATTACGGCTGGCAAAGCCATGATTTATTCAAGCATCATCATTCATGTCCATCTTGATTCATCCACAGTTGAATTTGTAAAAACTTAAAAACGATAGTTCTGCACTCGTGCATGGAATTAGACTATAATGATTGTCTTCACCTGCTGTGACCTAGACATTAACTTCATTGCGCTAATGTGAATCATATCAATCTAAATACAACACGATCACTTACTATGGAAATTTACAGTAACAAAGGACAGTCAAAAACTTTACATAGTATGCTAAACAAAGGTATCCCAACTCTTATTGATCGAAATAAGCAAAAGTAACATATTAGCACATCCATAACACGTGCGAAAATGCCCTAGGTTTGATTTGATTGAACTAGAAGGCAAGAAAATAGGTAGCACGAGCTATTGTAGAGAATATATTTGACATAATAAATTAATAATGCAACCAACACCTTTGTAGCATAAAGATCTTCATTTGTTGTAGCTTTCAAGAATACAAACAAAACAAAACAAAACAAAAGCGAAAAAAGCACCAGAATAGCAGCAAATTCTGTTAAAAGAAATAACAGGCCAAGCAGGCAAGTAAGTAGTTGAAAATACAAGCTGACTCAACAGAGTAAAGTACCATGTAAAACCAGAAACAATGTAGGCGGATTGCCATTTGTCGGATGCTGGAGAACAAATTCCTCAGGGACTTTACTGAAAAAGAAGCCAGGTTTAAATCACAACAATCTAATGAACACAGAACACAATAAAGGCATATAGCCAAAAAAAAAAAACAAAGCAGACACCTCAAAGCTTCAGCACCCAAAATCTGTTCACGCGGAATCCAACCATCAATATTCAATAGATCTAACCAGTGGCCAATGATATCCAAGCAAATATGGACATCCCAGCGCCTATTATCACAAATTGAATCACAAAACCATTAGCACTGTCTTATCATCTTATATAACATAATTCACAGCTGATGAGGCAATCCAAGAAAAGCTTGAACTTGGGCAGAGACACAAAAGTTGTGTGTGTCTTACCAGATCAGCAACTGATGGAAACCTTCATCCCACAAAAATCCCCTGGGGAAGAAGGAACGACTAGGAACAGCTGTGTAAAGCTCTGCTGGCCAGTATAGCAGATAATCATCATTCTTTAACTGCACAGGAAGAGATAGTCTGCATAACTTTGTCAGAATACATTGGCATGGGCAAAGATGAGGTGAATTTATAAAACTATTGGCAGTCAGCACTCAACAAAATGAATGCAACTGCAGAAATAGAGACATAGAAGGATGACCATTGACCATAAAGCATACTCTACCCATATACAGCACGCAAAAGTGCAAAGATTTAAAACAAAAAGACATTGAAAACGTAATTAAGTTAAATGATGAATTTCAATGAACTGATAACGGCAAGGGAATTCAATATCGACTACTAAAGTTGAATGTGATGAACGGCTTAAAGATTATTCTTCCTGACGACACACAAGCTTTCATATGATTCCAGCTCATCTACGATTCAGCTACAAAAGAAAAGATCAAGTTGCTGAAAATTTGTTGTTAAGGAATCTTGTCTAGATCCCTGTGACATAGCTAGGTTATGCCTGTTAAAAGAAGAAGACATCAATTTGGTTTTCTTATGGATTCTCCGCTAATTATGGAGCCAAAAGAGATATCCAGTGTCATGAATGAATAAAAGAGAAGTATTTACTTGCCCAAAAGTCAGTCAGAAAAATCTTATCTAACATTACTTCACTGATTAAGGTGTAAGATTGCTCACATCAAAAACACCTCAGGCATCCATACGAGTTACTCTTGTCATTAAATTTACTCTCAGAGAATCATTTCCCCTCTCGTAATAAGGGAAAACCTAATATCGGTCTCCTATTGGGTAGATACTCACCTGTTTCACCACATACAGCTGCCCAGATTGGAGACGCCTATACATGCTTCTATAGACAGAATGTTGCTAGTAAAAGAATTCACTATATGCAAAGATGTAACTGCTGCTGAGGATTATTGCCTATTTATTGGTCTACCCCTGAATCAAGAGACTATCTATTTTTTGTTCATTTTTGTTGCTGTAACCATCAAAATATGTGCTTAACAGATAGTCTCTGGAGTCTGGAATAGCAACCCACGTCTGCTGCGGTTTGTTACATTGCGTAGTTAATGGTTACACTGCAATACTGCATGCATGGTTTCCACATTGATATAGGTGTTCATCTGGCAAGAGATACTAAGAGTTGGAGAGCTTTCTTCACAGTTGACCTGTTGGGTCCTAGTAATTTTCAAGTATAATTGCCTAGTACCACGTGATTACTACACAGTCCTAAAAGTACACCTCAATTTTGAGAATCGTGACTCCCAATAGTATGAGTTGCAAAATTTGAAGTAAACATCTTTGGCAAGGCAGAGAAGTACCAGTTTCTCCTTTTACCCTTCTTACCCAATATAGACAAATATGAAAAGCTAATATAAGCACTATGCAGTCACACAAAACAATCAACCATAAGAAAATATTAACTCTAAATGCATACATTCTTTGTAAAGGACAATGACCCTAGGGATTCTTGGAAGCATTAAAAGTTTAAAACATATTCTTACATTTCAAACAATTTAGAGATAAGTGGAACTCTCAAACTACTAAACCATTGTCCCCAACCATAACTCGTTAATATAGCACCCTCAAGGACCCAACTGCATCTTTAATGCTCCATCCCAATGTTCTCACAACACACCCTCATGCACAAAGTTTTAGAAAATGGATAAAGTGGTATGGGTTGTATTATTTATTGTAAAAGTTGATTTGATGAAAGATGTCATTTTATACCGTAGGCAAATTATGCAGGTCCTTTGATTGGGTGGGATGGGAATTACTTTATTGTTGTTTCATCATTTTCACTAAAGATGTAGGGTATTGTAATCGAGTGAAAAACAAAATTGTGGTTCCATACCTTAAATGGAAATTTTTGCAATTAGTATGGGGCGGCCGAATATAAAAAGTGATTGGGACAGAGGGAACACATGATTATTGAACTAAACCATTTATAAGTTAACTTTTTGCATAATCTAGAACAGTTAAAGAAGGGATAATCATAAGAAAGCAGGCAGAGTTGACAGTGAACTTACATCAGATTTCTGAGGAACAGAAATTTTTGATTGGCCATAGAAGTAACCAATGCCGCCTAACAAATTTGCTATTGCAGCTTTACCAACAACCACAGCTTCTGAGTCGACCTGAATATAGTGAAGAAAACTTCAGAACTTCTTCTCCCATAATAATTGGGGAAGAACAGGCCACGTAACATTCAAGAAAGATGCATCGGTAAAAACGCCTCTACTTGTCATTGAATATCACCACTTGTTCAAATAATATTAGTTTATTCATAGAGCTCCAAGAAATCGCATTGCTATTTTTTCAGTGTAATGCACCCGAAATTATCCAGTCTGTGATACAGCCCATAGTGCTTGAATTTTAGGCAATGCCGACCAGGGAAGAAACCAAGCTTAGTTGACGGGAATTCTAGAGTGCTCATAGTTGCTTATCTAATTTTAATCAAACACCAAAAAACCGAACGTAGCCGAGCTTACTTTTGTTCAAGCTATGCTTATTTACAATCCGGATAACTTGAGCTTGTTCACAAGCTTCAATAATTCCTTGATCAGACAGAAGTTAATTTCATAAAATAACAGGAGAATGGAGGGGGAAATACGTTTAAAAAAATTAAAATTCATAGTTCAGCACATTAGGTCAGATGAGGATGTTTTCAACATGAGAAAGATTCTTTAACATATTTTTTGTCAAATTCTTTATGGTTCGGGTTCATTTTGTGTTATTGACTAATTGTCATGTCAGTTTTGTGTTACCATCATTAACTTCGTGTTTGTGTCATGTAGGGGTTACAGTGGTGTTCATCAATGTTTATCTCATTGGTCCTCCATCAAGCTATACATTAGGTCCCACTAAGCTCAAAGTGTCAGTTCAGTTCTTCAGGCGAAATTTCTAGAATAATGAAATTTTTTATCTCCAAATCATGTGAGCATAATTGCAACCAAAAAGTGAGATATAATGGACAAGCATGACATTAGCACCATGGGCTTGCATTATCGTTTATACGCAGAAAACAAGGAGATGTGGTTAGCGCAAGCAATATTGCAATTAGCAAGATAGAATCCTTTGATAAAAATTGCCGGAAAAAAAAATCCTTTGATAAAACTTCATATACAAAAATTTTGAACAAGCAGGGTAGAAATGACAGAATTGGTACCTTCCCAGTCAAATTAAAGCATCTTTGAAATTTTTCGTCGAATTCATCTTGCTTCTCTACTAGTTGCCGGCTCAAGGATTCACCTGTATATTTTCATATACTAATACTTAGTATCAAAATTAGATACAAGCAACTTGGTTAAAATAACATCAAAAGTAGATTACACATCTCTAGTAGTAGTCAATGCAATACTCATGCAATTCCTAATCCTCGTCCATTTGAAAAGCACATCTTATTGCTAGAATTTTGAGTTCCTATATTGGAATTTTTAGAAGTCATGAAATTGATAAATTTCCATAAACCCATCTTCTACAAAACCACACCATGTAGGATTTCTGTTGAAGCCTTGAAGGTGCATATTGACAAGGGGTCCCTTTGTAGTAATTTTAACTTTTAGAAGTTACTTCCTCCTTTCTTTTTAATATTGCATTTTGACTTTTACACTACTCATGTACTACTTTGACCGGTATCTTTTGACTAATATATTAAACAAAGATTAGTAATCAAGATGTTGGATTCATATCGATATATAATTCCAAATTTTCAAAATTACAAATTTTTTACTAGTAGATAATTATTGTGAATTGGCAAAGTGAAATCTCATATAATGCAATTAAAAAGATAATAGAGGAAGTAAAAATATTCGTCCATTTCGAAATTATAGACAACATTTGTTATACTCCTTCCTGAAGCTCTTCCATTATTTAATTTTAGTTTGTTTCATATAGTTCTTCCCCCATTTGCTTTGATCATGTAAGCAAAAGATATTCCCCTTTTTTACCCCTTTACTTATCGCTTGAATCCACAATTAACCACTATACTACCCCTTCCTCACTGTCCCTCATAAAATTGCCAATCTCTTAGTCACCCATCTTTACTTTCTCTCCTCTCTCCTTGGTCAGAATTAAGACTTCCCCTACCCCTCTCTCTCCATGATGCCAATTCTACAACCAAAAGCACCACCAACATCCACTTCTCTCTCCCATCAGCATCACGCCATCACTGCACCATATCCACCAGTTGGACCACCCGTGGTGTCCCCTTTTCTTTCTCACCACAAGCCCACCTTTACCATCACACTTCCATCACCGATATTCCCTTTCTCTTCTCTCTCCTCTTGTCAATTTGACAAACAACAGCCTTCCCTTCTCTCTCTCGCCCCAAGATCTACCCACCTTTACCACCAAACCACCATAACCAGCCGTACCAAACTCCCATTCTCTCTTTCCCATCACAAACCCCACACATCACCAAATGTCGAGAAATCTCGAAAAGAACTGTGAGATTGAAGTCTTCTTAAATTGAAGAGCATCCACAAAAGTCCAATTATCGAAATCCGAAAAGGTGAAGAGCACCATTTTATGAGGTCGAAAGCTCAAGAAAAATCTAGTTAGAGCCACATAATTAAAGTTTGGAAGACACTAAGTGCTCAAAAGTTAGGCTCTGTTTTGTTGGATTTCATTTCCTTTTGTCTAAAGGAAATTACCAGTTTCATAAGCTTCAACATTCCTTGTTAGAAGTTTGCCAATATTGATTTTAGGACCTTTTGCCAAACTATTTTGTTTTAATTGTTTATATCTGTTAATTTCTGGGAGATTTTAGTTGTTATAATATGGTTGTTTACTTCTTTAATTACTTCTAATTCTTTTTCTTTAGATTGTATGTCAAGTTACGTTTCTTTGATTTCTATTTTTATTTTAAATTGCAAATCTGTTGGGGGGTTGTTCACTGGTGGTTATGGAGGTGATGGCAGTGTGAGGGGGTCATGGCTTTGGGGTCTGAGCTAGGGAGATTTTCGTGATGGTAGAAGTTGTCTGAGGTCGTTGATGTTTTTTTATATAAGAAACAAGAAATTAGATTAGAAAGACACCAAGGGCGTGTTGCCTATTTACAAAAGAAGGGCTATTGACAAAAATCTCAACCCTTTAGTACAACTCCCCTTCCCTCTTTCAGACTTTTCTAACTTGCATTTAGGCGTGCAGTTGGAGGGAAGAGCAATATGAACGAGAGGGAGTATACAATAAAAATTATTTTACCATGTATTTCCAACTCCAATGAAATACACCAAGGATTTCAAAGATTCACCACGTATCCAAGCTATTTGCATTAATTGAAAAAGAAATGCCCTAAACCCAATAGCATGTCTCCAACAAGAATCCTTTTGTTTCAATATAAGTGTTGAAATTATGCCCTCTGTTATTCTGTCACATTGTAAGTGTTGACGTTACGCCCTGTCTTCTTGTAAGTGTTTTTTTATTTTTACACAATGAGTATTGTTTTATAACTTGACTAGAAGAATTTAACAAGCTCCCCTTACGGCTTACTCTAGCTATCATTAAATGCATTGATTGTGCTCTTCTCACAATATAATTATTTCCAACTCAATGACTCACTATTCTGTTTCCAATATCAAGTCACGAGGTGTACTAGTCATTTTTTTAACCCTTCCTAGTGTGCAAAACTCTACAACTATATGTATAGGAAGGTTATTTTTTAGCAATTAATGGAAAAGGTTAGGCAAAAAGTTAACATCAGCCAAATAATTCTAAGTGACAGGTAGTCACATTGATATATCTTAAGTTCAATAATAAAGCAGTAAAGCATGCAAAAGACAACTCCTTTCTTCCAAATGCCACTACATCTACTAGATAGATATTGCAACTCACCATATACTTTAAATTCAAAACAGCATAACAAGTAGTGTTTTGACAATTAGCATGCATGCAAGAGTCAAGACTACATATCTACAAAAGAAAAAAACCTGTGAGGCTACTAATGCGTTCTTCTATACTTGAACTCTTCGTGTCAGTTCCAGACACAAAGGCAAAGTCTGCTTTGAAAGGAACCTTCGCTGAGATCTGCCAAAAAGTTATCATGCCAAACACTAATCGACGTTACACTTCTTGGGTAAATGATTACAAAATAACTTCCAATGTCATACTATATCCACAACATTACCTGAAATACAAGAATATTTGGAGAATGGGCAAGACTGTCTGGAAGTTCCAGACGGCTGAACTTTCTGATCTACAAGATAGATAAATGCAATAAGGTCTTTTTTTTGTGGAAATTGGGGGGGGGGGGGGTGGAGGACAAACATCGTTACAATATTGATTCGTGATTGATATTTCTTTTAGTTATCTGAAGGGAAAAAAAGGACAATGCTTAAAAGGCCAAAGCAAAATGCTATTAGAGGTGCTAGCTATTTCAACTAAGCAAAGTGCTAATATAGAGTTTAAAGACTATCTGGAATAAGGTATTTCCATAGAACCTATCAATTGACTTTAGGTAGATAATTCCCTCAGTCCCCTATATTTTTTCACACTAGGGTTTGGCACAAATAATAAGACTAGAATATAGGTGGGCTATGAGATGCTATAGTTAATATAGAAAAAGGATGATGGGGCATGTGGCTTTCTGAGTACAACAAGAGCATCAATTGAGATTTGAGCCCTTAAGTATATTAGACCTTCTTGATAAGAAAGCTTAAAAGACATTCAGGACGGAGAGAGTAGCTGATAGCTGAAGAAAGCTTCTCTAAAGAAGATCATTCACGTATTACTTTTAGAGCCAATCATGAAAAATTATTCTACCACTACATTTCCCAAAATATCACTATCATTAGTAATTCAAGGACGAAGAAGTAATTCATCAAATACCTGATGTGCAAGATTTACTTGGACTAGATCAGACAAGTTGTGGATGTGTGGTGTCTTGAAACCAGAATAATGAATTTCCAAATTGTCCTGCCATGAAGGTAAAGTATGAGCACATACTACGAAACAACTGTTTCTGTTTATATCGAGCAGAATACATCTTTCTGAAAGCAACACATTCAGAAAAAAACATTGTGAATGACTATGTAACCAAATCGTCTATAGAAAAATCCGCCAATAATATCAAGAAGCTGAATAAATTTTGATGTCCGTTCTCAATTGTCAAAAGCCTATCAAAATTCTGCTCTTGGAAACAAGCAGGACAAAGAGGTCATGAAACAACGACCTAGAATATGATAGCGTAAAGAAATTCGTCTCACCAGTTGTAATCCATGAAGAGGAGCTGTAGGTATGGAAAATGCCCTAGTCATGCTGCTAGCTACAAATCAAAATTCAAGTTCTACAAAGTTGAAAACTCACCAAGCAAAGCGAGGCACAATAAGGAATTACAGCATAGGCAGTGTAACACATAAATAAAATAAAATCAAGAAAAGGCTAAAACAAAAGGAAAACAAAATAATTAGAAATCAAGAGTCAGTCGATGTTTGGGGAAAGAATAAGTGAAATTAAAGCAAATCAAAGCTTAAGCTTGTCCATATGGTAACATACAGCTGATTTGAGATGTAACTGCCAGCCTCCGACATCCTTACGTGATCCTGACGCCAATGGCGAGCTTTCATGACGGTCCAGAATATCTCTACTTAAGCTGATGGCATTTCCACTTTCATCAGCCAAGTAAAAGAAAAAATGACCAGTTTCCCCAATGTCCTCTTTTGAGCTTGACCTGTGACCCAACATGAATGAAGAAAAAGCAAGCCATCAATTTCACATGGAGGACTAATATTTTCAGCATAAGCTATCTATATTATGAAGTCATGCACACATTGTACTCAAGCAACAAAGAGACCAACAAAGGAGTTAAAGCTTGCCAAAACATAACTGCAAATAAAAGAAAATATTGATAAAGCAAAACCTAAAACACATCTAAAAAAACAAATTAAGTTCGACAAGTATAAAAGGATTCAAGCGGTAAATATGCTGGTAAGCATAAACAGTGAATCGTTTCCTTTTCAGGCTAAAGGATGAAAGCAATAAGTGTCATTCCCGTAAGACTTTTCACAAACATTATGCAGCATAACTATTCCTCTTAGCTTCCAACTCACAAGAATGCATGCGACCAACAGAGTAAATGCCATAAGCTTAATTGTTCAAGACCCTAGAATCATCGACAATAGATCACATCAAGGTCCTTCAATCAAAATCATGAGCTGTCAGCTCACAATCTGGTTAGAAATTCGTTTTATCCATACGTGCCTCATGCTAAATAAATAAAAAGCCTATCAAACTGCACCTCTAACTGATTATACCAACTCCATTTTGACATAGCAAAGCTAAATCAGCATATTACACAAACATAAAACTATAACTAGAAAGCCAAAACATTTACTTTTTGCTCTGTGCATCAATGCGGACAGCCCAATCACCTCCATAACCACTGCCTTTTCCCCTTAATTTTAAAAAACTGGTCTCCAAGGTCAGCCCTTGGTCAACTATCAGCTGCCGACCATAATCGCGCCCATTGTGATGAGTCCAACCGTAAGTACTTAGGTCATCGGCATCTTGGCAGACATGCCGCATAAAATATTGTCCATCCTTAACACCAAGCCACATCAATCCTGCAATCAGTGACTGCGGAGTCCTGCCAGTCACAGCCGATTATTATATTATTTCACAAGCAAAAGCATAACAAAAATATATTTTTCTTTTCAACTAAGAAAAAAATTACTGTATAATGAAGATTTACAGCGAATGAGACAAGCATTCCTCTATACAGGCTACCAGTTGAAAAAAAGGAAAGTCACACATTCACACTGCAAAATAAGAAGCATATGCTAAGTTAAGGTTATAATTATAAAATCCCCAAATATCCCATTAGACTCAGCGTCCTATCAATTTTTCTTTCTTTACAAAGGATATTGTTAAACCGTGGGTAATTTTTTATCATAAAAATTGGAAACAGATGTTTAAATTTTTTGATGTATAGGAGCACAAACACCAATATAAAGATAAGCATACAATGTGGAGGGGGAATTCCAACTCGTGACCTAGTACACCAAAGTCTGCCAAGAAGCCAATCCTTCACTACAAGTTAATAAGAACTTGTTCAACATAACAATTTGACCCTTCAAAACTCCAATTTAGTTTTCCTACCACCATTATCCCTCCCAACGATCACACGGACAATAATACTTTGTAATGCTGGTACAACTTATCATGCCCTCCTAGTACACAAATAATACATTGTAAATATCTTCAACATAATAACAGTAGGTAAATAATTGTGAGGACTCATTGCATATCAAATTACTGTATGATAACAATAATTAGTTTAAATTACATTGGCAATATAAAATATCAAAATATTGTTCTATACAAGAACACCTGGTGATTTCGGTGTCTCCCTGAAATGTCTAAAATACTCCTATGTAATTAATATCTATATTGTTTTTAAAATGTCATTGTTTTAGTGATTAAATAACTTTTACCAAAGCTATTTCTTCTGCCAATTATGTTTTATGTACATCAACACACCGCATCGCACAGGAACATTAGAAAGTAGGTAACTTCATTGTAGAATCCTTCAATTTTCTAAGAAACAAATCAAAACATTGTGAAATTCAGAGTAGAAAACATTTCTAACCTTGCACGAATTCCAAGATAAACATGAGACCGGTAAGTTCCCCAGTACAAACTTTCCTTATGCTCTCCTTGAAACTAGAATTCATCAAAAATCAAAATTAACACACACAAAAATCAGATAAAATCAATAATAAGAAGAACAATTGCACTATATACCTGAGGAAGATCCATGAGTTTAGGAGCAGGAAATGGAGTGATAACCCTAGGTTTCTGGCTTCCATGATCAACAGAATTCGTGAAATGAAAGTAAATTAAATAAGTTGAAAATGCGAAGACGAAAATTGCAAAGAATCCGATAACAAATCTAAATCTGGAAGAACGGAGAATCGTAAATTTCTCTCTCCTAAGCTTGAGATTTATTTTGTTATCGGTGTTGATCGGATGATGAACTTCATCAGCATCGATCGAAGGTTTAGGTCTATTTCGAGCATTTTTTCTAGCGTTTCCCGCCATATTTACGTCTCAAAGAAAGATTAATTGAGCGTAGAATTTGAATTCTGAGAATTAGTTTATTTGGAGGTTTTCAACTCCATGAATGAATGAATGATGAAGGTCGAGTGAGGGAGAGTGAGAGCTTTGAATTTTGTTTTATTTTGCTTTTGGTGCCAAGGCAAGAGTGAGGTATGAGAGTTTGACCTGGGTTTAAGACCGAAGGTGGATGGCGTTAATGCGTGCATTGTGATCTAGTGCTCCAAGGAATGTAATGACAATTGTGCTCCCACTATATAAAACTAGTCCTATATACACATGATGCATGTGAAACCAAATAAAAGATTAATTGCGTAATAATATATAAAAATACTTATTTATAAAGTTTATTGTATATTTTTCTTCTGTTTTTTTAAAGCCAATAAATCAATGATGATGTAATTATTTTTATAATAGAGGATATAATAATAAAAGATGGTAAATTTGTATTTTATTACTTAAAGGTAGAAAATGAATTACCATTTTTGGTGTCCCCCTCCTCTTCCCTTATATAATAGAGATATAACTAGTATTGGGGCTTGAGCGTTGCCCCGGGTTTGTATTGTGTTTCAAACTTGATATGTATTTTTTTGCATTCCTAGTAAAATATATTAAGGAAAACTCAACATTTAAAAGGTACAAATATAATGATATAGACACTTAAAACATGATCAAAAATTGGTTGAGATGGTAATTGTGTCATGTATGATAGCAAGAGGTCGCGGGTTCAAATCTTGTTGCAAGCTAATTTACTTTATTGGAACATTACCAGAATCCAATTACGAAAATGAACATTTTATTGTTGAAGTGGAACATTACTATAATTCAATTACTTCAATAGAACATATGCTTATCAAATATAAAATATATTTTCAGGGAAAATAAAACATATTTTATGGTGGAAACTGGAAAATAAGTTTTTAAAAAATATTTTTAAAAATAGAACATTTGCTTATCGAAAATAGAACAATTTACGAAAATGGGACATAATTTTCTATTGAAAAATAAGCTTAAAACAAACATTTATTGAAATAGAACATTTGCTTATTGAAAAAATAGAATAATTTTTACGATAAATAAAACATTTTTTTGGTTGAAGATATGCTTAAAATAAACATTTGTTGAAATAGAACATTTCTCATTGAAGATAGAACTAATTTACTAGGTAGATGGTGTGCACCGTGCTCCTAGGAGCACAATAGAATTTTCAAGTGTGGCGTGGCAAGTGCTAAAAAAAATACCGCTGCAAAAGTAGCTTAATAGATCCATTTATATTCAAGTTCAAAGTCATCCATCATCACGCTCCACGCACATATTCTCTACTAGTTATGATTTTGGGTTAAAAATTACGAATTTAAAATTAATAGTTAAGGTTCTCTTATAGTTATTGTTTTTGGAGTAATTTATGTTAATAGTTAATATTCTCTTATAGTTGTTTTAAGGTAAATTTTACAAGTGAAATTTTATGTGTTCTTAGGATCTAATTATTGTTAAAGTTCATTAACAATACATGAGGCAAAAAAAAGTTGGAAGCAATTAATTTATTCAACAAAATTTAGCTTAAGAGTCACTAGTTTATCGAGTACTACTTGGGTCATATATAATGCAGAGATAGTTATTATCTTCTGTATAGTATTAAAAGTTCCAAAAAGTAAATAGAAAGCCTTACGAGGACAAATTTTCAAGGGAATAATGATCATTTTTGGATTTGTGCGTGCTAGCTTTGCATAGGATTGTAGGCATGTTAATTGAATTTGCCTAAAAATCTCATTCGCGTCCCCACCCCACCACCTATTGCTTAAGAGATTCTCGTATCCAACACCTCCCAAAATTTATATATTTAAATTTACACCTTCTTCACCACCCCCATGGATAACTATGTATGCTTTATACCCACCCCATGTATCCTCCTAAACTTCAAAAGTGCAAATCTTCAACCTAAAACACATTTTCTTATGTAAATCGTACGCACCTCGCTCGAGCTCGTTAAAAAATATGAAGGCTAGACTCGAACTTGTGGCTCATCGAGCCTAGATCCCCTAAGCTCAGCTCAGCTCGAAGTGACTAACTAAAGGCTGATGAGGCTCGACCCATTACCAGTAAATCTAAGAACTCAACCCAAAACATATTGCTTTATACATTTTTGCAGGTCCAAACTTAAGCCCAAAGTATTGCTTTATTGATATGCAAAGTCTAAACTCAAACCTGAAGCTAATAAGCAAGTCCCAAGTTGTGATAGAATACATGTTGTAGGTTGTAGCAACTTGCTTCATTATATAGATGTTACTACCTTACTCTCCATTCTATATTTACGGCGTGGGATTATAACGATTTACACAAGTTATTCTTCTTTAGTGTAACACAGAGGGTTTTATTTTACATTTTTCGACGTAGGTCCCTTTACTCCATTACTCTTCTTTACTCCTTGTTTTTGTTTTTCTTTTAATTGATTTAACCTTTTCTTTTTTACTTTCTTTTAGTATATTATTTACTCATTGTTTTTTCCCAATGTAGTAAAATGTGATGTTACCTTAGTTAATATTTTAAAAGTAACACTTAATATAAATTTAAAAATATACTTCCTCCGTTCTGTTTTAAATGAAACGTTTACTTTTTCACGCAATGCATTGCACGTCTTTAATCATTAATATATTCATTTGTGCACACATAAAGAAAGTTATAATTTGATAGCATGCATCGAGACGAACTAACAGGATCCCGCTTGACTATGTTTTTCTTATAAAAAAAGAAAAATACACGCTAGGATTACGATAGAGGCAAATGCACGAGATTTCATTCAATCATTCCTCTCTCTCCTTTATATCTTTCTCCCTTCCTCTCTTTCACGTTCCTTTCATTCTTTCTCTCACGCTATAACAATATGAAGATAAAATAATATAAAAATACAATACAATACAATATATACAATTTCATTTTCTTTTGTTGAAGTTGTATTCCCCGTTGAAAAATGTCAATATGTTGTTCCTATTTTGAATCTTTTCCGTAAATAATACTCCCTCCGTCCCTAAATAGAATGCCCATTTTTTCATTTATGTTTGTCCCAAAAAGATTTTCAATTTATTTGTTTGGTATGGATCCACAAATTAATATATTAATTTACTTTCAACTTTTATAATATCACCCACTTTCTCACATGGTCCACATTCAGTGGCGAATATAGTAGATATATTTGATGGGGTCAAAATAAAATTGATAAAATTATGAGGGATTCAATAGTTAAATTTATAAGGAAATACACCAAAATCTCAAAAAAATTAGGAGAAAATTCCATGCTTTTTAGGTTTGGTGAGGTCAATTGACCCACAACTTGCTATGTGGCTCCCCCACTATCCAGTATCCACATTATCTCTCATTAATAAACAATTCATAAAAAGTGTATCAACTTTTATATTTAATTATAATTTAATACAGCTAAAATACTATACATGATTTCTTCTTTATATTTGTTCCCAAAAGATATAAGCACTCTTTTTAGGAACGGAGGAGAGTGTGATTTATGAATTAAATTTCTCATTAGTATTATGTTGCAATAATGTGTTCATACTATTTAGTAGTCATTTTTTTTACCTTTTAACTACGGATGGGCATGGGTCCTGGACCCTACCCGGACCCTGTTGGACTCGACCATAATTTAAGGGTCTGGGTCCAACTTTTTCAGACCCTAAGAGTCCGTGTCTGGGTCCAAGTGAATTTTTTAGGGTCCGAGTCTTATAATTTTGGACCCAGACCCGACCATTAGACTCTAAACTTATTTAATATATACATTTTAACTTTTTTTAAAAAAATAATTTGATTTTTTAAAAGACTAAAACCTAAACTAAAACACCAAAACAACCATTTTGAACTCTTATATAAGTTGCGTTTGTTTCGTTTTTTTTAGTTTGTATGTTTGTGTTTGTTTTTTTTTTTTTTTCCAGTTTATAAGTTTGTGTTTGTTATGTTTTTTTCAAACTATATGTTTGTGTTTGTTTCATACGATTTTTTGTGTTTGCTTCATGCGAATTTCAGATGATTATTGATATTAGTAATGCTAAAAATTTATCAAAATAAAGAATTCAGGCCTAGACCCTCCCTCCAGACCCTAAGGGTCTGGGTCAGGGTCCAATTTTTTCAGACCCTTAGGGTCCGAGTCTGGATCTGCAAAAAAAAAATTAGGGTCTGGGACGGGTCCAGCTGCCCATCCCTACTTTTAACCCCTTAAACTTTTACCCAATTGATTGTCTAACATAGAGTAACTCAAAGAGCAGTAGACGTGTTTACACTAGTTTGTAGTTATTTACTCTTTTTGTGACGCCCTGACTTCTAAGCATTCTTAATAGTAGCAGAAGACCTAACTTAGTCAGCGCGTTATTACCGCCATATTTTTCACTTGGGGAAACTATAGAGCGACATTCAACATGTTATATAGTTATTTTGATTCTCCACTTTTTAAAGAAACACTTCAATAATGAAATAATATTTTTTAAAAATTTCGGTGGAGTTTCATTACAAAACCCGTTACAATTAAAAATGTTCCCAAATCCAAAACTCAATGCTTTCGCAGAGCAACAGCTAAAGAGAATCAAGTAAGAGTTGAATAGCCAATAAAAGAAATATTACACCAAAAACATAACAAAAGAAGAATGACAAAAAGAAAACATAACTAGAGAGAACTCATAGAAGATTTAGAAGAACTTACGAGTTAGGAGTTAAATAGTTGATGAAAACTCGAGGAATTTCACACACCTTGAATAATTTGAGGTGTAAGAAAAATAAGAAGTGAGTTGAGAAGTGAAAAACAATTGAGTGACTAGGATTTTAGGTTTTATATGTTTAGAAATCCTTAATATCCAAAAATTTGGATTTGACCCAATATAAGTGAGAATAATATTATAACCTAACCCAACATAATATAAATTATTTTAAACTAGGTCATTTCAGGTTATTTTCAAGTTGAAAAAGTCGACTTGAACCTAACCCATTATATTTTCAGATTAGGTTAGGTCGACTCATTTTATTTTTCAAATCCAAAATCTCAACCTGAACTCGGAATTTTCAGGTCAGTTTCAGGTTGGACAGTTTTTGCCAACCCTATATAATTACTAGATTTTTTCTGCACGCGATGCGTGCTTGAATTTTTTTCGAAACAGAAACTTGATGTTCTTCGGTATAAGAGTCAAAATTTGAATATTGGACACACGAAGTACAATTGTTTTTAATTGCAAAATTTGATTAGTTTAGTTTCTGTCACTTAAATCTCTCACCAATTTTTTTTTTTTTTTTTTTTTACTTTTCAAAGTTAAATTCTATGAGCAAAATAGAATTTTTATTGAATTTATTTACAATTTCTAATATTATAATTTTTTAGTTGATTTTTGGATTTAGTACAGTACTTCATAAATTGTAACGAAAGTGGACACTTTGATTTCAAGTCAATTTTTTCATAGGTTGTAGTTTGTAAGTGAATTTTTAAGTTTTTGTAAAGTTTTCTCATTTTAGTGATTTACATAACGTAAATTATACAATTTTTTTAGTTGACTTGTTAGTGATTGTTATAATTATATTTTTTGTATTTTTGTTTGAAGCCCCCTTTGATTTGTAAGTGATTTGTAATTTAGAATGGGAAGGGGGTATCATAGTCTCTTCATTCGAGGACACCATAACTCCCATCTTCTCTTATATAATAGAGATATGTTGTACTTTAATTCTTGAATGATATTTTACTTAAACCTTTTTACCTTTATAATTAATCGCTATTATATAATAGAAAAAGATAGGTCCAAATATATGAAAAAATTTCATTATATATAGCGAACACTATAAAAAAGTAAATAATTTTTTTTCTTTGTCTAACTTCCAAATTTCAATTTCACTACAAATACACCTCTATTTTTTTTTATCATGACCCACCATTAATTGTGAATGGTTCGTGAGAATAGTGATTTGTAAGTAAATTTTTGTAAAATTTTTTATATGTATTGACGTTCTAGGTTATTAGTTTTAGTTTGTATGCTAATTTTAAGTTTTAATAAAGTTTCCTGATTATTTGAGTGATTTGCGTTATTTTTATAACGTGATTTTCTCAATTGTGTGAGTGATTTGTAAAGTTTTATTCTTTTAAGTGATTTGTGAGTGAATGTTGTAAATTAATTTTCGGTAGTTTTTTTTGAGTGCCGATTATGATTTTGACGTTCCGATCTTTTTGTAATTTAGAAAGAGAAGGGGACAAAATAGGCATTATAAAAGAGGACACCATTCTCCCCCCTTCCCTTATACTTCCTCCGTCATTTATTAGTTTACCCTTCTTGACTTTTCACATTTATCGATGTAAAATTTTGAGTAATAATATCTCTAATTATGTATTTCTAAAAATTATAATATTCCAAAATTATACATTGAGATGAATCAAACAATATCACACATGATTATATTTATAAATGACGGTCAAAGTAATAAAGATGAATAGTGTTATAAGTCAAAAAGGGTAAATTAATAAAATACGGAGGTAGTATAATAGAGATACAATTATAACACCCTCACGGTGACGGGCCCAATTTATAAGCAAATTCCTTTAGAACCTCTACAACCTCTCATACGCAAATTCGTCACTCATACGCAAATTGCAGTAGCTCGAATTGCAGAAGCTCGTTCCAGGTTCTTGTTTTGTTCCTTACCTGAATCTACTTGTTTTGTTGCGGATTTTGGTATGGAATTGCGATTTTTAAGATCTATTTCATGTGATTATTCATGCGATTTGTTTTATGCGGTTGTTATTGTTTGTTTCATGAATTCAACTTATTTTTCTTTTATCCCATATATGTTATTTCATGTTTTTAGTACATGTTATAAACTTATGATTCGAATTTCTGGTATAACTTCTTCGTTTCATGGAACTAAATGATAAGAAAATTTATGTTACAATTTGTAGATGCGCATATTTGTGTTCACTTGTTCTTGTTTAATTTCATCAGATCAATTTTTCAAGTGTTGTGGCTGGAAATCAGTAATGAATGACCTGTCATCCCCGGGCCGAGGGCGGCCGCCCCTCGCTGAGGGACGGGCCTGTGTGGGATAGTTGGATGTTACAATTGGACTTGCTGATTTTCCTGTTAAGCTACCTTGGTGGAGAGAAATGGAGCACAAATGTAAGCAATTCCATGATTTTGATGAAAATGAAGTGTTGAATGTCCATACCCATGTGAGAGTGTGAGGATTTGATAAAGTACTTGGGTGAAATGAAGAGTTTGGATAACAGAGGCCGAAATAACTCAATACTATACATTAGTTAGAGCTGCCTGATACAGTGATACTGGACCTTTGGTGTAGGAGTCAGATGGATGTGATAGTGTCGAGACAATAGGGAGGAACTTCGTTTCTGTGGTCGATGTTAAAATTAGCTTCTATAATGCTTAACAACGTTGGCAAAAGGTAATGCATTGCTAATTTTGTCAGGTTAGACTTCTCAGTATGCATCAAAATATGTTTGCAAGAGATAAGATTAGGTCCCGTTAGATGACCTGCTTGATTGCAAGGCTGTTAAGTTGCATAAAAGTCAATTTTTAAGGCGTTTGAGCTGTTTGATCTTTGCTTGGAGTATCCTGATGCTGGCTATGAAGTTTGTTACAACTCGAAGTAATTTTTGTTATCTTAAAACCAAGAAAGCGGTTTGCGACAATTGACTTTGATCTCCACCAATTTCCACTTATTTGTCCACATTACATATTTTAAGCTTAACATCAGTTTTTCTTTAGTTTATTTTGAGATGGACCAGAAAAGATGGGAGCTGATAAGGCTACATAAGTTGGCTGGTATGCATGCCCTAGAATTGCAATTCATAAAGCGATATCCAAATAGAATTTGCAATTTGGTATATATATTTTATATCATCCATAGTAATGCATTTCGTAACTTTTTAGAAATTTGGACGATTATACTATATGCAAGAGATCTTCTTGAATTTGCTATATGATAAGACTGATTTTCATTTCAACATCAATTTCTGTTCAACCCATATATTTGTTTCACTTTCAATTGTTTTTATGATTTCAGACTATATTTGTGCTTGTTCTTGACACCAATTAATTGAGCATGAGTGATAAGATGTCAAAGTCTAAATGGCTTATATCTCGACAACAGGAAATTTATATGACGTTTGATAAGATGAAGTGAAGTTTAGCATAGTCTCTAAGCAATGGTGAAACACAAATCAAAGTAAAAGATAAGGCAGTTTTTTTCAAATGGTGTTCTTGGTGTGATGTTGAATCACGGAATAAGTGGCTTTTTTTGTTGGCTTTGTAGTTTTGGACCACGATGTACTGCTCATATTGTCCTTAATTGTACAATAGTTAAAATGATAGGCAAAGTTGTAGTTGTATGAGATAAATCTGGCTTTTGCTTGCAGTACTTAATTCATGCCTTCAAATTCAGTCTCTTTGTATTAGGATGTATGGCTATCATACATTGCCTTTCATTTCTGTTTGCTTCATAATTTCATGTATCTTTCAGAATGGAAGGAGAAGGAAAAGTTATATCCAACCCTGATGATGAAGTGAGGGAAATACTGGCAGAATTTATGGTGGGAGTTATAAAGTTTGAGGAGTTAGTGGAAGTTGGAAGGAAATCTCTTATCAGATTTCAGCAGGCACTTGAATTTCTCCGGCACCCTTCAATATATGAATCATCAGAGCTGGTCAAGAACATCCTCAAAATGAATGAAACAATGCGTGTAACAGCATACATAGAAGCGGGTTGCATAAATGCTTATGATAGCACACAGAGTGTTGTTCAGATGAACACGAGTTTGTGTAACCTTCAGGATTGTTTAACCAAAGCCAACGACATAATCAACAATCTTGAAAACCTTATGGATAAGGCAGGCAATGCTTTATGTATGAACTCAGATGACCAATTAGAGACGGAGCTCCAGGGTTCTGAACAAGAAGTAACTTCCCCCGAAAAGCTTGATGCTGCTAATTGCGCTTCCTTTATGGCAGTCATCTACAGTATGGTAAAGCAAGATTATACGATGCAAGAAAAGATTGTTTCTTCATTGAATTTTAAATCATCCAGTGATGAATTAGAGAGCTACCGTATAATGTGGACATTGAGGCCGTTCGTAGATGATGATGTCGTACACCAAGCTTTAGCACAAGTTAAATGATAATACTTTCTCCATTTTATATTAACTGCGACATGGAGCGGAGACGTGTTTTCTAAAGAATCCATGTGATGAGGAGACATACAGGGAGGGAAGGAAGAACTTGTGTGATGAGGATAGTGACGAGAGAATTTGTTAACCAAATATGGTAAATTGGTAACGTTGAAATATCCAACAAAGAGAAGTTTTGCAATTATTATTATAAATAGAGCAAGTATGTTTCTGTTTAAAATCTGGAGTAACTAGTCCATTGATACTTCATACATTAAAAGTTGGTTCTTTTACTGTTAAAATCAGTTATGGCAGTAATATAAAGCTCCACTTTTCTTATTGAGGAAAAAGCTAGACTTTTTTTTTTTTAGGGAAAAAAAGCTAGACTTTTAACACATTGGCAATTGGAAAACAGTCCTTTGCATATACAAGTAAATCACTACCTGTAAAGCGGATAGAGATCTCTTTTCCAACCCAAAAAACACTATAAAAAGCTGCCAAATAAACAAATTGTTAACCAAATTAAGATTTAGGATCTCTATTAGTCTATTATAATGTTCTCAACGACATCAAAACTCAAAAGGCACAGGACTAGTAAGGTAGCTACTGTAGACCTATTATTAGGCGGGTGGAGAGAGATCAATCGTATGTCACCTAATTAATGGGTAAATTGAGGGGTTGTTTGGTTAACATTATCTAACAGAAAGTTAGAATTTTTAAGAATTGGAATGTTTTTGGTGTTGTTAGGTCGATAAATTTATGGGAAGTAGAAATTTCTAAGAGGTTCCACTTCTCACAAAATGAAGGAAGTTACTTACCTAGAAGGACCTAGGTAAGTGGAAATTCCCATGAGAAATTTCATTTCCTTTGAATTACCAAACAACATCTAGCAATTCCTATGAAATACAATTACATGAGAAAATAATATTTCAAGGAATTTGCACTCCATACATTCAATCAAACGAGCACTGAGTCAAATTTTACGAGTTACAAGTCAATATTGGGTTGATAACGAGTGAGTCAATTAGCAAGGAAATAGGAGAGAATAGAGGGACAAAACCAAAGCACAAATACACCGAATGCAAGTTCAACATCTAAACTAGTCGAAATGATTACAAATTAAATTGGATTGTCATCCAACTAAATATCTACCTTCACTAAACCCGCCCACTAAATCCTATTACATAACTCTAATTAAAAGACTAAAATTTAAAATTAAAGAAAATTGTTATTCACACGTGTTCAACCCTTTTATATCAAGACAAAATTCTCAATCAAAGAGAGATACAAAGATACAATGTTCAGCCGAAGCAAACTCAAAACAATGCAAACTTATCTATCTCAAACGGTGATACTTATCTGACTTGTCCATTACAATAATATCAAAGGCAAAGACTTTAGTATATTATACATCTCCCAACTACAAAAAACATATATAATAGTAGTTATGTTCACAAAAGACATTAAAAGTGATGTTTCATTACCGTTTCAAGCAAGACCATATTCAAATTAAATATCTATTGTCTAAATTAATAACAATGTTATATATGGATGATTTTTTTGGATGCGAAGCGGAGTAGATTGATATGGGGCAACTAAAATATTAAATTCATCCACTAATCACTATCATGATGTTGTATTTTGATTTTTAAGATTAATATATGTCCACTAACCACCAAAGCGATGCATACTTCCCCAATTAAGACAAGTAATTTCAAAATAAGTCATAGATACTTTAGATACTTCCTTTGTTTCATTTCAAATGCAACAAAAGAATATTCTATATCTCACAAATAATACCCCTTTGTCGCATTAAAACGAAACAGATGAAGTATATAACTTTTTTCCTAAAGTATATTGAAACTAACCAAGATCTACTAATATTTTTCATTTTCTCAAAAATTACTACACAAAGATTAAATTCAACTAAGTTAAAATCAATTCCATAGAAATTGAGACAACAATATTGTAGCAAAATGAAAGCATTAAGTTACTTCACTTTCAAGACCCAATCAAGTCTATCTTCCCCCTCTATCTCTGTGTTTCTTACCTTATACAGTTGTGCCAATCAAGTAGCATCCCACTATTCCCATCTTTAGCATAAAGCTAACCAAAATCATTTGTCCTCCTCTTTCTCTATCTCTTAAAGCAGAAATCAACAACCACATTTCCAGAAAACAAACAAAATTTTCAGTTTTTAGATATTTTTTTTGCCCTTTACTTTTACTTTTGTTTTGTTTTATTCTTCATTTATTCAACCAACTAAAAAACTTTACCTTTTCTTTTCCCCCTGAAATTTTTTCTTCTGAAACAAAATTATGAAAAACATTAAGAGAGTGTTTTTGTATTTAGGCATGAGTTCATGTGTTTCTACCAAAACTACTGAACCACCTTCTATTCAAACCTTGGAAAAAGCACTTAATACTGTTCAGTCTCCAGTTTGGGAAACTGCAGGTAATTTTATTAATTTTCTTGAATTTTATATAGTTTGATCTTAGTTTCAAGCTATATGTTTATATAAATTGAGCATGAATTTTGTTGATATATATATAAGGACTTATAATCTTGAATATATATCTTATGGGTACAAAACTTAGTATTTGGAGTTAAATAATTATAAAGAAAAAGTTGTTTTTTTTTGGGTTAAATTAGCTAGCTTTAGTTTATTATGCATGTGATTATACTAATTTTCTTGAATTTATTATAATATGATCTTAGTTTCAAGCTATATATTTATATAAGTTGAGCTTGAATTAGTTGATATATATATTTATATATAAGGACTTATAATCTTGAATATATATCTTATGGGTACAAAACTTAGTATTTAGAGTTAATAATAATATAAGAAAAAAAATGTTTTTTTTTTGGGGTTGAATTAGCTAGCTTTAGTTTATTATGCAGGTAATTATATTAATTTTCTTGAATTTTTTTTATAATACTACTACGATCTTAGTTTCAAGCTATATATTTATATAAATTGAGCTTGAATTTTGTTGATTTATATGGACTTTTAATCTTGAATATATATCTTATGGGTACAAAACTTAGTATTTGGAGTTAAATAATAATATTAGAAAAAGTTGTTGCTTTTTTTAAAATTAGCTAGCTTTGATGTATTAACTATCATGATTAGTGAGTAATTATACTGCTTGATTATCTATGAAGCAGGTAGTAAAGAGGAAGCCTATTTTGATTCAAAGCCTTGGCTAGAATCAGATGATGAACAGGATTTCTTGAGTGTCAATGGTGGTAAGAATTTCAAGACAACTACACTTTTAACTTTAATTAGAATAATAACTTTTTATTAATGAAATAATACAATTCTAGTTAGTAAACTCAATAAGTGAAATATATAAAACAACCGGAAAAATTCAGTTATAATCATTAAAAATCAGTTATGATCAGCAAATATCAGTCATAAAATCAGTTATTAGTCAATTTAAAATAAGTAAAAGTAGTTTTAGTTTAGTAAAAGTCAGATGAATTAAGCAAAGTCTTATAGATTTTTTTTTTTTTTTACAAACTACATAGATTTTCAATCATACTCCAGTCGATTTTTAGTTTTACATTCGATAATGATGATGTTATTGTTATATTTTGTTTTATGATTCATGGTAGTAATATTCTCCCTCCGATTTCTAATAAATAATGCAATACTCGGATTTAAGGTTTTCGCTTTGTAATTTCGATCAATTAATAGCTTCCTTATCAATTATTGAAAAAAATATAAAGAGCTACTCTAATATTTTGAAAAACATTTATATGTGAAGAAAATAATAAGTTTAGTTGAACTTAAGTATGAACAAGCCATAAAATCAAAATATGTAGGGTGATCTTGAATTCACACAATGATTATTCTTAAAAGACGTGGGGAGTAGTTATGATTTATGAATACAGATGGGGTTTTCCTTTCATCTGTCTCTTAAGAAGGGCCACATTGTTACTCGAAGTCAAGTACTCTTTTATTGAGGAAGCAAATAAGTAAGCCCAATAAGTCAAATGAACTAGTGGACAGTGAGAAGAATAATTCCCCAACTCTGAAGGAGTTAATTTGTCTTTTGTTATCTTGTGTGCGATAACTAATTCATGTATATTCCAAAAAAAAAAAAAAAATCGCCTTTCAGAAACCCGTGGTAAAATAAATTTCATCTTAGCTGCCTTCGCACAAGGTCACTCACTTATAGGCCCAACAAGTTCCAAATCCCCTTCTCCAACAATATTGAAATTTTGCTTCCACCAAGATTTGCATCTTGGTCTCTCATGTGAGAGATAGTAAGTTATATCATTAAATCTAAGGGTTTTGGGTTCTGGGTTCACGTAAATTCCATATGAGAGGTTAGATATAGGAAATTATATTTAAAATACATTAAAGTTGTTTTTTGTGATATATATTAATTGACTTATAAATGTCAGTTTGCTCATTACTAAAGTCTTATAAAAGTAATAAAAAAATGGTTAGAGAGAGAGAGAGAGAGAGAGAGAGTGGGAACGAGAGGAAGCTTGAAAGATGGTAATGGATGGACGACGATCAGAAGGAAGCAGTTTGCAGCCAAACCACCACCAAACCTAGCCCATAAAACCATCTTCATAAATTTTCTACCACCGGATGTCGATCCCCAGTTAATCATCAACATCTTTAGTCGTCATGGAGACATTGCAGATTTGGTTATCCCATTCAAGAAACGAGTGAATTGTGACCATCATTTTGCTTTCCTCAAATTTTTCTCAACCCAAGCGTTTCTTAATGCAATCAAACGAGAGAATGGGAGAAAACTAGGGAGACATACTCTAAGAGTTAACCCTGCAAAATTCGACACCCCCAGCAGACAACCAAATCCAAACCAAAAGCCTTTCAAACCTCCAATCAAAACCCCCTCATTGACTCACTAAAAATCAGCCTATAGAGACCACCGTTCATACAAGGAAATTTCAACCCAAAAACCACTACAAGCCAAAAGCTCAAAACCCAACTATCTGTCTAAACCAAAAGAAAACAATGTCAAAATCCCAAAACCCCAAGATAACTCTCAACCTGAAACTCTCATCCCAAACCTTCTCTTGGAACCCAACTCATGCGATATAGCTCGCGAAATGAGTAAACACAGAATTATGAGTTCAAGGGTCCTTGGTGAGGAAACCGAAAAACTAAGAGACCAGATTGAACTACGCGAATTAGACGGGGATGAAATAATCACAATAGAAGGAAGGAACAACCCAGAAATGGAAGATCAACTAAGGAGAAGTGTCATTGCAGTGGCAAACTCGGCATCCTCGTCAGAAATCATTCAAAATCACATTCTATCAGAAGGAGTTAACATCCTAAGAATTAGGTCTATGGGAGGGTTACTCCATCTTATAACCTTTGACTCCATGGAGGAAAAAGAAGCAATGATAGAATGTCAATGGCTCCAAAAATGGTTTTTGGAGTTACGAAATGTGACAAATTCCAGTGTGGGATTATGGAGAGAAGTATGGCTCACCATCTATGGAGTTCCAATCTCAGCGTGGGGTTACAGGAATTTCTTCGATATTGGATGTATTTATGGAAAAGTAAAATCAGTGGAATATTCACGATTAGATTGTGCAAGAGTTTTGATAATAACAGACTGTCTTTTCACCATCAACAATCCTGTTCTATTAAAAATTGAGGATAAAACCTTTAAGGTTTTTGTGTCAGAAGATTGCAACCTCTACCAGCCACAGGAATTTCCAAAACCTAATGATGATAGCCATGCACATCCGGTAGTCTCAGGTGAAGAGGATTCTGATCAAGAGTCAGGCGAAAAATTGCAAACAAGGTCAGAGGAAGAAGACAAGGATACCAGATCTCAGAGCCTTCTCAAATCACCACGTGTCACTGAACTTGGAAGCCCAATAGACCTTGGGTCAGATTTACGAAGCTCCAATAATGAGCTGAGCCTCACTCCCAATAAAACAGCCGTCTTTTATCCACCTTTTAACTACTCAAAACCCCCAAAATACCCATCTCCCAAATTAAAGCTAAATTTCAACTCCCCAGGAAAGTCACCCTCTAGCCAAAATAGCATGGGAAATCTAAATCGCCCTCTCTCCTCCCAAATAGGGCAATCCCTTGAAAACTTAAAAATCTCAACCCCTCCTTCACCAAAATTATCCTATCAGCACTTAACCAAAATGGGCTCAGTCAATAGCCCACCTGATTCAAGAAAAGGATCAAACCCATCCTTGGAATATTTTAACCCACCTATTTTAAGTCACAAGCCCTCAAGCCCAGAAAACCCAAATCTCTTAAACCATACTTCCTCTCCCCAGCCCAATAATTCTGATCTCAGCCTCAATTACTATAACCCCACTCACTACCCAGGTTCAGCCGACATCTCACAGCTCAATCATCAGTCTTCCTCCCAACCGAATACCCAAACTCTATCCCAGCCCAAATCTATCTCATCATCTCCAACCTCATCAAGCCCGTCAGTTCCCCCTGGTTTTGAAGCCTTCATTCCTTCCCCTCTCAAACTCCAAAGAGAGCAAAAAAGGCTAAAGAAACTTCAAAAGAGAAAAAGAGGCAAAAGAAGTTTCTCAACTCATAACCAATCACTTCCACCTCCACCTCCACCAATAAACCAAAACGAAAGACCCTCCCATGGCTTGATAGCCTCTGAAATAATTGATTTAGGCCTAAATTTAGGCATGAATTTTAGTGGTCCTCTGTCAGATCTCCATGAGAAGATAATGGAGATCTTATCTCGTCAGGAGAAGGACTGGGAATCCAATCAGTAAGCCTCACCTCACATCTTACATCAAACCTTTTTAAACCATGATTTTGCTCTCGTGGAACATAAGAGGGCTTGGAGCCAAAATTAAACGTAACATTCTCAGAAAACGCATCCACTCTCATGAACCCTCAATAATATTCATTCAGGAAACCAAACTGGAAAGTCTCAGCCAGCCTCTAGCAAACTCATTAGGAGGAGGACATGACTCCAACTTTTGCATAAGTCCTGCTCATGGTAGTTCTGGAGGATTAATCTCATTATGGAGAGAATCAACCTTCCATCTGAGAGAAAGCAGAATAGAGCGGAACTGGATAGCGATTGAAGGGACTTTGAAAGAATTCGACTGTATTCTCATAAATATTTATAACTCATGTGACTCGGGTATTAGGGCTGCAACATGGGAGAATATTCAAGAGTTCTGTTTAAGCTCTAATCTACCTTGCCTTGTTGCCGGGGATTTTAATGAAGTCCTCTCTTCAAGAGACAGAGGAAGCAATCACTTTGATGAGGCAGGATCATCGAAATTTCAAGAATTTGTCAGCAACTTACATCTCATTGAAATCACCCCCTCTAATGGGTGGTTCACATGGTTCAGGGGTCAATCAAAGAGCAAGCTAGACAGAATTTTTGTTCAATCCGAATGGATAGCAGCCTTTCCTTCACTCAAAGCATCCATACTCAGGCGAAGTGTTTCGGATCATTGTCCCTTACTCTTGCAATCACAATCAGAAGACTGGGGTCCTAGACCATTTAGATTCCAGAATGCTTGGCTCACCCACAAAGGCTGTCAGAAATTAATTGATGATACATGGCTGAATTCGGGTGGACTCTCACTCACGGAAAAACTTAAAAGGGTGAAAAATGAACTCAAATCCTGGAACTCTCATATCTTTGGAAACATTGATTCATCTATATCAAGACTGGAAGACACGATCCAGTATTGGGATAACGTGGCAAACGACCGTGATTTAGACCCGGATGAAATAATCACTCGTTCACAGGCCCAGCTTGACTTGTGGGGATGGCTTAGAAGAAAGAAGATTCATTGGGCTCAAAACTCCAGAGTTAATTGGCTGAAATTGGGAGATAGAAACTCAAAATTTTTCCATACCTGTGCCTCCATCAGACGAAGAAAAAATAATATCTCAGTTCTTGAGATAGAGGGGGAAAAAATAACCGACCCAGAAAAAATCAAAAAAGAAGCTATCCTTTTCTACCGTAACCTTTTCTCCGAAAAAAACCGAACCCGACCTTTCTTCTCTCATCTCTCCTTTAACCAAATCTCCGAAACTCAAGCAAATGATCTCATTGCCCCTTTTTCTCACACTGAAATAGATGAAGCTGTCGCCTCCTGTAATCCATCAAAATCCCCCGGCCCCGATGGATTCAATTTCCATTTTATTAAAGCCTCTTGGCATTCTATCAAGGAGGACTTCTACTTGATGATTCACGAATTTTGGCAGACAGGCATTCTCCCAAGAGGCAGTAATGTGGCCTTTATTGCACTAATTGCAAAAATTGAAACTCCTTCGGGCTTTAAAGACTTCCGACCAATTAGTATGGTCGGATGTGTCTATAAGGTGATTGCAAAACTGTTGGCCCGAAGGTTGAAGCGGGTTATGAGTGATCTGGTGGGCCCTCATCAATCTTCATTTATAGAGGGAAGACAAATACTGGATAGTGCCTTCATTGTGGGGGAACTCCTGGACTCTTGCAAACATTCATCGAAAGGGTCTGTAATGCTCAAACTTGACTTCCATAAGGCGTTTGATTGTGTTTCATGGTCTTTTCTGGACTGGACCTTAGAAAAGATGGGTTTTCCTCTCACTTGGAGAAAATGGATTTCATCCTGTGTAACCTCTGCGGCAGCATCTGTGATTCTTAATGGGTCTCCATCCATGCCTTTCAAGCTTCAAAGGGGTCTCCGGCAAGGAGACCCCCTCTCTCCGTTCCTTTTTATACTGATTGCTGAAGTTCTGAGTCTCATGATCAAGAAAGCTACATCCTTGAATCTATGGTCAGGTATTGCAGTATGTAAAAACGGTCCTTTACTAACACATCTTCAATTTGCAAATGACACCATAATTTTCGCAGCTCAGGACATGGAGGCGCTCACCAACATTAAGAAGATTCTTATTCTGTTTGAACTCACCTCAGGCCTCCAAATCAACTTTCATAAGAGTGAGTTGCTTGGCATCAATACTTCCCAGTTTTGGCTTCAAGAGGCAGCGGCAAAACTCCACTGTAAAGTGGGATCTTTCCCCATCGTTTATCTTGGGCTGCCAATAGGAGGAACGATCTCAAGAATCTCATTATGGGATCCGCTGATTGAAAAAATGAAGAAAAAACTTGTATCTTGGAAGGGCAAACTCCTCTCAATTGGAGGAAGAATCACGTTGCTCAAAGCCTCTCTCTCGAATCTTCCGATATATTATATGTCTCTGTATCCTCTACCCCAAGGAGTGATTGACAAGATCATAAAAATTCAGAGGAATTTCATCTGGAGCGGCGGTATGGATAAACGCTCCCTGGCACTGGTGAGATGGGAGTTACTTCAACTCCCAAAATCGCTAGGGGGGCTCAATGTGAGTAACCTGTTTTTTCGCAACCTGGGTCTGCTTTGTAAATGGTTATGGCGTTTTTTTGACGAACCAAAGGCTCTATGGCGACAAATCATTGAATCCAAGTATAATCTTCAATCAACTCATAATATGGCAGATATTCAGAAAAGCAAAAAAGGAGGACCGTGGAGATTTTTGTGTAATCACCTTCTCAAACAACAGGGGTTTCACGAAATTTTGCAAAAAGGTGCTAGGAAGTCTATTGGTAATGGGAAGAATACCTATTTCTGGCAGGATAGATGGTTGACTAACTATCCATTAAAGAGGGCCTTTCCACGCCTTTTCAGGCTCTCTCCCAACCCAATGGCAAGGGTAGCTTCAATGGGCTGCTGGGTCAATAATGCCTGGATTTGGCAGCCCGCTTGGATCAGACCTCTCAGACCAAGACATCAAGCTGAATGGGAATCCTTATCAAAAGAATTGCAGGTCGTGGAGTTAAAGCAGGAAATGGACGATACTCTTCGATGGACCTTCTCAAAATCAGGGTCTTTCTCAGTAAAATCATGTTATGAGGTGCTCTTTAAATCATCTGAACCATGTCTAAAGAATGTAATCCCCAAGATTTGGGCTGGTTTAGCGCCTCCACGGGTCGAAATCTTCATATGGCTATCAATAATGGAAAGGATAAACACGAAGAAAAAATTAGCGCTTCTAAATATCATCCCCATCTCAGATATTGGATGCACCTTTTGTAAATCATGGCCTGAGGACACAGCGCATTTATTTCTTCATTGCCCCTTTGCAATGCAATTATGGAGTTGGTGGTGGAACCTATGGAACATTTCATGGGTCTGGCCTGCCTCTTTGAAGCTAGCACTAGAGCAATGGGACTTCCCGGGAAGGAATAAAACTTTCAAAAAATTCTGGCTCGTCGCATTCCAAGCAATAATCTGGTCCTTGTGGAAAGAGAGGAACGAAAGGGTTTTTAACAACAAAGCTTGCTCACTGAATGATCTTCAATCCTTGGTTCTGGTTCGCATTTGTTGGTGGTCTAAAGCTTGGAAGGATTCTTTCCCATACTCAACGGATGAGGTTTTGAGGCACCCACAATGCCTTCAATGGGGCAGTTCTCCTCAATCGAGTTTGAGGCTTACCCAGAATCGTCCGCAAGAAGATTGCATATCAACATTATCATGGTCAGTTGGCATATCAGGGAACTATTTCCATGGTGGGATATATCAAGGCTTCCTAGAGAACGAAAAAGGAAAGACGATATGCCTCTTCTCTTGCCCCTTTCCACCAATGAACCCAATCGCAGCAACTGTACTCGCAATTCACAGAGCGATTCAGATCTCTCTAAACCACTGTACTTTCAAAAACCGCCCTACAGTCATCTCTTCTGACTCAATTTTGGCTCTGCAATGGTGTGGTTCGCCGTCAAAGGGTCCACCTCACTTGAGCTTCATTTTGAATTTCATCCAATCTGCCCACAACAAAGGCTTCCCTCTCATGCTTAGCCATAGTCAAGGCTGCTCTCAGAAAGTCAGATCAATCCTCTCTCAGAATAATATCTCAAAATATGCTGATGTAGTTATATGGCGAGAACCTTAGTAATTATTGTTGAAAGTCTGAGAATTGTATTGAGATGAGATTGTATAATGGCCAGTGGCCTATATATTGGAATGATGAAATGAAATGATCAAAAAAAAAAAAAGTCTTATAAAAGTAATATCCAAATTTGAAGATCGAATCTTGTATATATATGTGATTTTGTAGTTTTTTTTTATAAGAAGTCAAACTAATGCATTAACCAAAAAACAAGGTATTGAGAGAACTCATAAAAAAAGTGTAATACATAGGGGATCTGTGCAAGACACTGTTTTGAAAAATATCGAAAAATATATTTTTGATTTGAATTGCAATAAATTATTAATGTCGTTGTTGATTTCTATAGTAAATGGAGAAATATGGACCTTTGATGATCCTTTTTGACTTAGTCCAGTGTAAAATCTATAAAATCTGTTTCTTTTTTGGATTTTATTGGAATATCATTCGGGTGGACAAAGTTGAGTGACAATGACATTTCATGCGCTTCGGACATGTAACTAGTCAACTACTAGTCTTATATTGCACGCGATGCGTGCGTTAATTTTAAAATAGTGTTTTATTATCCCAACTAACACAAACGACTATTATGAGCCTTTGAATAATAAAATGATAAATTATCCTAATCGACACAGAAGACAATTATAAAAGGCAAAAAATGAAAAAATGAGATTGTCCTTTTTTGGGTATGTTTATGTTAATGTATGTTCTTTGAAATTGTGATTGCAATTGGAAGTTTAGTTAGAAAAAAACTTTGTAAGTTCTCACTTTTTAATTATTTGGAATTGGTTTACTTAGATTAGTATAATTTTTTAATCAAAAATATCTCTTTTGAAGCATATTTTTTTGGAAAATATATTATGTGTACATTACATGTTATTATAATTTAGGCAATTTTAAGTTTCCTTATTAGTCATTACACATTAATATAGATCAAGAAGGAATTCAATATTTTATAATTAACATTTTTTGATAAGTGAAGGATATAGAAGTAATCTTACAGGAGGACACCGTAGCTCACCCCTTGGCTTATATAATAGAGATCTACAAAATTAAAACCTAGCCCAACTTCATTAGAACCTCCAGACTACCCATTTTCCACGAGTTCGGATCCTTTAGAGTTTTAGTGAAACTATACAAAGTAGAGTTGTATCTGAGCCATACATTTCAAAATCAAAGGCTCATATTGGTGGAAGATAAAGATTTAGGGGTGAATTTAATAAGATAAAACAGAAGAGATTTTGAAAAAATAATATACAAGCCATTAATTTGTTATTCAATGGTTGATATTGCACAAACTCTACCTTGTAGAGTTATTTTACAACTCTAGAGAATTCAAATAACTCTACAATAACTCTAGAGAATTCAAATAACTCTACAATAACTCTACAAGGTAGAGTTTGTGCAATATCAACCATTGAATAACAAATTAATGGCTTGTATATTCTCTTTTCAAAATCTCCTGTTTCATCTCATCAAAATTCACTCCCTAAATCTTTCTCTTCCACCAATATGAGCCTTTGATTTTGAAATGCATGGCTCAGATACAACTCTACTTTGTAGAGTTTTACTAAAACTCTAGAGGATTTGGACTCATCTACCACTATCCATTACTATATTTAGTTATTTACTACTTCTTCCTTCTCTTTATACTAACAATAGTTTGATTTTTACTGCATAGAAAAAAGTTTAACTTTTACTATTTACAAATTTTACTTAGTTTATTTATGATAATTTATAGTCAAGGAAAAATATATTTAAGTGGGATGTTGATAGATTTATTTCAATATATATTTTTAAAATATCTACTATAATTTGTAATTATCGGTAATTAATGATATTAATGGTTGAAATAGTCGAACTGTTGCAAGTCTAAAGAAACAAATAAAGTATTTAGTACGACATGGACGATATAACATATTTGTTCGATTGGTAGTTCCTTTGTTTTGTTAGTTACTTTTACATAAGGTTGGCCACCCTCAAGTAGAGAAAGATGGATGTCTATCAGTCATAGATGTTAATAGATTGTCTTTTTTTTTTTACTTACAACATTTTTCACTTTGGCAATTCTTTATTACTTGAAATATTTACATTTTAACAATGTGTTCTTTATTTCTCCCTTCTAGCACATGGTTTTTTTTTTTTTTTTTTTATTATATCTCGCTTCTCTACTTGATTCTTGTACAAAGGAAAATATTGCAAGTAAAAAAAAAGGAAAAAGAATATATTTCAAATGCGTGATAATTAACGTTGGTCTAATGATTATAAGACTGTCCTTTTGTCCTTCTATCCATGTTATATATGCGCTTGATCCTCCACCATTGTAAGAAAGATCCTCAATTTCTCCCCCTTGCAAGGGAGTTCTCCTTATTTTAAAAAAATATAAATGAATATTTCCTCCGTTTTTTTCTATTGCGACGATAGGTTTGGGTATGATTTTTAAAGAAGTGAAAGAGGTGTGTAATTAAGCATAAATGTAAATTTGATTTACTAGATTAGGAGAGAAATGAACACTTAATAAAATAAAATAAAAACCCCTATAACAACAAATGATATGTTGGTGAGTAATTAATGATAGGTTTAGTAAGATAAAGCAAGGTTAATAGTGTCAACTAAAGTTGCTTTTTATACCAAAAGTAAAAATGTTCTACTAGGCCGTATGTATAAAACTACTAATTGTTACAATATATAGAAAAATAACGGACGAAGTAGATTTCAAGTACGCTCATGAGGTTGTTGTTACGTGTCACAAACTTCCTTATTTTCTCTCTTATAATTATTTACTATAACTTTGTTTTTCTCATACTCCAAAACATCCTAAAATTTAACTCCAATATCTATACAAATATATTAAAAGGCGTGCATAAAGAATTAAGAAACTGTGCCACGTGGCGCTCTCCCTAGGGAGTTTTAGTTCACGTAATTCATGTACAATAAAAAAATTTAAAAATTGCGTAGTACATATACTAAAGTCTTAATCACTACTCTAAGTTGTATTTAGTGTTATTATCATAAAGTATTATGTTAATAAATGAAATTTGTTCTTACTCGGGACATAGCCCGAGCGTAGTAACTAGTTTAATATACACACTGCCCCGTCAAAATAAATATATATATATATATATATATAATATAATATATATATATATTATTATTATATATATATATATATATATATATACACTGCAATTAACACCTGAATTGTGATCAGATTTCACGCCATATAAGCAATCAAATTCAAATGGAGATCACCAAGGAAGAAGGCTATCTGATTTATTCAAAGACAATAGCTTTGGCAGTGATAGCCAAACAAGTCTTAAAGCAGCAAATGAAGAAAAAAATGGAAAAGATGATGAAATACCAACAAATACAAGTAAAATGGAGAAAGCAGGTAAGTCGGGTAAATCAGTTAACCATTGTTTGCCAAGTTTAGTTAGAAGCCTAAGTTGTGGTGATCGCAAAAAGAGGCCAAATCCTAGCCATGTTGCAGTTGTAACAAGTTAATGATGTACTATAAACAATATAGTTTGCCTTTTGATATGGGTTTTTGTAAAGAGAAAATCAATACTCACTTCATCTGGAATAATTAATTGTCACATGGCAATTTAAATGAGTTATGTGGTAACTAAATACGGATGAAGATATTGTTTATGTCAGAGCAACATTCAACAAGTG
Source organism: Beta vulgaris subsp. vulgaris (assembly GCF_026745355.1). Lineage (NCBI taxonomy): Eukaryota > Viridiplantae > Streptophyta > Magnoliopsida > Caryophyllales > Amaranthaceae > Beta > Beta vulgaris. The sequence continues at coordinate 66,813,856 of NC_079207.1, forward strand.
TTTAGTTGCAGATGTCAATCATCTTAGTTGGTTAAAATCTTAGATATGACGCTTAAGACCTAAAATCAAATTCGGTCTACATCAATTGTCTTTGTGGCTCTCTATATACCAAAAAATCGAGAGCGTTTTGTTTTTATCTTTTACATATTTATAATAATGAAAGATCTTTGTGAACCTTACCCAATTTTCATTTCTATTCCACTTTCTTGTACTCCCTGCGTCCCAGTATAGTCTGGTCACTTTCTTTAATTTTTGACATGGTTTCACTATTAATACTTCATCTATTTCGTTTTAAATGCAACAATTTTCTTAAATGACAGTTTCAAATTATATGCAATATTTCTCTTCTTTCTATTCTTGGTAAAGTTTTTTACCGTGAAATTATATACCCTTAATGATGAAAATTAAGCCTAATTTAAGGATACTGATTTGGACTAAACTATTAGTGTATATAAACGTTATGCTGTATATATTTTATGTAATGTAATTACGTAATTGCCCTCTTGTATCTTGATATATATATATATATATATATATATATATATATGAAAACCCGAATACCCTCACAAAAGTTCTCCAATTTCATACCCCGACTTCTATCCTTTACCGTAGAACTCCGTCTTATGATCATTTGCGTACTTTTGGGTGTCTGTGCTATCCTAATCTGTCGAGCAAAACTCCTCATAAACTTGCTCCCCGTTCGTCTCGTTGTGTCTTTCTCGGGTTCCCTTCCAATCACAGAGGTTACTGGTGTTTAGATATGTTCAGTGGTAAAATTATTATTTCCCGCCACGTTACATTTGACGAAACCAAGTTCCCCTTTGCTCACCTAGGCAATAATGATCCAACTTCATATGATTTTTTGGACTCTTCCTCCCTTCCGTTTTTAAACGGTTATTACTCTTTTCCCACAAACACCCCACCTTCCTCTCCTCGGCCCCATGCCCCCTCACCACCTCGTCCCTTTTTCCCCTCCCCACCTCGGACCACTGTGCCTGCCACTACGGCACAACCCCCTCTCTCTCTATGGCCTCCGACGATCTCCGCGTAACTGGTTCACTCGGTTTTCCTCCTTTCTCACCAAGATTGGTTTCCACAGCTGTGTTAGTGATCGTTCGCTGTTTGTATATCATCATGGGGGTGCAACAACGTATTTGTTACTTTATGTTGATGATATTATCCTGACCGCATCTACTTCTAGTTTGCTGCAGCGCATTATCTCCACCCTGACTACCGAGTTTGCTATGACTGATTTGGGGACCCTACGCCATTTCCTTGGTATCACTGTTAGCCGTGACAAGTCTGGGATGTTTTTATCTCAGCGTAGCTACACCAGGGAAATTATGTCTCGTGCGGCCATGTCCAGCTGCAATCCATGTGCGACTCCCGTTGAGGCTACGACCAAGCTCACTGCCACCTCTGGTCCTGCAGTCAAGGACCCCTCTTTGTACAGACAGTTAGCTGGTGCCCTACAGTATTTGACGTTCACACGTCCTGATATTTCTTATGATGTGCAACAAATCTGTCTGTTTATGCATGATCCTAGGGAGCCCCACTTTGCTGCTCTAAAACGCATTATTCGCTACATTTACGGCACTCTTGATCATGGTATTCGCCTCTCCGCTACTCCTATAACTGGTATTCTCGCCGTTTTACGTCTGGCTATTGTGTCTTTCTGGGTGATAATCTTATTAGTTGGTCGTCCAAACGGCAACCTACTGTATCCCGCTCTAGCGCTGAGGCTGAGTACCGCGGCGTGGCCAATGCCGTCGCTGAATCTTGTTGGCTTCGTAACCTTCTCCTTGAGCTTCGCCAACCATTACGGAAAGCCACTATTGTGTACTGTGATAACATTAGTGTCGTGTATCTCTCTGATAATCCTGTTCAACATCAACGCACTAAACATGTGGAAATCGATATTCACTTTGTACGAGAAAAGGTCCAACTTGGACAAATTCGGGTTCTTCGATCATGTTCCAGCTGACTTCCAGTACGCTGACATCTTTACGAAGGGCCTTCCACGCCCCCTGTTCGAACGATTTCGGTCCAGCCTGAGTGTCCAATGTCCTCCCGCTCCGTCTGAGGGGGGGTATTAGTGTATATAAACGTTAGTTTATGCTGTATATATTTTATGTAGTGTAATTACGTAATAGCCCTCTTGTATATTATTATATATATATATATAATATATATAATATATATAATATTATATATATATATTATATATATATATATATATATATATATATATATATATATATTATATATATATAATATTATATATATATATATATATATATATATGAAAACCTGAATACCCTCACTTTGAGCGAGGATTATTCACCAAATCACTGTCTAATATGGTATCAAGAGCCAGTGTGACATAAAGGTCACGGGTTCGAATCTCATCACCCCCTCATTGCTAAGTGGAATATTTAGCGCCAGGTATGAGGGAGACCTGTGCTGCATCCACACTTCAAGCCCAAAGGGCTCTTGCATGAGGGGGCGTGATAGAGTATAAATCTATTCTTGGGGCCTCAATCATCAGCTTAAACTTTTGGTTGAGTCGGTCCTTTGACATAAACCAACAGATTAAAATCATAAGCATCCTTTCATTAACCTAATGATTCCCACCAAAAATCAAAACATCTCCCAACTACCACCTATCCAGAACAGATCAAATTCAATTGATCGATCATCAACCATTTTTCATAAAAAAAAAAACATTTTTATCTAGAATCCTAATCCTCGAAATTCATTCTCACTCTTCAATTGTCTCTCTTCTTCACTTCATATGATTTTCTCTCTTCATTTTATTCTCTCTTATAAAGAAAACCCCTAGATCTACTTCTGCTACCCATTTAATTCCTTTTAACGATTTCGATCATCTTCTCATCTCAATCTCTCACTGAAGAAAAATACCACCATGATTAACATTCAACCTCTCAGTAACGGTGCCTTCGATGCTAAAACGAAAGAAGAGATGATGATTTGTCGAGATCTTGTAAATTGAATTGCAGATCAAAATCCATAAGCCTGGAAATTATACTACACCGGTGAAGAAACAATTTGTTTGAGCGAGAAGTAGATGAAAGCATTGGAATTGGTGATGTGAAGGGCTGAGAAATAGGAAGAAAGAAGAAGAGCGAGGAAGAGGTTGATTTCAAACCCCCCCTAATGAGTCCCCCAAACTAAACAAAGAGGAGTTTGGGCCATCTTCTTCGAGCCAGAGGAGGGTTATCTCAAGGCTGAAGAAGGTTTTTTCGGCCCATAAGAGGGTTTATCTTCTTAGATCTACGATAAGGGGTGCGAAAATTGTGAATTCTGAGAGTCGGGAGGAAAGAGAGAACATTAGGGTGAAATAGAGTACCTTACCACGCACCAATGGATGTTAAGAAAGAAAAGAAGGGCAAAGAGAAGTCTAGGGTTGTTGCCACTGAGAAGAATATGTATATGAAGAAGATGTTGTTTTTGCTGGGTTTTTTGCTATTATGTTAGGACAAGAAAATGTAAATTTAACCTATTTTTATTGTGCTGTATAGGAAAGTATTATTCATATCTGTAAACTTTTTGCTAATAATTCAATAGTAATGTTGTGGTAGGAGTAGGAGAATGAAATGTTTGAAAGGATTTTGGAACTCTTAAATAGAAATAGGGTTATGTAAGTATTGTGACATCAAGCACGTTCAATTTTAAAACTTTGGCTCCAAATGAAAATTTTGGACATATTTAATTTTGGAGCCAAATTTAATTTGGTGGCAAAAATTTTTATGGTCCCCCAAATTTCCCTCCCCTAGCGTCCCCGTCCCCTCCTGTTTTTCCTTTTGCGTCCACACTTTTTCTATCCACTTAAATATGATCACATGCTCCTTACTTCTAATCACCCCTAAAGAAATTTGAAATAGGAATCTGCGCTACTTCAAATGTTGCATTTAAAACGAATGGATGAAGTATATATATATTTTCTTTTACACTCCTTTGGTCCACCACTCTACATTTTATCAATAAAAGTTATTTAACTTTATCTCTCACCAACTTTTTAAATAAAATTACATTTGATAACCACATTACAACTTATCACATCAAAATAAAATGTCCCAATAGGTGTTCATATCATTCTGGACGGAGGAAGTACTTATTGTGAAGTACTATATTTAGTTTTTATATTACTCTGTCAAATCAAAGTAAGTTTTTTTTCTATGAAATAAATACAAATAAAGTAATGTATTGGCATTTTTTATAAGTTACATATATTATGGAATAGAAACTACTAGTTCTTTTTTTTTTTCGGAGGGGAAGAAACTGGTTGTTAAGTGTGGCAAATAGAATGAAATGGATGAACTAATTGCAAAACTTGATTTTGAATTTGGACTTTCATCGATTTCAAAACCTCAAACAAGGCATGAATCTTGAATTTGAATGTTGGGGGGGTTGGGGGGGGGGGGGGGGGGGTTGTATGGAAAATAATCGACTTAGGATCGCGATAATATACAATTCACCATTTTATAGAGAGTAAGATGAGCTAGTGAAGATACGATGTTAAAGTAAAATTAAGGAAAAAGGGAAAGTGAACAAGACAACCATTAATTTATGATTGCTATAGAAACAACTGATTTATACTCTCTCCTTTCATCTATAGTTGCAATGTTTTGACTACACTATTTATTTACTTCTTCGATATAACAATATCATTTGCCATCGAAGGCATGATATGATTTCTTCTCATATTCGACATGTAAAAAATTTCGTACTTTCTCACAATTTAATCTTGAAGATAAGCATCGATACTTATACTACTTCTATATTTTTTTAGTTGCACCATTTACTTTTTCACATTTTTCGAGATGATTTTTTAAACGTTAATATCTCTTATTATTGGGTGTAATAAAAATTATAAAAATTTAATATTTGAAATCATCGCATTGAAACCACTAGGGGAAAGAAAAGGAAGGGCTGCGGAGTAAGGGCTGCGCTTTTGATAAAAGCGCAACCCTACTAGTAAAGGGTTGCACTTGTGTACAAAAGCGCAGCCCTACAAAACAGAAGGGCTGCGCTTTTATAAAAAGCACATCCCTTCTTAAAAAAGTTTGAAATATAAAAATCGCGGGCTTTGAAATATTGAGCGGGATTCAGATATATTATCCCTCATTCTCTCTCCGCTCTCACGTCCCTCATCCATTTTCCTCCTTCTCTCTCCTCTCTCACGACCCTCCTCCCTTTCCTCCTTCTCTCTCATCCTCTCTTCTCTCTCAAAAACTCCCAGAAAATGCAACAAACGCGACAAAAAGCTTGAAATGATTTGCACGAATCATGCCGACGGAGTCCGATTGCCTATTGTGATACCTTTTCGGAAGCGGAACGGCCCAACGAGTCAAACCCACCGCTATGCTATGACGTTTAGGCTTTTAAAGCCATCCAAGTTCGTTTAAGCCTCCAAATAGACATTTTAAGTATTTTCGAATTTTTTTTCCCTTAATCATGTATTAGGGTTTTGTTTTATGTATTTAAACATTATTAGGTTAATGTTTGGAGGTAGTTCTTGTATTTTCAGATCTATAATATTCTTGTATACTTCTCTTTGTTTTGATTAATGTTCTTGTATTTTCATCTTCGTTTTGATTAATGTTCTTGTATTTTCAGATCTATAATTTCTTCTCTTCTGTATATTAGTTTTTGTTCCTATTTTCATTTTCGTTTCGTTCTTTTTTTTTTTGTTTTGGGTTTATTTTCGTTTCGTTTCTCTTCTCTTCTGTATAATTTCAGAAAATGTGAGATTATGAGTAAAAAATGTCAAAAAAAAAAATATTTTTATTTTTGGTAGGAAGGGCTGCGCTTTTTAGGTAAAAGCGCAGCCCTTCTAGCTATGAAGGGTTGCGCTTTTCTAGCGCATCCCTACTTAAAATGTGAAGGGCTGCTATTGAAAGGGCTGCTGTCAAAAAGCGCAGCCCTACAGGCCTTTTTCAACGCAGCCCTTCTTCATTTTTCCACTAGTGAACGAATCTAACAAGACCCCACTTGACTATGTATTTTCTTATATAATAATGTGAGATAGCTTAACAAAGTCGGTTGATGAATAGGGCCACAAAACCAAATGGTGAAAGTAAAAAAGTACGAAGGTAATAGCTAATACATCGCATGGTGGACTAAATTATACTTCATGAATAGATGAATATTCAACAATTGAGATAAAAAAAAATAAAAAAAATGGAGCTTCACAAAAAAAGAAGTACTGAGATGAGATTATATGGAAATTATTCTTTTACAACCAACTAGAAAGTACAATACAACTTTGAAGAGACTTATACTTCACACTGATAACCATTCATTCCACTCATACGATTATAAATTACTTTTTTTGGATGCAAATATCTAATAAAATTACTCATACTTAATAGACGAGGACTCATCGAAAAACATAGCTTAACAAGACCTTCGACATTCACATCTGAAAACAGGCACACAGATTCCAATAGGCCAATTCTCCTGGCTACAAGCCTTCTTACAAGCCGAATCAGAAATGGCAGAAAAGCAGCCACCTTTGAAGAACTTACTTGGTTTTGCGCATGTGGCACCATCAACCTCAACCACCATGTTCATATCTGTCATTTAAAGACAACAAAACATGCATAAATATCTTAAGGAATTAAAAAGAAAAATCCTAAAATCAGGAATATATGGATGTTGTTTGATTGGTTAAAATTTGAAATTTACAGAAGGTTCAACATTTAAACTTAATGGAAAGTTTCAATTATCGCAAAATATAGGAAGTTGATGGCCTATCGTTCTATATATATTAACATAATTTAGTGACCGTCTGGTTAATAAGGATTTTTTTTTGAGGGGTGGTTAATAAGGAATTAATTCCATGTAAAATTCATGAATAGTTCTAAAAGTTATTTAGTCCCTGTTTTTTTGGAATGGACTGGACCGCACTAAACTGAAATAATTGTAATAATAATAATTTAAACTAATAATAATAATAAATATTAATATTATTAATTTTGATAGTAATTATTAATAATAATAATTAATATTAATATTCATTATAATAGTAATTAGAAATAATAATAATTAATATATTAATAATAAAAAAAAATATAATAATTAATTATAATTATTATATTTAATAATGTAATAATAATTAATAATAATAATAACAATAATTAATAATAATAATTATTAATTATAATAATATTAATAATAATTATTATTAATAATAATAATATTAATAATAAAAACAATAATAAAAAATAATGAAAATAAAAAGTAAAAAACTATTTTTTTTGTAATTATAATATTAATAATAATAACAGTATTAATAGTAATATTGAAAATAATTATAATAATAAAAATATTAGACAAGAATGAACTGAACTGAAAATAAGTTCAAAAGAACAATATCTAATAAATAAAAAATAACAATCCTTTTTTCCAACCAAACAACTCACTTCTTTTACACTTAAAACTTCTATTTGTAGAATTAGGTTAAAGCTTGCCTTTTCATTGAATATTCACACACTATATATGTTACAGTAAAATAGGAAACAAACTATAATACAATGCATACAAATAGCAACTTCCTAAAATATTATCTCTAACACCCTCCCTCAAGTTGGAGCATTGGAGGGTGCGAAAATGCCCAACTTGGATAAAAGAAGATCAAACTGTGCTTTGCCGAGAGCTTTGGTGAAAATGTCGGCCAATTGAGCCTTAGTAGAAACGTATGAAGGGCTAATGAGACCATCAAGAATGGCGTCGCGCACGAAATGACAATCAACCTCAATGTGCTTTGTGCGCTCGTGAAACACAGGATTATGTGCCAAATGAAGTGCAGATTGACTGTCACAGAACAAAGGAATAGCTTTGGGATGATAACTCCCAAACTAAGTAATAAGCCCTTCAACCATTTCAACTCACAAGTAATGGCTGCCATAGATCGGTATTCCGCTTCTGCAGAGGAGCGGGAAACAGTATGCTGCTTCTTAGTCTTCCAAGAGACAGGAGAATTGCCCAAGAAAACAATCCATCCTGTTAAAGAACGCCGAGTAACAGGACAAGCAGCCCAATCAGAGTCACACCAACCCTGAAGAGATAGTTCACTATCTGAACGAAGTAAGAGGCCTTGGCCGGGGGACCCCTTCAAATAACGAACCACGCGAAGAGCAGCCTCCCAATGTTCCTGAAGAGGAGCTTGCATAAACTGAGATAGAACATGAACTGAATATGCAAGATCAGGCCGAGTAACGGCTAAGTAAATCAAGCGGCCAACAAGACGACGATAAGCAGCTGCATCGGCTAATGGTGGTCCGGTAGCATGAGCGAGACGGTGGTTTTGTTCAATAGGAGAACCACAAGGCTTAGCACCCAACAAACCAACCTCAGAGATAATATCAAGAGTATACTTCCGTTGGCATAAGAACAAGCCAGCGGAACTGCGAGCGACCTCAATGCCAAGAAAGTATTGAGAGAACCCAGATCCTTCATCTTAAAACAGTCACTCAAATAAGATTTGAAAGTGGTGAGAGCAGCGGAATCATTACCAGAAATGATCAAATCATCAACATATACCAACACATTTATCTGAGTAAGACCACGAGTGTAAGTGAAGAGAGAATAATCAGAGTAGGATTGCAGAAAACCATACCCTGTCAAGGCAGACACTAACTTGGCAAACCAACAACGAGGAGCCTGTTTGAGACCATAGAGAGACTTGCGAAGACGACAAACCAAACGAGGATTCGAACACTCAAAACCGGGAGGAAGTTTCATATACACTTCTTCATTGAGATCACCATGAAGAAATGCATTATGAACATCCATCTGATGAAGTTCCCAGTTTTTAGAAGCAGCAATAGCAAGAAAAGCACGAACAGTGGTCATCTTAGCAACAGGAGCAAAGGTCTCAGTGTAATCAACACCGGCTTCCTGATGATTACCCAAAACAACCAATCTGGATTTCAACCGTTCAACCTCGCCATTAGACAAGTATTTGGTGCGATAGACCCATTGACTCCCCAAAGCCCGCTTGCCAGGTGGCAATTCTTGCAAAGTCCAAGTGCCATTGTCTTCTAAAGCACGAATCTCATCATGCATAGAAGCTTTCCATCCAGGATCACGCATAGCCTCCTTGAAAGACCTGGGGTCAGTGCCAGAAACAACAGCAGCAAGAAATTTTCGATAATTCACAGAAAAGTTTGCACAATTTATATAGTGAGCTATAGGATAGGGAGTACCTGAAGGAGACGAATGAGACGGAGTAGACGGAGATGGACTAGGAGCAACAACAGTGTGAGTCACAAAATCCTTCAACAAAACTGAGGGGTGTTTATCCCTCTTGCCACGGCCCAGATCAGACGAAGAGGAGAAGGGGTTCAACTCGGTAGAGGGCTGGTCCGAAGAGGGAGAAGGGGATACATTGGGCTGGGGCGGAGAAGCAGGCCCAGCAGAAGAAGAGGAGAGTGGAACCGCGCGCGGAGGAGACGCGGGCCCAGCAACAGATGTGGGAGAGGGATTAGGCGAAGAAGGTGGGCTAGGAGAGAAATTTTGTGTGGAGCTGGGAGTGTTTTGGGTAGAGCTGGAAATATTTGTGGGTCTCGGTGAATGGACAGGAGATGAGAGAGTTTGTGGAGGTGGAAAATCATTGAGGGTAGGCGCAAAATCATCAAAGTCGAAATCAATAGGGTCATTAGTCAGGGGCACAAGATCATGAGGCACAATATTAACATCTTCCGGAGTACTAAACGGATAAACATCCTCAAAAAATTTCACATCACGAGACACAAAAAACTCCTTTGTATCCAGATCAAATAACTTCCAGCCCTTTTTACCAAAAGGATATCCCACAAACAAACATTTGCGACTACGACTTGCAAACTTATCACCCTTAGTTTTGTGATTATGAGCGAAGCATAAGCAACCAAAAACACGAAGAGCCTCATAGGCAGGAGAGTAGTTATGAAGAATTTCAAAAGGAGATTTGTTTTGTAGCATGAGAGAAGGAGTACGGTTTATGAGATGAGCAGCAGCTAGAACACTCTCCCCCCAGAAATAAATAGGCAGATTAGCCTGAAAACGCAAAGCCCTCCCAACATTCAAAATATGCTGATGCTTTCGCTCAACCCTCCCATTTTGTTGTGGTGTGGCAACACAAGAGGTTTGAAAAATAATACCAGAGGCAAAAAAATAGTCATGCAAACAATTGAACTCCGTACCATTGTCACTCTGAACTATTTTGATAGTTTGAGAAAATTGACGCTCAACCATAGCCACAAAAACCATAAACATACGAAAAACCTCTGTTTTATCATCCATTAAATACACCCAAACAGCACGGGAATAATCATCAACAATAGTCAAAAAATATCGTGCACCACAAGACGATGCATGACGATAAGGACCCCACAAATCACAATGAATCTTTTCAAAAATTCGACTAGCCTTATTTTCACTTAAAGGAAATCTATCTCTGGGATGTTTAGCACGAAAACAAACTTCACATGCTTTATTTAAACTACCCTTATGACCACAAAGAAGGGGAAGCAACTTTACAACTTTTTCAGATGGATGACCTAAGCGCCTATGCCACAACTCCAAATCACCAGAAACAGCATTGGTCGAAACCTGAAGAGCCGAATCATCCCCGCAAAAGTAATAAAGTCCATTCCGTCTACGTCCCGTTCCAATCTGCTCCCTCAGATGGTCCTGTATAACACACATAGAAGAGTTAAATTGTACAAAACAATTCATATCATGAGATAATTGTGAAACAAGAAGTAAAATTGCAACTGAAAGTAGGCACATATAATACATCATGCAGAATAATAGTGGCAGAAAGACGAACTGAACCAGTTTGAGTAGCAAGTACAGTAGCACCATTCGGAAGACCCACAAGACACGAAGGAATATCAACCAAATCATACAACCAAGATTTCTCACCCGTAACATGGTGAGAAGCACCAGTGTCAATAATCCAAGAGTCAGAAGAAAACGTACCATTCAAGCGTTCCTCAGAAACCTTAGAATTACCAAAAAAACCTGCAAGAGCCTTCCATTGCTCGGCAGAAAAGAGCTGAGAAGATGAAGATGAGGAAGGCTGCGTGGAGGCCGACGGTGGAGCAGCAGGAAGAGTAGCATTGGCTTTGACTAAGCCACGGCCACGAGAGCCCCCAGGAGGCCGAGACCCTCCCTTACTAGAATCATTCTTGTCGGGGAAGCCGACAATCTCATAACAAGTTTCAGCAGCATGTCCATGTTTCTTGCAATGAGGACACGGATTTAACGACCAACACTTGGCCATGTCATGGCCAACTTTATTACAGTGAGAGCAGACGAGACGATCGGCAGCCCGATCCGTCCGCCCACGCCCACGCCCAACATTCACAGCAAAACCGAGAGCCTCTTGAGGCGAGTCATGAGTCGCCCCACGCGAAAGACGCACCCGCTCTTCTTGAGACACGAGTTGGTAGGCTCGGTCAAGAGAGGGCAGGGTTCAGTGGACAATATCGTGGTGCGAAGAGCACCATAATAATCTGGATACAATCCCATGAGGAAGTCGTGTAATTTTTGGGTTTCACGACGTTGAGAGTGAAGCACCCCAGCCGAGCAAGAAGAACAACAAGCACAGTTGATTAAAGGTTCATGTTTTTGCAATTCTTCCCACAAACAATTTAACTTCCCATAATATATTGAAACTGACATGGATTTCGTTTGTTCGAGACGAGCAATAGAAGATTTTAACTGATGAATTCTTGGGCCATTAACTAAAGCAAATCGAGTTTTTAAATGAGTCCAAAGTTGAGATGCCTCCCTAAATTTGGATAAAGTACTTTTTACCTCAGGGTCGATTGTATTCATGAGCCAGGAGATCAACATGGCGTTCACCGTCGTCCAATCCGCGATGGTGTAAGGAGGAACTGCTTCCGTGAGCGTGCCATCAAGAAACACAAATTTCCGACGAGCCTCGAGGGCCATTTGAATGTCGGACGACCAATCATCATAATTATCGTGACGTAATCGAGTCGGGGTTATAAAGTCCCCTGGGCGATCACCAGTGCCGAGATAAAACGGCGAGTTAATATTGACTAGAGGAGGAGGCGGCGGTGGAGGGGTGGATCGAGCTCCATCAGCCTCCATCACGGCGGCCCGAAAAAAAAATTGAGAGAAAAAAAAAAACTAGGTAGGCTGTGATACCATGTAGAATTAGGTTAAAGCTTGCCTTTTCATTGAATATTCACACACTATATATGTTACAGTAAAATAGGAAACAAACTATAATACAATGCATACAAATAGCAACTTCCTAAAATATTATCTCTAACACTATTTCTGATATTTTCTTATGTGTATTAAATAATTATTTATAGTAGAACATTGTAAACTTATTCAAACTTTTTAGCTACCAAACAAATTTTAAATCCACGATATTTCCAAGTAGAAGTTATTTCCCAAAACTGAAAAATCCATATCAATAAACATAAATTAAGAAAGAAGGAAGTGATCGATTACCAGAAGCGAATAAGAAGAGAAGCAAAAGCAAAAGCCCAAAAAATTTCTTCTCCATTTTTCTTGGTCTTGATTAATAAGTTTTTGAAATTTAGTACGTCTATTATGTACACTTCTATAGATGTATATATAGGTGGAAAAGGTAGTTTGCGTCATGGTTCAAGCACCCCATAATTGAAACTTTAGGAGTTGCCACTTGCCAGAAATTTCTGATTTAATCTATTTAGCTAATTGATAAGTACGACAAATTAGTTATTAGAAGTTGCCACAAAATTTCTGATTTAATTTATGTGAAAGTATTGGGTCAGACCGTCTGACCCAATACCTTCCGTCGGACAGGCTGAGCCTATCAAAACGCGCGGGCTTTTTTTAAAAGTATGTTTCATGGTTGGACCAATAGTTGCCATCAAGATATTTAATCTTCACAGTCACGTTGCTTCTAAGAGTTTCATGGCTGAATGTGAGATCCTTCATAGCATCCGACATTGAAAGTTAAAAGAGAAAACATGGAGAAGAAGAAAGATGAAGACATGGAAGAAGATCATGGAGATGCCAGATCTGAGAAGAAAAAGAAGAAAGAGAAGCGCACGTTAATGGCAAGAACAACTCCAATTACCAAGATCTCTTCACCGGAAAAGCTGCTGTTATAATGGTTTATAGCAAAGATCGGATGTTATAATAGCAAAGGAACAGAACATTAAGGTTGTGATTGGAGATCTGTAATGTCATTCGCGACTCTTCATTATCGTTACTGTAAGAGTGGGCTCTCTGATTTCGCTTTGCTAGTAGGTATTCAAGGATAGATGTGATGTTTCAAGAAGAACTTGAAGTTGATGTAATTACCTATTACTACATCTTCTCATGGAATCTTTAATGGTCACTGCCTGGTACATGTACAATTATTAACTATTTGCTCTGAGTTCTGTTACTTGCAGCCAGGACTGGCACCTCTTCCCATTTATTCTTTCAGTTGGTATTTTCCAATTTCAGTTGGACTATTTTCCATTTTCAGTTGGACTTTGTTTTGTTTCAGTTGGACTTTGTTTTGTTTCAGTTGGACTTTGTTTTCTTTCAGTTGGACTTTGTGTTCTTTCAGTTGGACTTTGTGTTCTTTCAGTTGGACTTTGTTTTCTTTCAGTTGGACTTTGTTTTCTTTCAGTTGGACTAACTGAAACAAAATGAAGACTACCTGAAAAAGAATAAAGACCAACTGAAACCCAAGTAAGTCTAACTGAAGCACAAAAACCAACTGAACAAAAAGAAGACTAACTGAAAAAAAAAGACTAACTGAAACAAAATGAAGACTACCTGAAGAAAAATATAGACTACCTGAAAAAGAATAAAGACCAACTGAAACCCAAGTAAGTCTAACTGAAGCACAAAAACCCACTGAAAAACAAAGAAGACTAACTGAAAACAAAATGAAGACTACCTGAAGAAAAATGTAGACTACCTGAAAAAGAATAAAGACCAACTGAAACCCAAGTAAGTCTAACTGAAGCACAAAAACCCACTGAAAAACAAAGAAGACTAACTGAAAACAAAACGAAGACTACCTGAAAAAAAATTGGAACCACCTGAAAAAAAAATGAAGACTACCTGAAAAATAATTGGAACCACCTGAAAGTCGTCCGACCAAGATTATGGTCGGACGAGTCCGACACAATACGTTCTCTTAATTTATTTAGCTATTTCATAAGTACGATAAGATTCCTTAATCACTAATGTGGTCCTTTACTCGTTGTCTCGTTACACATTGATATATCTACATCAAGGGCCAGGTTATATGCTTGTATCCACTGGCGGCTAAAGCCATGTAGAAGGTGAACAACTGCACAAACTCCTAAAATATATAATTAAATTCTATTAGTTATTCGTCCAAAGTAAAAAAATAAAAATAATCAAATCTACTTATAGGTTGTTTGTTTTCAATTTACCGAGTGTAATGTTGAATGCAAATTCAAACATGTTACTTTATATCTGGTGTTTTACTTTGTTTCCTCCTATTTTCCGAAAGAAAGTCTCCCACTATGACTCTTCCGTCTCTTCTATTTACCAAAAATGTCCAATCTTTATGATTTAATTTAGGACAAGACCCTTAACTTGTACGAGACGGCCCTACTTGTATCTCTATTAGGCCTGGCAAAAGCTGATCCAACCCCACAACCCGACAATCCAACTTGAAATTAGTAGGTTTGGGTTGAGTTTTTCAACCCATTAGTTAAATGGGTCGATTTGAACCCGACCTGAAAGATAAATGGGTCATGTTGAAGTCGAAATTTCGGACCTGAAAATGACCCGCCTAACCTGATTTTTAAATGGGTCACAATCAGGTCAGGTCAACCCATGTAACACAACCCGAATAATTACGGTTTAAAAAAATTGTTGGTTTGCCCAGCTCAAAAACAAATTCTTAAGTTTAACCTAAGTCTCGTAACCCTAGAATTCTAACACAGTCATTACACTCACCCCTCTTTCTCTCACACAGTCTCTCTCACTCTTACATTCTCAGTCTCTCTTCTTCGCTGCTCATGCTCACTCGCAAATCTTCGCTACTCGTGCTCACTCGCAAATCTTCGGTGCTTAGTGCTCACTCGCGAATCTTCTTCGATGCTCTTCATATAAACATCACCATCAACTATTTTCTTCAATTCGTATTTTTTCCTATTTTCTTAGCTGTTTATTTCTTCAGTTCGTATTTTTCTTTGCTTGATTTTTTTTTTCATATTTTCTTATTTATTTGCTTTTTCTTCACTCTCCTTCAGAATTTTTGCTGCTCTTCTTCAACATCAGGTATTCTTCTTTTGTCAATTTTTTTTTCTTATTTTGTCCTTTATTTTCTTATTTTCTCATTTATTTTCTTTCATTTTTTTCCTGCTATTTTTCAGTATTTTATGTGATTTTTGTATTTTGTCATTTCTTTTTTTTGCTCTTTTCGGGGTTTTTTTCTGTTTTCCTATGTGTTTAATGTTTTGTACTTTTTTTTCTATATTTTCATTTTTTATTTTATGCCTTATTCTGTATATTTTCTCAAAATATAATTTATATTTTTAATTTGTTCATGAATTATTTTCTATAAATTTTCTCTATTTTTCTGTTTTTGTATTTTTTCTTCTAGTTTATTTATTTGTTTAGATTCTGTGTTTTTCAGTTAATATGACTGATGACAACTTCAAGGAGCAAATTGAGCTCTTATCAGAGGCAGAGGAGAAGGTTGACTCCACTCCGACAAATACTGTTAAACCAAAAAAGGAAAAATCTGATAAGTTGGGGATAGTTTTGAGTATCAGTTAGAATTTTCCAAGGTAAAAGATAAGTTGAAAGACTTGTATGAAGTTTATGCCGCCTCTTATGCATCATCGAGCAAAAATGTGGCTGCTCATGGACAAGGTGGGTGTGTTAGAGTTTCTTCAAGTGATGATTTGATGACGGTAAATTTGATTTTTTATATTGTTTATATAATTTACTATTCTGATTTTTTTGTCTAGTTTACTAAAATATGCTGATGTTTTGTATCTCTTATTTCTTTTTTTAGGATTTTGATTGTTTCTCTGCCGAACAATCAACTGTGGCTGCCAAAACTGACATGGAGTTGTATTTTGAGGAGCACCTTATCCCTCGCACTACCAACATCGACATTCTATCATATTGGAAAGGGAATATGGTCCATTATCCAATATTAGCTCAACTTGCAAAGGATATACTTCTTGTCCCCATCTCTACAATGGCCTCCGAATAAGCTTTTAGTACCGGAGGTCGGGTATAGATTGCTTTAGAAGCTCCTTGAAGCCTTCCACTGTTGTGGGTATCATAAGCCTAAGGGATTGGTCATTTGGTGAATGTAATGAAAGTTTTAAACTTTATATTAGTTCAATTTCAGTTAGTTTTTTTTCTTCTTTGCTTTGTTTTTTAATCTGAATTTTTCAAAATTGTGTAGCAAAAATGGATCCACGCACAACTTGAGGCGTTATGCGGAGCCGTCATGAACCTCAAGGTCGAATAGGAAGTGGATGACGTGCCTCAACAATCGCCTTCCCCAAGTATGCCAAGTGTTGACCTTGAGAGTCCTCGTCAATCAACCTCGACAATGTTTGTTAGATCTATGGTTGTCTAATACATTAAGGATACATTACTCTTGTTTTATTTTATTAAATTTGTGGCTGATTTGGATTGTAATGTTTTATGACCGCTAGTCCTCCATACTATGTGTTGATATTGCCAAGTGTTGGAGTACAATGTGACACTCAAGAAGAGGGGGGGTTGAATTGAGTGACAAATTAAAAACTAAACGTTTTTCGCAAAAATGCTCCTATGGCATTGTGCCTTGCACTATGATATTCACTCGTAAACTCTCCGATATATGTTTTTGCTAGAACTAACTTGTATCAAAACACGAAAAACAATGAATTCAAATAATAGACACAGGAATATAACGTGGTTCAATCTCACCTTTGAGATCTACGTCCACACAAACTACTCTTTTATTATCTGAACCCTAAATTATCAAACTCTTGATATAATACGATTGCCCCACTACTAACTCTAGCGTAGCGCTCCCCAACACTTAACCCTAAGTGTTGCTAGCTTGCTGCTCTCTATAGTAATTGAAATTACAAAAAGAATAATTTCTCAAAAGTGTGCTTCTTATTCAAGGAAAATAGAGGATTGTTACAAACGTTGTATAGTAACCTAAACTGACTAGAACTCTGTGCGACACATATATGTTTTGGGGATCAGTTTTCAGCTCTCAAAATTTTCGAAATTAAATCTAAAGACGTGAGTTCTTCTTCTGATTTTCTATCCCTTATACAACTTCTTAACTGAATGAAAATCCCTCTTCAGGATATGATTATCTTTTATTCCTAAGATTAAGGGATAAAACTTTTCCTTTTTAAAAACAAATTTTATCTTTTATAAAAGTTGATTTTTTTTCAATCCTTATAGGATAAGAATTCTCCACATCTTAAGTCAAATAGTAATCAACTTTTATCTAAACAATCTTTATCCAAAACGTGTTATCTAAAAATCACTTTTCTTTTTTATATATTAAATATCCTTTTGTTTCTGCAATTCTTTTACAAAACGTTCTCTTTAAATCAATTTTTATAAAACCTTTTTTTTTCGAAGTCTTTATAAAAAAAACGTTTTCCTTAATAAACTAAATTTCGAAACTAAACTCCCCTTTTTTTATATCGACACATGTAGTTAATATACTTACCTATTTTCTTAACTCTAAGAAAATAGATAACCATCTTAATTTCACATTTCTAATTTAGCACAAAATTTAGCATAAATTTTCAATACTTTACATTGCATAATTATGACTAAGAATATAACAAGACCTAAACTTTCATATCTTCAAGTTCTTTAGTCTTTCACGAACATCTAGTCTTGATGGCTTTCTTAAATCACTGTTACACACATACATGTTATAGCATAGACTATTTATCATCATCAAAATTATATTGACTTAGAGTCACAACACCAAATATGAACTTGGTTAGGTAAAAGCATAAAACTTTGTTGAAATTTCAAGGTGCTGCAAGGTCTGCAACTTATGTCTTATACTATGCATACTGTTTTGGAGAAAAAAAAATTATATGGGTCGGGTTAACCTGAAAAAGATGGGTTAAACAGGTTCAAGTGGACCCATTGAAAACCAATTTTAAAAAATCAGGTCAAACTGATCAGGTCAGGTTGACCCGGTAATCTTCAGATTAAGTTAGGGTTAATGATCTTGACTCAAAAATAAAAATAGATCAGGTTCAGATTAGGGGATACTCAACCCGATTTTAATTGTCCCGAACCCGACCTGATTGTCAGGCCTAATCTCCACTAGTTTTTGAATAAAATAGAGAAATTAAAGAATCTCTTATTAAGGGGACGAACAACGATAAAATTTGATTGGGACACAGAGTTACCACTTAACTTTTTGCTTTTTCTTTCTTATTTAACTCCAAATATTGTTTAATAAAACAATCGATCAACAATATTTACCTATTAGGTAAATTATCCGTTCTTAATAGACTATTAAAATATAATTGTTGATAGATAGTTGAATTCCACTGTATATTTATAACTATCATTAGTGGGTAAAATACTCATTAACTTATTATAGTTTATTAGGTAATTAAAAGTTGCCTTAATAGTAGAGTTAGTTACAAATTTTATCTGGACATGCAATTAAAGGGGGGTTATTACTTATTTATTACGGTTTACTAAATCCACTCACATTCGAAAGGGCCTTGTCTACTAACTCAAGTCTTGATCAACGTAGGTTTGTTCCTAGTACAACCTTCTCCTTAAAAATAAGAGGTCTAATCCAACATGGTACAATGTCCTATCTAAACCTGCATCATTCGTTTCAGTTTTGGGTCGAATAATTTACACTTGAGTAATTATGGGTCTATCTATATTTTTTATTCGAATTCAAAATGGGTTGAATTGAGTCAGATTTTGGGTTTGATTTGGTTTGGAAGATGATCAAATCGGATCCCCAACCTAGCCCTTGGGTTATATCGGCAACGCATGTCCGTCAATACAAATCATCTATGTAATCCCCCGTAATTTTATTAATTTTATAAATGCACTTTAATGTATTAATATATAATATAATATATATATATATATATATATATATATATATATATATATATTAATGTTTAAATGATTTATTTTTTAAAAGATTGACTATTTGAAAGTCAAAGTAAATATTTAATGATTTTAAGTAGTCAAATATTTTATTTAGTTATACTTTAAAAATTATTTATAGCTTAAAATATTTTTGGGTTTAGTAAAAAGGATTTTAAATCAACTATGCAAAACGCCAACCATTAAATATTATTAAAGCCCAAACACTTTTTCCTAAGCACAATAAGGGTTAACTATATAAACCTCAAAACCCCAAAATTTTTCCCACACTTGTTTTCTCTCTCTTCCTTCTCCTCTTTTTTTTTCCGGCCTCCTCCTTCTTTCTCTCTCTCGTTTTTCTTTTGGCTCCTCCTCCCTCGTCGACGACATCAGCCACTGGCCACCACCACCGACAACAGCAACGACCAACGCTGCCGCCCTTCCTCCTCCTTTGTGTCGTGTTTTTCCCTTCTTCCTCTCTTTTGGTTATTTCTTTCTCCTCTATTTTTATTACTTTATAGTTTATGTTTTTAAGTATTGATTTAATGTTTTAATGATTAAAATTTTATTGTTTGATAATAAAAATATAATTCCAAATTATGTAATTTATATAGTGAAATAACTAAATTTGAGATTCATTTATTATGTTTAAATCAAGGTTTTAAGTATCAAAACATGAATTTTTAGGGTTTTATGAGTTGAAAAATTATTGTAGTATATTATAGTTTGTGAAATTGAGTACTCATATGATTTTGATAATATTTAAGTATGTTTTAAAAGAGTTTTAATACATTATTAGTTGTTATGTAAGCTTAAAATGGAGTTTTAATTGTCAAAGTATGAGTTTTTAAGGGTTTTTAATTACTAGTATAGTAGTACTATGCTAGGGAGTATTAATAATTGAAGTTTAATGATGGAAAAGGGTTTTTAAAAACTTTTAAAGAGGAATTAAAGTATTTTAATACCGTTGGAAATTTATGTAGTATTGATTTGTGGCTATGTTGATTATTAGTAGGCGGAGAATTCTCTTAAGGCGACTTTTAAGCTTGTTAAAGTGGACTTGAATTTTGTCAACACAAGGTACGTACATACCTATGTGTGGGTTGGATTAATATCATGTTCTAAGGATGGGATTTATGTAGTATCATGTATGAGGAACTATTTTAATTCATATGTGAATTATATTCAATTGAATTTGCATGTTTTATGCCGTTATGTGAAGCATGTTGATATTGATGATTATGTTATGTTTGTATGGATGATTGATGCAAGCATATGAGATTGAGAACTTTATTTTATTAATTCATATGAGGGATTAATAATTATTAATTACCTTGGTATTAGATCATGAATTGTATCATGTTGTTCCCTTTAGGTTATTTTAATTACTTTATGAGGACCGAGGACCTTATCTGATAAGTAGGTTATTAACCTATTAAAGGTTGGTTGGTTGTTGAATTGGATCACCAAATAAATAAAGGTTTTTGGAAATTAATATTGGAATTATTCCTGACTTGTTAGGTTGATGATAACCTTATTTAATCCTAAGATAAAAATAGAAGTTTATGTGTCTTTAATAATTATATTGATTGTCTTACTTTGTGAGTCATAACAAGTAAATAATTTACTAATCACGTATAGTGGGAAGTGAGCTGCAATAGCTTTAAACTTGTGCACGTCTGAAGTGTTGGACTAGTATGAGTTGGAGTACATGGTGGTAATCCACGGCTTTTCTTGGGATCTGATAGATCACTGTGTCATATTTTGATTTAAAAGGTTCCTCGATAACGTAGGTAAGGGGAGTACGAAGTCGTACCCGTAATTCGTCTTCTAGATTGAAGACCGGTTTGGTTTGGACAACTCTTTCCATTGCATATTCCATCTAAATTAAGTAACTTATTGGTTGCGGAGTCAAGTTCAGTAAAACTAGTCTGCTAGGTTATTATGTATATTATTATTTATCTCTAGTTAATGTGATTAATATCATGTTAGGTTTTATATTCTCTGTAATACTCAACATAGTTTGATCACTTTCCTTTTATGTTTTTACCAAATTAGTTTCAACACTTCCATTTTTGACATGGTTCCACTATTAATACTTCATCTATTTCGTTTAAAATGCAACAATTTTCTTGAATGACAGTTTCAAATTAAATGCAACATTTCTCTTCTTTTTATTCTTGGTAAAGTTTTTTACTGTGAAATTACAACATATCCTTAATGATAAAAATTAAGCTTGATTTAAGGACACTGATTGGGATTAAACAAACCGATTAAAATCATAAGCATCCTTTCATTAACCTAATGAGTCCCACCAAAAAACAAAATATCTCTCAACTACCACCTATCCAAAACAGATCAAATTCAAATGGTCGATCATCATTCATTGTTGATAAAAAAAACCCATTTTTATCTAGAATCCTAATCCTCGAAATTCAATCTCACTCTTCAGTCGTCTCTCTTCATCTTCTTATCTCACTTCATTTGATTTTCTCTCTTCATCTCATTCTCTCTCATAAAAAAAACCCTAGATCTACTTCTGCTACCTCTTTCCTTTTAACGATTTCGATCATCTTCTCATCTCAATCTCTCACTGAAGCAAAATTCCACCATGATTAACACTCAACCTCTCACTAACGCTGCCTTCGATGCTAAAACGAAGGAAGAAATGATGATTTGTCGAAATCTGGGAAATTGAATATGAATAAGATGATGTTTTTGGTGGTTTTTTTGCTATTATGTTAATTAGGTCAAGAAAATGTAAATTTAACATATTTCTAATTTTCTATGGTGATGTGTGTGCAAGTGTCATTCATATCTGTAGATTTTTTGCTAATAATTCAACAATAGTACTGTGTTAGGAGTAGGAGTAGGAGTAGGAGAATGAAATGTTTAAAGGGGTTTTGGAACTTCTAAATAGAAATAGGATTATGTAAGTATTTTGACATCAAGCAAGTTCAATTTTAAACTTTAGCTCCAAATGGACAGAATTGATTTCGGAGCCAAATTCAATTTGGTGGCAAAAAATTTTATGGTCCCCGGAATTTCCCTTCCCCAACATCTCCGCCTCTCCTTTTTTTTTTTTTTTTCTTTTCGTCCCCACTTTCTCTATCCACTTAAACATAATCACATCATTCACATGTCTTTTACTTCTTTTAATTACTCCTAAAGAAATTCCAAATTGGGGTCTGTGCTACTAAAAATGTTGCATTTAAAACGAAACGGAGGAAGTATATATATTTTTTCTTTTACACTCCTTTGTCCACCACTCTACATATTATCAATAAAAAGTTACTTAACTTTATCTCTCATCAACTTTTTAACTAAACTAGTTATTAGGCCCGGGCTATGCCCCGGGTAAGAAAATTTTCATTTATTAATATTGTATTTTGATATGATAGCAATAAATACAACTTGGTCTAGTGGTTAAAACTTTAGTACATGAACTTGAGGTCACGGGATCAAAACCTATATTATGCAATTTCTAATTTTTTTTATTATACATGAATTGCATGAACTAAAACTTCCTAGGAAGAGCGCCACGTGGCACCGTTCCTGGCTTACGCACGCCTTTTAATATATTAGTATAGATTATATTTGATAACCATGCTACAACTTATCACATCAAATACATCTCCTAATAAGTCTTCATATCATTCTAGACGGAGAGAATACTTATTATGAAGTGCTATATTTAGCTTGTGTATTACTCTGTCAAATCAAAATAAGTTTGTTCTCTATGAAGTTATTAATACAAATAAAATAATGTATTGATATTTTTAATAAGTTACATATATTATGGGATAGGAACTGGTTTTTTTTTTGGAGGGGAAGAAACCGGTTGTTAATTGTAGCGAATAGCATGAAATAGATGAATTAATTGCAAAACTTGATTTTGAATTTGAATTTGAACTTGCATGGATTTCAAAACCTCAAACAAGTTGTGAATCTTGAATTTGAAATGTGGGGGATATGGAAAATAATCGACTTAGGATTGCGATAATATACAATTCACCATTTTGTAGAGAGTAAGATGAGCTAGTGAAGAGACGTTAAAGTGAAATTAAGGAAAAAGGAAAAGTGAACAGGACAACCATTAATTTATGATTGCTATAGAAACAACTGATTTACACTTGCTCCTTTCATCTATGATTGCAATGTTTTGACTACACTATTTATTTACTTCTTTGATATAACAATATCATTCATTTGCCATCAAAAGGCAATATGATACGATTTCTTACCCTATTCGACATGGAAAAAAAATTGTACTTTCTCACAATTTAATCTTGAAGATAAGCATCGATGTTTATACATATTGCTTCTGTATTTTTTTTGTTGCACTATTTACTTTTTACATTTGTCGAGACGATTCTTTAAACGTTAATATCTCTTATTGAGTGTAACAAAAATTATAAAAATTTGATATTTGGAATCCCCGCATTGAAACGAATCTAACAAGACCCTAGTTGACTATGTATTTTCTTATATAATGATATGAAATAGTTAGCTTAATAAAGTTGGTTGATGAACAGTGCCAAAAAACCAAATGGTGCAACTAAAAAAGTACGGATGTAGTATCTAATATGATCGCATAGTGGACTAAATTATAGTTCATGAATAGATGAATATTCAACAGTTGAGATAAAAAAAAAAAAAAAAAGTGGAGCTTCACAAAAAAAGAACTACTGAGATGAGATTATATGGAAATCATTCTTTTACAACCAACTAGAAAGTACAATACAACTTAATAGAGACTTATACTTCACACTGATAACCATTTATTCCACTCATAAGATTATAAATTACTTTTTTTTGGGTACAAATATCTAATAAAATTACTCATACTTAATAGATGAGGACTCAGGAGAAAACATAGCTTGACAAGACCTTCGACATTCACATCTAAAAACGGGCACACAGATTCCAATAGGCCAATTCTCTTGGTTACAAGCTTTCTTACAAGCCGAATCAGAAATGACAGAAAAGCAGCCACCTTTGAAGAACTTACTTGGTTTTGCGCATGTGGCACCATCGACCTCAACCACCATGTTCATCTCTGTCATTTAAACACAACAAAATATGCATAAATATCTTAAGGAATTTAGAAAGAAAATTCCTAAAATCGGGAATATATGTTGTTTGATTGGTTAAAATTTGAAATTTAAAGAAGGTTCAACACTTCAACTTAATGGGAAGTTTCAATTCTCGCAAATTATAGGAAGTTGATGGCCTATCGTTCTATATATGTTAACATAATTTAGTGACCGTTTGGTTAATAAGGATTTTTTTTTTGAGGGGTGGTTAATAAAGAATTAATTCCATGTAAAATTCATGAATAATTCTAAAAGTTATTTAGGTCCCGTTCTTTTGGACTGCACTGAGTCGAACTGAACTGAAATAATCATGATAATAATAATTTAAAATAACAATAACAATTAATTATAGTATTAATTTTGATAATAATAATTAATATTAATATTAATTATAATAATAATAAATACAATATTAATGATAATAATAAATGATACAACTAATAATAATTAATAATATAATAATAATTAATAATATTAACAACAATTAATAAAAATAATAATATTAATAATAAAAACAAAAAAAATGAAAACAAATAACAAAAAACTATTGATTTATAATTATAATATCAATAGTAATAACAATATTAATAGTAATATTGAAAGCAAATATAACAATTAAAATATTAGACAATACTAAACTGAATTGAAAATAAGTTCAAAAGAACAAGGTCATAGACTCATACTTCCTCCTTTCTTTTATAGATGCTACATTTTCCTTAAATGAAAATGTCATAATAGATGCTACATACCATAAATGGATTCTTTTTCACCATAAAAATCTTAAAATACTATTAAAAAGTTGGTGGTCCTCCACCTTCTCTTTTAAAATACTCATACTTTTTTCCGTAACAAATATTTTTTCATTCATAAAGTGGTAATCCCCTACTTTTTCTCTTTAACTTTCTTGAAAAATCCTCCACTTTCTCTATGTAGCATGTAAAAAAAACGGAGGATGTAGTTGATAATGAAGAAAGTAACTTCTCCCCCTTAATAAATGAAAAGTAACTATCCTTTTTTTCAACCAAACGATTCACTTCTTTTACCCTTGAAATTTCTATTTCCGGTATTTTCTTATGTGTGTTAAATAACCATTTATAGTATAATATTGTAAACTTATTGAAACTTTTTAGCTACCAAAAAAATTTTAAATCCACGAAACTTCCAAGTAGAAGTTATTTCCCAAAACTGAAAAACCCATATTAAACATACATTAAAAAAGGATGAAGTGATCGATTACCAGAAGCGAATAAGAAGAGAAGCAAAAGCAAAAGCCCAAAAAATTTCTTCTCCATTTTTCTTCTTGGTCTTGATTAATAAGTTTTTGAAATTTAGTACGTGTATTATTACACTTCTATAGATGTATATATAGGTGAAAAAGATGGTTCAAGGCTTCAAGCACCCCCATAACTGAAACTTTAAAAGTTGCCATAAATTTTTTAATTTAATCTATTTAGCTAATTGACAACTACGACAAGATTAGTTATTAGAAGTTGCCACAAAATTTATAATTTAATTTATTTAGCTTTTTCATAAGTACGATAAGATTCCTTAATCACTAATGTGGTCGTTTACCCAACGACACAAGAAGACCAGATCTTGATTAGATTCCAGTACTCATTGTCTCGGTGCCCATTGATATATCATAAATTCATATATCTAGATTGGAAAAAATAATAATAATTCATATATCTAGATCTAGGCCCAGGTTGTATGCTTGTATCCACTGGCGGCTAAGGTGGCTAAAGTCATGTACAGAGTGAGCAATTATATAGACTAACAAAATATAAAGGCCAAATTCTATTGGTTATCTGTCTAAAGTAAAAAAGTTAAATCTAACTATAGGTCATTTGTTTCCAATTTATCGAGTGTAATGTTGAAAGTAAATTCAAACAGGTTACTTTATATCTAGCGTTTTACTTAGCTTCTTCCTGTTATCCAAAAGAAAGTCTCCCACTATGACTCTTCCGTCTCTTACTTCTATTTACTGCTTAATCCTTATGATTGAATTTAGCACAGGACCCTTAACTTGTACGAGACTACCCTGCTTGTATCTCCATTAGGCATGGCAAAAGCTAACCCAACCCGACTTGAAATTAGCGGGTTTGGGTTGAGTTTTTCAACCCGTTAGTTAAATGAGTCAACTTGAACCCAATCTGAAAAGATAATGAGTCAGGTTTAGGTCGAAATTTTTGACCTGAAAATGACCCGCGCATGACCTGGTTTTCAAATGGGTCAAAATTAGGTCGGGTCAACCCGGATAATTACGGTTAAAAAAAAGAAATTGTTGGTTTACCCAGCTCAAAATCAAATTCTTAAGTTTAACCTAAGTCTCCTAACCCTATAACTCTAATGCAGTCATTCCACTCACCCCTCTCTCTCTCACAATCTCTCTCACTCTTACATTCTCAATCTCTCTTCTTCGGTTGCTCGTGCTCACTCACAAGTCTTCTTCGTTGCTCTTCATCTAGACATCAACATCAGGTATTTTCTGCAATTCGTGCTTTTTTCCTTTTTTCTTAGCTGTTTATTTCTTCAATTCGTATTTTTCTTTGCTCGAATATTTTTGTCACATGATAATTTAAATGAGTTATGTGGTAACTAAATTCGGATGAAGATATTGTTTATGTCAGAGAAACATTAAACAAGAGTGTTTAGTTGCAGATGTCAACCACCTTAGTTGGTTAAAATCTTAGACATGGCGGTGAAATCAAATCCAGTCTACATCAATTTCCCTTGTGACTCTCTATACACCAAAAAACAAGAGTGATTTGTATTTATCTTTTACATATTCATAAGAAAGATCTTTGTGAACCTTACCCAATTTTCATTTCTATTCGACTTTCTTGTACTCCCTCCGTCCCAGAATAGTTTGATCACCTTTCTTTGATGTTTGTCCCAAATTAATTTACATACTGTCATTTTTGATATGACCCCATTATTATACTTCATCTATTTCGTTTCAAATGCAACAATTTCCTTAAATGACAGTTTCAAATTAAATGCAACGACATTCCTCTTCTTTCTATTTTTGGTAAAGTTTTTTTACTGTGAAAGTACTCTTAATGTTGAAAATTGAGCCTGATTTAAGGATATTGATTTGGACTAAACCAACAGATTAAAATCATCAGCGTCCTTTCATTAACCTAATGATTCCCACCAAAAATCAAAACATCTCCCAACTACCACCTATCCAAAACAGATCAAATTCAATTGATCTATCATCATTCATCATTCATAAAAAAAACCATTTTTATCTAGAACCCTAATCCTCGAAATTCATTCTCACTCTTCAGTCGTCTCTCTTTGTTTGAGCGAGAAGTAGATGAAAGCATTGGAATTGGTGATGAGAAAGGTTGAGAAATAGAAAGAAAGAAGAAGAGCGAGGAAGAGGTTGGTTTTCAACTCCCCATCTAATGAGTCCCCCAAACCAAACAAAGGGGAGGGTGAAAAGGAGCACCTTACTGTAGGAACTAAAACCGCTAACAATATAAATTTAACTTATCTGGAAAACCGTGGCGTGAAGAATTCACTGCCCTAAAGTTGAATTTGCCCCGCTACAACACACAGCCTCTTAGCAATCAACCTCCAGGGGTACACGGTCTCTAGTTTCCAGTGTAGATGGAAAAACAGATTGAGAACGATCTTGAATATTGCCCAGAAAAGATTTTCGAGAGAGGAAGAAGAAGGTGTTTATGTTTTCGTGTGTTTAAAGAGAACAGTAACCTCGTATTTATAAAAGGATAATAGGGTTAAAACGTGGTTACCAGCCGACTTAGTGGGAGGAGATAATGGCCCGTAATTAGGAAATAACGGCTCATTAAGGGAGGAAATCCGGGAAAAATGGTAACCTAATTACTGGCTAAAAACAACAGATTTTTAACCCAAAACTTTAGTTAAGTTAAGTCCAAAGCCCAAGGCCCAAGGCCCAAGGCCCAAGGCCCATGGCCCGGACCGGGCGGGCGCGCGCGTGTGGTGACTCCACTCACCACATGCCCACTAAAAGTCCTTTTGTCACACAACTCAAAGGGTATAGAAAGTGTAATGTATATAAACCCTTACACTACCTATTATTCTATCAATGTGGGACTCTTCACATTCTCTTTTGAAGCAACTCTTGAGTTTCCTTTACAACATTTAATATAAACTCCAACAATCCCCCACTGATTTAAAAGAGGAAAACAGGAAAAAACAGGGCTGAAAACAGATGATCTGGGCAATAGATACTGAGTTTTGAAGTATCAATGTCTTATGGACTTGAATTGACACTCAGTGCATACAAATATGTCTTACTGTCATAAGAGGTAGATTTCTCTTTGAACCTTTCATGATGTTAGCAAAACATAGTTGCGCACTCAACCTTTTTCAAATCAAGATACGTTCTCGCAAATATAATATAGATGCCCCACAATTAGCCTGGATTCTCGTGAATGCTCTAGAGAGCCTAAGCCTTTGGACTCTCATAGGGGATTGGGCGTAACCCCCACATTCACATAGGTAAGTTCATCAAGTTTGTACTGTCACAAACCACCTCAAATAAGGCTATGAACTTATTAAGAGCTTATGCTCAACCTTACACATATAACAGTAATTTAAAACAAAATACTACATCACTTTTATTAATAGGAATGGTAGTAGTACATAATAACTTGAGTTGTTTTGTGATTTCGTTTGACCCTTTGAACTTAGGAATTCCTAAGAAGGGTATCCATCACAATTCACTCACCAATAGGCTTTAAACCCATTCCTTGTGCGACTCCAGCACCATTTTTCTACAAAGGCCTTTGGTGAGAGGATCAGCAATATTCCTTCTGATTTTACATACTCGAGTGACAACACATTTTTCTAATTAGATTTCTAACTATGGCATGCCTTAAGCGAATATGCCTTCTCTTTCCATTATAGGCTTGATTATTCGCTACCCCAATTGCTGCTTGCGAGTCACACCGCATAGAAACTGATGGAGCTGGCTTCCCCCACAATGGAATATCAGCAAGCAAACTCCTTATCCATTCAGCTTCTTGACCTGCCAATTCTAAAGCAATAAACTCAGATTCCATTGTAGATTTGGCAATACATGTTTGTTTTGATGATTTCCATGATATAGCTCCTCCAGCAAGAGTGAAAACATAACCACTAGTAGATTGTATCTCATCATTATCCGACACCCAATTAGCATCACAAAATCCTTCAAGAACACAAGGTGTCCTTTGATAATGTAGACCCCAATTGGTAGTGCCTTTTAGTGTAACACCCCCAAATTTCTCTCTTTTGGAAAACTTATTTTAATATAAAACTCCTTGAGAAACTTGAGAGTATTACCGCCACGTGATAACGTTAAAGGCTTTAATACTAACTACTAACTGAACTTTAAACTAATGCAGCGGAATAACTGAACTAACTTCTCTTTATAAATATAAACTTTATTGTACAACTATATAACCTTGGAAATAAAGAAAATAAAATAACAACTACTTGACTAATTATGATTCCTCACTAGCTCCCCATATGAAGTATGCATCAACCTGTAAAATCTGCTCACCAAAAGGGTCATCACAGGGACAAAGCCATAAAACAAAACAAAACAAATGCGTGTCAGTAAAAATTGTGAGTACATGTATATGCGGAATATTAAACACTTTATTTAATCAAACTTTTGAAATATTTAATTTCAAAAAACCTTTCTGGATACTTGATAATACTTGTATAAAATAACTTTTGAAATATTTAATTTCAAAAAACCTTTCTTGGATACTTGATAATAATTTGTATAAACTCCTTGGATACTTGTATACTATAAAGTATATAACCTTGATAAAAATTCTTTTTCCTTGCCTAGGTACCTTGCCTAAAGTGTGCACACCCCCCAAGTTTAGTATTCCTTACTGAGTCTATTACGAGGGGAACTACCTTGTCCACATGACTTATACAAAAAGTACATGGGTAAATAAAATAATAGCTACCGTTCTTGTAATAAATAACAAGCCGTGGCCTCTTTATAATTGTGATCATAAAGATCATATGTCTAATAAAAATCCTTCTGAAATAATCCTCCTTTAAAAAGAATAATAATTCTTAAAACTTAGCCATACAAAGGCATAAATAAAATAACTTGCTCAAGGGTTAACCTTTGAAAAATAATAATAGTTCAAAAACACTCCTTTTTAAATATATAAACATGAAACTAAAGATCAAACTCCTTCTAAAATATTTGAATATAAATTCAAAGATAAAACTTTATAAATATATTAAATGAAAGACATAATTCAAAGTTCATAAATAAAATTTATAAACATATAAACATGTTCATATAAAACAGATGCAGTTCATAACAAAACTCATAAAAACATGTATTTCAATCCAAAATATTTTTCTAAAAACATGATACCACACTTGCAAAACAATTATTAAAGATCTACAAATACACGCACCTTGAAAATTTATAACTACTAGGAAGGAAGAGAAAGGTAGGCTAAGAGGGGAAGAGAGTTTAAACTTGAGAAAAGAGATGTATTTCTCAAATTTGGTGTGAAGAATATGATGGGTCGAGACCCCTATTTATACTAGTTGGATAGGTAGAATCGGAATAGGATTAGAAAACTAAACGATAAATTTTGGGAAAAAGATAAACTAATTTAGTTAAGATATAACTAATATTTATGATTATCCAACTAAGATTAGGAAAAGATATAAATTATCCCATAATACAAAATTATATAAGATAAAATAATAAAAGATAATTCAAAAGAACAAAAATAACAAAAACTTCATCAAACAACCGTGTATCACGCGGCATTCAACTTCTTTTTTTTTTTTTTTTTGTAAATCTTTTATTTTCTAAACCTTTTTAGATTTTCTTTAAAATACCTTTAAAATTTTGTTACCAAAGTACTTGGGTTTTAAAACTAGTAAACTTAGGCCCAAATATTTATTTGGGCTACAATTTATTTATAAATACTCAAAATCTTTTATAAAAGCCTTTTTTAATAAATAATAAGCCTTTTTAGTACATAAAACCTTTTTTAAAAGCTAAAATTTTTCTAAAAATATAAATAATAACTTACTAAAAAATATGGAGTATTACATTTAGATACTTCAACAATCTAATCAAGGCAACCCAGTGCTCCCGATTAGGATTGTGAGTATACCTGCTCAACCTACTAACAACATAAGCTATATCAGGTCTAGTATAATTCATCAAGAACATTACACTTCCAATTATTTTTGCATATTGTTCTTGTGATATACTATCACCTTTATTCTTTTTCAAATGAATACTAGAATCATATGGGGTTTTCACAGGAACACAATCAAATTGATCAAACTTCTTTAATATTTTCTCAATATAATGAGATTGATTTAAAGATATCCCATATGAAGTTCTAGTAATCTTTATTCCAAGAATAACATCAGCCTCTCCTAAATCCTTCATCTCAAAGCACGAATTTAGGAAGCACTTAGTTGTATTTACTACGTCTATATTGGTCCCAAAGATCAACATATCATCCACATATAGACATATGAAAACACAACCAAGTTCATCAATTTTGGAATAAACACAAGCATCAGAATCATTTACCAAAAAACCATTTGAAGTAATAGTTTGATGGAATTTATCATACCATTGTTTTGGTGCTTGTTTTAAACCATACAAAGATCTAATAAGCTTGCATACCTTGTCCTCTTGACCAGGAACCTCACATCCTTCAGGTTGCTTCATATAGATCTCCTCGTTTAACTCACCATTCAAAAATGCAGTTTTCACATCCATTTGATGCACAATTAAATCATGAATAGATGCAAGTGCAATTAAAGCTCTAATGGTGGCTACCTTGGTCACAGGAGAATAAGTATCAAAGAAGTCTAACCCTTGTTTTTGGCGATGTCCTCCAACTACAAGTCTAGCCTTATACTTATCCAAAGACCCATCAGGCTTGCATTTCTTTGTAAAAATCCACCTACTGCTTAATGGCTTACAACCTCTAGGAAGGTCTGTCAAAACCCAAGTGTTATTACTCATAATAGACTCTATTTCACTGTTAATAGCCTCTAACCAAAAACTTGAGTCTATCGATCTCACGGCCTCAGCATAGGTTCTCGGGTTCTCTTCTAACACAAAAGCATTGATATCTTGCTCATCTAAGCACTCTTTTTCAGCTAGAAAGGTAGTAATAAAATCAGGTCCGAAACTAGATTCAGTTCTAGCTCTCTTACTCCTTCTAGGTTCTAAGGTCTCACTAGATGATGCAATGTCACGATGCAAAACAGAAGAAGATGCAGCAGGCAAGCATGATTGCAAACTAACTTTCATAGGAAATATATGCTCAAAAAATTCAACATCTCTTGACTCTCTAATCGGACCAAAACCAGATGCATCCTTAAGAATGAGTCTATATGCAGCATTGTTAGACGCATAACCAATAAAAATACCATCTACAGTCTTAGGTCCAATTTTACTCCTTTGAAAGTCAGGAAGTCCTATCTTTCCCAAACACCCCCACACTTTGAGGTATCCCAAATTCGGCTTGAAGCCTTTCCACAATTCATAGGGAGTTTTATCTAACTTCTTATGGGGAACTCGATTAAGAACATAACAAGCAGAAAGGATAGCTTCACCCCACATATTAGTAGGCATACCTGAACTAATAAGCATAGCATTCATCATATCTTTAAGTGTTCTATTTTTCCGCTCAGCTATTCCATTATGTTCTGGGGTATAAGGGTTGTAACCTCATGAATAATCCCATTAGACTCACAAAATTTCTTAAGGGAAGTACCATCATATTCTCCACCCCTATCTGATCTCACCCTTTTAATCTTAAGGTCCAATTGGTTCTCTACTTCGGCTTTATAAATAAGAAATTTTTCTTCTGCCTCATCCTTAGAACTCAATAAATAAACCTTAGTGTAACGAGAAAAGTCATCAACAAAAGTAATATAGTATTTCTTTCCTCCCCTACTCATGGAATTCTTAAAGTCACCTAAGTCACTATGGACTAACTCTAATAAAGTAGAGGAACGAGACACATTTTTGTTGAATGCTTTCTTAGGGTGCTTAGCTTCTACACACACTTCACATTTATCAAAAGAAGTATTGCTAAAGTCAGAAATAAGACTAAGTTGTTTTAGCCTTTTAATAGAGGCAACATTCACATGACCTAGTCTAGAATGCCATAAAGAAACAGACTCAGCAATATAAACAGAAGCAGCAGAATTTTTATTATCAATAACAACATCCAAAACAAAAAGTCCAGCATTACAAAAGCCTTTACCCACAAAAATACCATTTCTGGTTAATACAAGTTTATCAGATTCAAAAGATAACTTAATCCCAGCTTTGTTTAAAAGTGAACCAGAAATGAGATTTCTGCGGATATCAGGAGCATGCAGGACATTCTGCAAAGCAATGGTTTTCCCGGATGTTAATTTCAGGAAAACCTTTCCTTTGCCTAAAACACTCACAGTGCTTGAGTTTCCCATGAAGATGCACTCTGATTCTGGAACTTTCTGGTATTCCTGGAACGCTTCTTTGTTGGCACAGATATGACGGGTTGCACCAGTATCCACGATCCATTCTGAAACATTGCTTACCAGATTTACCTCGGACACCACAGCAGCAATGACATCATCATCTTCAGCAAGGTTAGCTTGAGGTTTGCCATCTTTGGATTTGACTGGGGTTTCCTTCCTTTGACGGCACTCCTTGGCAGCATGCCCATACTTACCACACACAAAACAGTTACCCTTAAATTTGCCTTTTCCCTTGAAGTTGTTGTTATTCTGCCTGGTACCATGAAACTGATTTTGACCTTTGCCTTTTGGTCCTTTACCTGCAGCAGTCTTAGTTTCCACAAGATTAGCAGAACTAGAAGAATGATCAACTGATTTTCCCTTTATTTGGATACGGTTCTGCTCCTCAATTTTTATATGGGACACTAACTCTTGAAGGGTAAAATCTTTCTGCCTATGTTTTAAGGAATGAACAAAATTCTCCCAAGAAGCAGGCAATTTTCTAGAAGGCAATTGGCTTGGAAAAAGTCAGGAATAGCCATACCCTCTGTAATACTCCGTATTTTTAATACTAAAACCTGAAAACGTAGAGATAGACGAAACTTTGTCCTATGAGGAGAAACCTGTCCAGATCCTAGACCGCAAAGTGCGAAGTACGAGGAATAAGGACGTCAGAATTGTCAAGGTGTTGTGGAGAAATCAAACTACCGAGGAAGCCACATGGGAAGCCGAAGATGCAATGCGTCTGAAGTACCCTGAGCTTTTCCAAGAGGTACGTGAGTTACGGGGACGTAACTTTTCTTTTAAGGGGGGGAAGAATGCGATAGAATTTCGCGCTTTCACCCTAAAGTATGTTAATTATGTTGATTATGTTAGTTATATGCTAGTTATGTGTGAAAATTGCTTATCTATTGTGTGAACGTTAGAAAACGCTTGTGAAATTTGGGACTTAGAAGTGCAAAAGATCGTCGTTAAGACGGGCTACCTCAAAGTTTCGGGACGAAACTTCTTTTAAGGGGGGAAGCCTGTAATACTCCGTATTTTTAATACTAATTTCGTACTAATTAAGAAAATATAAAAGAATTAATAAAAAGGTATTTTAATTTTATTTACAAGTTAATAGGAATAAATTATTAGTAATATGAATTTGTTAGGAATTTCCGGAATTTTAAAAGAGTAACCTAATCGACCTAGGGTTACTACCTTTTGGAAGGGAGTATAAAAAGGAAAAGAAGATGGAATTTCAGAAAAAAAAAAACCCTAAACCCTTTCTTCTCCCTCTCTCCCAGCCGACTTTTCTCTCTCCTCACTCTCTCCTCAGCCGATTTCTCTCTCTCCCTCTCTCTCAGAGTTTTCTTTCTCTTTATCTCGGATCTCTTTCTCTCTCGCTGTTCTCCCTCTTTCGGGATTTCTCTCCTTGTGCTCTTCGTCTCCCTCGCCGTGTTGGTGCGAAGGGTGTTCGTGGTTCGAGTGCGCAGGCGAGGAGGGTCGAGATTCGGTGCGAGCCGGTCGCGAAAGAGCGGTTCGAGGGTTTTGTGTGGTTCGAACGGTGCGCAGGCGTCAAGGGTTGAAAGCTTGCGCGAGTTCGTCGAAGGGGTCGAGTTGTGCGCGAAGGTGTTCGAGGGTAGTGCGCCAAGCTAAGGTGAGGGTGCGCGAGAAATCGCGTCGTGCGAGTGTAGCTGCGCGACAGGTTGCGAGAAGGTTTGTGTGAGCGTGGTTCCGCGTCGTGCGAGCGTGGTGGCGCGACGGATCTGGGTCGCGCAAGGGGGTTTGGGCGACGGAAACCGGTTTCGGTGTTGTGCGCGTGTGTGGTGTGGTTTTCGGTCGCCGGAATTCTTTCGCCGGCGATTTCTAACGGTATAATTTTGTACTTAACTTAGTATGTCAGTTTATTAATTATTCTTATATTTACTGTTTCGTAGTTAAGAAAGGTTTGTAATTATTAATTAATAATTAGAGTTGTGTAATAATATTATTAGTTAAGTTATTGTTCTGTTTTAAGTGAAAATTTCTGGTTAGGTTTGTAATTGGAATAAGTTGGAAGTAGGAAAATTGTGTATTATTATTAGTTACATTATTATCGTTTCATGAGTAACCTGTTTCATGAAATCTGACTTTTGGACATGGAATTTACCCTTTTGGACATGGAACTTACTTTTGGACATGGAACTTACCTTTTGGACATATGACTTACCTTTTGGACATATGACTTGACTTTTGGACATAAGACAGGCTGGACTTATGACATTTTGGATGGTAAAAAGTGGACTAATGTTACTAATAACTTAGTTACTCACTAACTCTGACTTCTAAAAGACGTTAAATTCACTAGATTAGAATTATAACGAAAGTTCTGGAATAAGGTTTTAACTATTGCGTAATTCGAATCGTTAGATCGTTATGGTCTTAGTACGTAGTAGTTGTTAGTGTTATCAAGGACGTAACACTAAAGCTTTGTTTTAACGATTTAGGTCCCAATTTCATAAGCGGCTCGTTCTATTAAGTCAGCGAAAATTCTCCGTTACAAGGTACGTACGCGTACCAGTTTACTTTCAAAGCTTAGTATCATGTTTAGGTTGCAGTTCATGTTATTGGAACCTAGTACCATGATAGGGAACATTTGATTGTGATTGTTTGGTTAGACGTTTATAACGTGAAATCAATATGATGCATTGAAATATGTTGCATTGAAATGCGAAGTTCTATCGTAGTGTAACATCAGCATTATTAATCTGATCTATAGAGTAACAAGAGTGTTACTAGGGATAAGATTGAGTTTGGTAATTAAGAGAGTATGTAAATGACTCCTTAAAGTTATAAAAGAATGATTGGTAATAAAAGAAGATTATGGCGATACTTGTAGTTGGACTCCCTACAAGTATAGAACAATGGGGGGAGTGTAGGACTTGTCCTACACTCCTACGCAGGCCTACTGTGACGACAGTAGTGTCCTTATATTTTGATAACTCAAGTAGGCGGAAGGTTCCGTTCGATCTTGGGGGTATGCATACTAAGGTGATGGGTGTGAGACGGAACAAAACCGTATTTGCATTTCATCTAATAGACCAAGTTGTCTATTAAGGATTCAGTAGCCCGTATGATTCTAGTAAGATGACGGTGCCCGTTCGATGCCAAATAATGAAAGATTAAAGGATGTGAGATAACGTAGGTTCATATACAGTTGTAATGTATGCATCATTTATGTTCATATAGTTTAATGGTTCATTACGTACTCAGCATAGCTGACCCTGTGTGTTATTATGTGTTTGTTGTCCTGTGATGAACTATTGATACTTCAATGGGGAGCAGACTAGGTGAGCTGGTGCTGCTGCATGACATCAAGCATATGGGGGCTAGACTGTAGTTTGAAGTTAATTTTTGGTTTGATCATTAATGAATTTTATAGAACATTATTACATGGTTTGAGTTTGAATAAAGAGGGGTCATCTATGATTCCCGAGTTGTAATTACATTTTCTATTCCGCTGCAATTTGGTTTTGAGACAATGAATTTGAGTTACCGTATTTCTAATTATGCCTTGCGTTCCATCGCGGCGGTAACACTCCCAAAGTCGATGCGACGTAGCATTAGACGTGTATGGATTTTGGGGGTGTTACACCCTCGGCAATAATATCAGCACATAAATGTTCATACTCATGAACTTGATCAAGGACAGGTTTCTCATCATTCATAGAAAATTTCAACCAACGACTACACGCATATTTTTTAGTCCCAAAATCATTAGTCCCATACTTCGCATTCAAACCATCCCAATCTCCTTAGCATTTTTAGACTTACTATAAATCAGATAAAGGGAAGCAGTCATATAATGCAATAACATCCCACGACAGGTCTTATTATCTTTTACGAAATCCGTAACAGAATTTTCAGGAGTAACATCAACAGACAAACAATAATCAACACCAATCTGACCCAAGAAAAATTCCATTTTCTCAGACCACATCCTATAGTTTTTCCCATCAAAAGGTTCTAACTTTGACATATCAGGGACAAAGGGATTGGTTATAGGAACAACATTTAAAATACGGGTACCTTCATTAGGAATATCAGCGGCCATAATTCCGGGATTAAAAATATTTCGGAAAATTCAACTTTAGAATGTAGGAACTAAAACCGCTAACAATATAAATTTAACTTATCTGGAAAACCGTGGCGTGAAGAATTCACTGCCCCAAAGTTGAATTTGCCCCGCTACAACACACGGCGCCTCTTAGCAATCAACCTCCAGGGGTACACGGTCTCTGAGTTTCCAGTGTAGATGGAAAAACAGATTGAGAACGATCTTGAATATTGCCCAGAAAAAGATTTTCGAGAGAGGAAGAAGAAGGTGTTTATGATTTTCTGTGTGTTAAAGAGAACAGTAACCTCCGTATTTATAAAAGGATAATAGGGTTAAAACGTGGTTACCAGCCGACTTAGTGGGAGGAGATAATGGCCCATAATTAGGAAATAACGGCTCATTAAGGGAGGAAATCCGGGAAACCTAATTGCTGGCTAAAAACAACAGATTTTTAGCCCAAGGCCCAAGGCCCATGGCCCTGGCCCGGACCGGGCGCGCGCGTGTGGTGACTCCACTCACCACATGCCCACTAAAAGTCCTTTTGTCACACAACTCAAAGGGTATAGAAAGTGTAATGTATATAAACCCCTTACACTACCTATTATTCTATCAATGTGGGACTCTTCACATTCTCTTTTGAAGCAACTCTTGAGTTTCCTTTACAAGCATTTAATATAAACTCCAACACTTACCACTAGTGGTTTGTGCTTTTGAGGATGGTGGATGTTAAGCAAGAAAAGAAGGGTAAAGGAAAGTCTAGGGTTGTTGCCACTGAGAAGAATATGAATAAGATGATGTTTTTGTTGGTTTGTTTGCTATTATCAGGGACAACCATTAGTTTATGATTACTATAGAAACAACTGATTTATACTTGCTCCTCTCATCTATAATTGCAATGTTTTGACTACACTATTTATTTACTTCTTCGATATAACATATCATTTGCCATCGAAGGCATGATACGATTTCTTCCCCTATTCGACATGGAAAAAATTTCGTACTTTCTTAGAATTTAATCTTGAAGATAAGCATCGATGTTTATACTACCTCTGTATTTTTTTAGTTGAACCATTTACTTTTTTACATTTGTCGAGACGATTCTTCAAACGTTAATACCTCTTATTGGGTGTAATAAAAATTATAAAAGTTTGATATTTGGAATCCTCGCATTGAAACGAATCTAACAAGACCGTACTTGACTATGTATTTTCCTATATAATAATGCGAGATAGCTTAACAAAGTTGGTTGATGAATAGGGCAACAAAACCAAATGGTGCAACTAAAAAATTACGAAGGTAGTATCGAATACGATCGCATGGTGGACTAAATTATACTTCATTAATAGATGAATATTCAATAATTGAGATAAAAAAAATGGAGCTTCACAAAAAAAGAAGTACCGATATGAGATTATATGGAAATCATTCTTTTACAACCAACTAGAAAGTACAATACAACTTAAAAGAGACTTATACTTCACTGATAACCATTTATTCCACTCATAAGATTATAAATTACTTTTTTTTGCAAATATCAAATAAAATTACTCATACTTAATAGATGAGGACTCAGGAGAAAACATAGCTTGACAAGACCTTCGACATTCACATCTAAAAACGGGCACACAAATTCCAATAGGCCAATTCTCTTGGTTACAAGCCTTCTTACAAGCCGAATCAGAAATGACAGAGAAGCAACCACCTTTGAAGAACTTACTTGGTTTTGCGCATGTGGCACCATCAACCTCAACCACCATGTTCATCTCTGTCATTTAAACACAACAAAATATAAATTTCTTAAGGAATTAAAAAAGAAGATTCCTAAAATCGGGAATATATGGATGTTGTTTGATTGGTTAAAATTTGAAAATTTAAGAAGATTCAACACTTCAACTTAATGGGAAGTTTCAATTCTCGCAAATTATAGGAAGTTGTTGGCCCATCGTTCTATATATATTAATATAACTTAGTGATCGTTTGGTTAATAATGATTTTCTTGAAGGGTGGTTGATAAGGAATTAATTCCATGTAAATTTCATGAATAATAGTTCTAAAAGTAACGTAGGCCCCGTTCTTTTGGATTGGAATGGGCCGAATTGAACTGAAATAATAATAATAATTAATATTAATTATAATAATTAGTAGTTATAATAGTAATTGATATAGTATTAATAATAATACTAATAAATAATATAGTATTAATAATAAATAAATAACATAATTAATTCTAATTACTATAGTTATCATAATCAATAATTTAATAATAATTAATAATAATAACAATTATTGATAATAACTAAAATTAATAATAAAAAAATAATAAAAAATAATGAAAATTAAAAAAAATATTTTTCATGATTATATTATTAATAATAGTAACAATATTAATAATAATACTGAAAGCAAATAGAATAATTAAAATATTAAACAAGACTGAATTGAATCAAACTGAAATTAAGTTCAAAAGAACAAGACCTTAGTTGTTGATCTCTATTATACTCCCTCTGTATTTTTTTATCTTTCCTACTTTGACTTTGCACGTTTGCCAATGCACTTATTCTACGTTAAATATCTTTCATTACATATTAGTAAAAATTATAATAATTGAATATTAATAAAGTACTCATTGAGACGAATCAAACAAGACCCCACATGACCATATTTTTTCTTATATATTGAGAAAAATCTAAAAGATTCTCTCTAATTGTGAATAGTGTCAAGATTCTAAGTGAGAAAGATAAAAAAATACAGAGGGAGTATAAGGCAACACATGGGGGACACCAAAAGATAGAAAAAGAAATAAAAGAAAAAAAAATAGAGGATAACTAAATGTTTCATTTGAATGAAAAAAGGGGAAAAAGTAGGACATTTAAACTAAACATCAATCTTTTGAGAAAATAAAATGAAAGACAGTTTTCTACCCAATTAATTTTATTTTCTACTTCATTTATTATCACACGTTATCGCACGCATTGCGTGCATTTAAGACTAGTAATGAATAAAGTAACTTCTCCCCCTTAATAAATAGAAAATAATATTATTTTTTTTAACCAAACAACTCACTTCTTTTACACTTAAAACTAGTGTTTAGGCCCGGGTGATGCCTCGGGGTTTTTTCTGTATTACAATTTAGTAGTAGTTGAATAAGTCATCTCATACTCATTTAAAATGTTATGTCATTCATTATATGAATTTCGAAACTTCTCTTTTCATACATCATCATTAATTTTGATTAAATAAGAACTAATAGTATAGTGGAGTGATGGTTGTATAATATAAGGGCAGTACTGTAGTAGTCAACAATGCTCTTCAAATGGTATCATGTATACATAATTAATTTTAATAAACATGCAAATTTATTTATTTTTAAGGATGGAAGGGATATGTTTAATAACATTAATTAATTACAGCACATATTTGTAATTTTGTGGAAACATGGATCACTAAGAGATGTTAGATGAGATGGTGATTCTTTGATAAACCCTTACATAAGGTCAGGGGTTCGAGTCCAAGCTTCAACATATTTATTTTTAAATAATGACCACTTGACTTTGTTGGTTAACAAACACTCACGTGGCAAAATTCTGGTGGCAGGAGGAGGGTGCCACGTGACGCATCGACGTTGTTACGCACGCCTTTTAATATATCTGTATAAATTTCTATTTTCGGTATTTTCTTATGTGTATTAAATAACCATTTATAGTAGAACATTGTAAAACTTATTCAAACTTTTTAGCTACCAAACACATTTTAAATCCACGAAACTTCCAAGTAGAAGTTATTTCCCAAAACTGAAGAACACATATCAATAAACATACATTAAGAAAGGAGGAAGTGATCAATTACCGGAAGCGAATAAGAAGAGAAGCAAAAGCAAAAGCCCAAAAAATTTCTTCTCCATTTTTCTTGGTCTTGATTACTAGGTTTTAAAATTTAGTACGTGTATTAGTATGTATTATGTACACTTCTATAGATGTATATATAGGTGAAAAAGATGGTTTGCGTCATGGTTCAAACACCCCCATAATTGAAACTTTAGGAGTTGGCATAAAATTTCTTTTTAAATTTATTTAGCTAATTGGTAAGTACGAAAAGATTAATTATTAGAAGTTGGCACAAATGGTTTAATTTATTTAGCTATTTGATAAGTACGACAAGATTAGGTATGGTAATTCCTAATGTGGTCCTTTACCCAACAGACACAACACAAGAACACTAGATC
Organism: Beta vulgaris subsp. vulgaris; assembly: GCF_026745355.1. Lineage (NCBI taxonomy): Eukaryota > Viridiplantae > Streptophyta > Magnoliopsida > Caryophyllales > Amaranthaceae > Beta > Beta vulgaris. Next base: position 66,855,893 of record NC_079207.1, read on the forward strand.
TTGATTAGATTCCATTACTCGTTGCCCATTGGTATATCTAGATCGAGGGCCAGGTTGTATGCTTGTATCTACTGGCGGCTAAGGTTGGATAAAGTCATGTACAGGGTGAGTAACTGTACAAATCTCTAAAATATAAGAGTTAAATTATAGTAGTTATCTTCCCAAAATAAAAAAAATTATAAAAAATTAAATCTAATAATAAGCTGTTTGTTTCCAATTTATCGAGTATAATGTTGAATGCAAATTCAAATAGGTTACTTTATATCTGATGTTTTACTTGGTTTCTTCCTATTCTCCAAAAAAAAATCTCTCGCTATGACTCTTTTGTCTCTACTATCTACCAAAAATGTCCATTCCTTATGATTTAATTTAGAACAGGGCCCTTTACTTACAAGACGGCCCTGCTTGTATCTCCATTAGGCCTGGCAAAAGCTGAGCCAACCTGACTTAAAATTAGCGGGTTTGGGTTGAGTTTTTGAACATGTTAGTCAAATGATTCGACCTGAACCCGACATGAAAGATAAATGGATCAGGTTCAAGTCGAAATTTTGAGCCTGAAAATGACCCGTCTGACCTGATTTTTGAATGGGTCAAATCAGGTCGGGTCAATCCGTATAAATCGGGTACAACCCGACCCGAATAATTACATTTTGAAAAAAAAAATTGTTGGTTCGCGCAGTCCAAAAACAAATTATTAAGTTTAACCTAAGTCTCCTAGAATTCTAACGCAGTCATTCCACTCACCCCTCTCTCTTTCTCACACAGTCTCTCTCACTCTCACATTCTCAGTCTCTCTTTTTCACTGCACTTGCTCACTCGCAAATCTTCGTCGTTCAGTGCTAGGGGTGTGCACAAACCGGTCCAGACCGAAATTTGGACCAGACCGGACCGACGAATATCAGATTTCTGGTCCAAATTCAGAAAATTCCGATACAGACCGGTTGGACCGGTATTTCTATTATTTTAGTAAAAAAGAAGTTTATATGTTAAAAGTAATTAAAAGGTAGAAAGTTAGAAACTTAAAAACCTACTAATTATTCTTTTAGAATTATCATTATTAATCATTAATTTTTAATATATATAATTTATAAATATATTTAAATAAAATAAAAAAGTTTTTTTTCAAAAAAAAATTTCGGTCCAACAGGTCCAGGACCCGGCCGTACCAGAATTTTTCCGATCCGGTCCTGGACCGATGTACACCTCTACTCATATTAGAGGCTTATAATTATTTTTCTTTATATATTATTGCCGACTTATTTTAAACCAATCCAACAAAATGATTGCATTTTTTTTTCATTTTTATGTTATTTTTATACGATTCTAGCTAATAAACCAAAATCTTTGAAAGCCACCAGAATGCTTTATTCGAGCACGCGGGAATCATGTGACCAAACTCGACAATAAATTTTTCGCAGAATTCTCTATTACGGCATATTTTGTAGTCGTTAATAAATTACAGTAATGGGAATGAATTTTCATTGTACCGTTATAGAGAAGCACTCTTAAAATCTCTATAAAGAGGTATTTTTTCTCTATGGGCAAGCAATCTCACTCCTAAACTTGTGTTTTTGTCTCCAAGGGGAAGCAATTTTCATTACCACTCATTACCACCTATAAAGTGGTATTGGATGCGAATGAAAATTCAAGAAGAAAAGTAGATACTTTAGGATAAATTAGCATTACCATGAAAATGGACAATGATATTCTTCACAAAATTACATACAAATTCATTCTCATTATCACTATTTATAACCAACTACCAAATGGGACAATAAGACTTAAACCCCAACTTGCTACAATGACTGTAATATTGGTACTTCACAGGAACCCGAAATACTCAAACTTTCAGCATTTTTAACAAGGGTGAACCACAGCAATCATCAAATTCATAGGAAAAGAAAGATCTTATAGTGAAAATGACAAAAGAAGTCAGAAAATCACAAAAAAAAAAAAAACAAGCAAAAGATCACAAATAGAAGGTACGACATTAAGGTGAAATTAAGGAAAGAGGGCAAGTGAACAGTGGACGGAGATTGATTGAGTGATTTTAAGGGTTTCCAACCCTTTTATTATTGAATTTTCATTGGTTAAGAATACATTAAAATATTATTTTCATATCATTTCTCCCCTCAATATTATACATATCAATATTTTACATTAATGTGTCCAATAAGGGGAGAAGAGTTACTCAAACATCTATCTCTATTATATAAGCCAAGGGATGAACTAATTGCAAAACTTGATTTTGAATTTGGATTTGCATGGATTTCAAAATCTCAAACAAGATGTGAATCTTGAATTTGAAATGTTGGGGGATATGGGAAATAATCGACTTAGGATTGCGATAATATACAATTCACCCTTTTATAGAGAGTAAGATGAGCTAGTGAAGATATGACGTTAAAGTGAAATTAAGGAAAAAGGGAAAGTGAACGAGACAACCATTAGTTTATGATTACTATAGAAACAACTGATTTATACTTGCTCCTCTCATCTATAATTGCAATGTTTTGACTACACTATTTATTTACTTCTTCGATATAACATATCATTTGCCATCGAAGGCATGATACGATTTCTTCCCCTATTCGACATAGGAAAAAATTTCGTACTTTCTTAGAATTTAATCTTGAAGATAAGCATCGATGTTTATACTACCTCTGTATTTTTTTAGTTGAACCATTTACTTTTTTACATTTGTCGAGACGATTCTTCAAACGTTAATACCTCTTATTGGGTGTAATAAAAATTATAAAAGTTTGATATTTGGAATCCTCGCATTGAAACGAATCTAACAAGACCGTACTTGACTATGTATTTTCCTATATAATAATGCGAGATAGCTTAACAAAGTTGGTTGATGAATAGGGCAACAAAACCAAATGGTGCAACTAAAAAATTACGAAGGTAGTATCGAATACGATCGCATGGTGGACTAAATTATACTTCATTAATAGATGAATATTCATAATTAATAGATAAAAAATGGAGCTTCACAAAAAAAGAAGTACCGATATGAGATTATATGGAAATCATTCTTTTACAACCAACTAGAAAGTACAATACAACTTAAAAGAGACTTATACTTCACTGATAACCATTTATTCCACTCATAAGATTATAAATTACTTTTTTTTGCAAATATCAAATAAAATTACTCATACTTAATAGATGAGGACTCAGGAGAAAACATAGCTTGACAAGACCTTCGACATTCACATCTAAAAACGGGCACACAAATTCCAATAGGCCAATTCTCTTGGTTACAAGCCTTCTTACAAGCCGAATCAGAAATGACAGAGAAGCAACCACCTTTGAAGAACTTACTTGGTTTTGCGCATGTGGCACCATCAACCTCAACCACCATGTTCATCTCTGTCATTTAAACACAACAAAATATAAATTTCTTAAGGAATTAAAAAAGAAGATTCCTAAAATCGGGAATATATGGATGTTGTTTGATTGGTTAAAATTTGAAAATTTAAGAAGATTCAACACTTCAACTTAATGGGAAGTTTCAATTCTCGCAAATTATAGGAAGTTGTTGGCCCATCGTTCTATATATATTAATATAACTTAGTGTTTATGTTTTAATAATGATTTTCTTGAAGGGTGGTTGATAAGGAATTAATTCCATGTAAATTTCATGAATAATAGTTCTAAAAGTAACGTAGGCCCCGTTCTTTTGGATTGGAATGGGCCGAATTGAACTGAAATAATAATAATAATTAATATTAATTATAATAATTAGTAGTTATAATAGTAATTGATATAGTATTAATAATAATACTAATAAATAATATAGTATTAATAATAAATAAATAACATAATTAATTCTAATTACTATAGTTATCATAATCAATAATTTAATAATAATTAATAATAATAACAATTATTGATAATAACTAAAATTAATAATAAAAAAATAATAAAAAATAATGAAAATTAAAAAAAAATATTTTTCATGATTATATTATTAATAATAGTAACAATATTAATAATAATACTGAAAGCAAATAGAATAATTAAAATATTAAACAAGACTGAATTGAATCAAACTGAAATTAAGTTCAAAAGAACAAGACCTTAGTTGTTGATCTCTATTATACTCCCTCTGTATTTTTTTATCTTTCCTACTTTGACTTTGCACGTTTGCCAATGCACTTATTCTACGTTAAATATCTTTCATTACATATTAGTAAAAATTATAATAATTGAATATTAATAAAGTACTCATTGAGACGAATCAAACAAGACCCCACATGACCATATTTTTTCTTTATATTGAGAAAAATCTAAAAGATTCTCTCTAATTGTGAATAGTGTCAAGATTCTAAGTGAGAAAGATAAAAAATACAGAGGGAGTATAAGGCAACACATGGGGACACCAAAAGATAGAAAAGAAATAAAAGAAAAAAAAATAGAGGATAACTAAATGTTTCATTTGAATGAAAAAAGGGGAAAAAGTAGGACATTTAAACTAAACATCAATCTTTTGAGAAAATAAAATGAAAGACAGTTTTCTACCCAATTAATTTTATTTTCTACTTCATTTATTATCACACGTTATCGCACGCATTGCGTGCATTTAAGACTAGTAATGAATAAAGTAACTTCTCCCCCTTAATAAATAGAAAATAATATTATTTTTTTTAACCAAACAACTCACTTCTTTTACACTTAAAACTAGTGTTTAGGCCCGGGTGATGCCTCGGGGTTTTTTCTGTATTACAATTTAGTAGTAGTTGAATAAGTCATCTCATACTCATTTAAAATGTTATGTCATTCATTATATGAATTTCGAAACTTCTCTTTTCATACATCATCATTAATTTTGATTAAATAAGAACTAATAGTATAGTGGAGTGATGGTTGTATAATATAAGGGCAGTACTGTAGTGGTCAACAATGCTCTTCAAATGGTATCATGTATACATAATTAATTTTAATAAACATGCAAATTTATTTATTTTTAAGGATGGAAGGGATATGTTTAATAACATTAATTAATTACAGCACATATTTGTAATTTTGTGGAAACATGGATCACTAAGAGATGTTAGATGAGATGGTGATTCTTTGATAAACCCTTACATAAGGTCAGGGGTTCGAGTCCAAGCTTCAACATATTTATTTTCTAAATAATGACCACTTGACTTTGTTGGTTAACAAACACTCACGTGGCAAAATTCTGGTGGCAGGAGGAGGGTGCCACGTGACGCATCGACGTTGTTACGCACGCCTTTTAATATATCTGTATAAATTTCTATTTTCGGTATTTTCTTATGTGTATTAAATAACCATTTATAGTAGAACATTGTAAAACTTATTCAAACTTTTTAGCTACCAAACACATTTTAAATCCACGAAACTTCCAAGTAGAAGTTATTTCCCAAAACTGAAGAACACATATCAATAAACATACATTAAGAAAGGAGGAAGTGATCAATTACCGGAAGCGAATAAGAAGAGAAGCAAAAGCAAAAGCCCAAAAAATTTCTTCTCCATTTTTCTTGGTCTTGATTACTAGGTTTTTAAAATTTAGTACGTGTATTAGTATGTATTATGTACACTTCTATAGATGTATATATAGGTGAAAAAGATGGTTTGCGTCATGGTTCAAACACCCCCATAATTGAAACTTTAGGAGTTGGCATAAAATTTCTTTTTAAATTTATTTAGCTAATTGGTAAGTACGAAAAGATTAATTATTAGAAGTTGGCACAAATGGTTTAATTTATTTAGCTATTTGATAAGTACGACAAGATTAGGTATGGTAATTCCTAATGTGGTCCTTTACCCAACAGACACAACACAAGAACACTAGATCTTGATTAGATTCCAGTACTCGTTGCCCATTGGTATATCTAGATCGAGGGCCAGGTTGTATGCTTGTATCTACTGGCGGCTAAGGTTGGATAAAGTCATGTACAGGGTGAGCAACTGTACAAATCTCTAAAATATAAGAGTTAAATTATAGTAGTTATCTTCCCAAAATAAAAAAATTATAAAAAATTAAATCTAATAATAAGCTGTTTGTTTCCAATTTATCGAGTATAATGTTGAATGCAAATTCAAATAGGTTACTTTATATCTGATGTTTTACTTGATTTCTTCCTATTCTCCAAAAAAAAGTCTCTCGCTATGACTCTTTTGTCTCTACTATTTACCAAAAATGTCCATTCCTTATGATTTAATTTAGAACAGGGCCCTTTACTTACAAGACGGCCCTGCTTGTATCTCCATTAGGCCTGGCAAAAGCTGAGCCAACCTGACTTAAAATTAGCGGGTTTGGGTTGAGTTTTTGAACATGTTAGTCAAATGATTCGACCTGAACCCGACATGAAAGATAAATGGATCAGGTTCAAGTCGAAATTTTGAGCCTGAAAATGACCCGTTTGACCTGATTTTTGAATGGGTCAAAATCAGGTCGGGTCAATCCGTATAAATCGGATACAACCCGACCCGAATAATTACATTTTGAAAAAAAAAATTGTTGGTTCGCGCAGTCCAAAAACAAATTATTAAGTTTAACCTAAGTCTCCTAGAATTCTAACGCAGTCATTCCACTCACCCCTCTCTCTTTCTCACACAATCTCTCTCACTCTCACATTCTCAGTCTCTCTTTTTCACTGCACTTGCTCACTCGCAAATCTTCGTCGTTCAGTGCTAGGGGTGTGCACAAACCGGTCCAGACCGAAATTTGGATCAGACCGGACCGACGAATATCAGAATTCTGGTCCAAATCCAGAAAATTCCGATACAGACCGGTTGGACCAGTATTTCTATTATTTTAGTAAAAAAGAAGTTTATATGTTAAAAGTAATTAAAAGGTAGAAAGTTAGAAACTGAAAAACCTACTAATTATTCTTTTAGAATTATCGTTATTAATCATTAATTTTTAATATATATAATTTATAAATATATTTAAATAAAATAAAAAAGTTTTTTTTCAAAAAAAAATTTCGGTCCAACAGGTCCAGGACCCGACCGTACCAGAATTTTTCCGATCCGGTCCTGGATCGATGTACACCTCTACTCATATTGGAGGCTTATAATTATTTTTCTTTATATATTATTGCCGACTTATTTTAAACCAATCCAACAAAATGATTGCATTTTTTTTTCATTTTTATGTTATTTTTATACGATTCTAGCTAATAAACCAAAATCTTTGAAAGCCACCAGAATGCTTTATTCGAGCACGCGGGAATCATGTGACCAAACTCGACAATAAATTTTTCGCAGAATTCTCTATTACGGCATATTTTGTAGTCGTTAATAAATTACAGTAATGGGAATGAATTTTCATTGTACCGTTATAGAGAAGCACTCTTAAAATCTCCATAAAGAGGTATTTTTTCTCTATGGGCAAGCAATCTCACTCCTAAACTTGTGTTTTTGTCTCCAAGGGGAAGCAATTTTCATTACCACTCATTACCACCTATAAAGTGGTATTGGATGCGAATGAAAATTCAAGAAGAAAAGTAAGAAGAAAAGTAGATACTTTAGGATAAATTAGCATTACCATGAAAATGGACAATGATATTCTTCATAAAATTACATACAAATTCATTCTCATTATCACCATTTATAACCAACTACCAAACGGGACAATAAGACTTAAACCCCAACTTGCTACAATGACTGTAATATTGGTACTTCACAGGAACCCGAAATACTCAAACTTTCAGCATTTTTAACAAGGGTGAACCACAGCAATCATCAAATTCATAGGAAAAGAAAGATCTTATAGTGAAAATGACAAAAGAAGTCAGAAAATCACAAAAAAAAAAAAACAAGCAAAAGATCACAAATAGAAGGTACGACATTAAGGTGAAGTTAAGGAAAGAGGGCAAGTGAACAGTGGACGGAGATTGATTGAGTGATTTTAAGGGTTTCCAACCCTTTTATTATTGAATTTTCATTGGTTAAGAATACATTAAAATATTATTTTCATATCATTTCTCCCCTCAATATTATACATATCAATATTTTACATTAATGTGTCCAATAAGGGGAGAAGAGTTACTCAAACATCTATCTCTATTATATAAGCCAAGGGATGAGGTGTGGTGTCCTCTTTTGAAGTGACTAAAATACCTTCTAATAGTGATTTAAAATAATGTTTTTCTTTTATAAAAAATATAGAAAATGAGAATCAATGAAACTTGCCATATGAGTAAGTCAAAAATGGAATATGCAATATCATTAATAACAAACTAGATTGACACAATCAATTCACGAAATCAATTAGAATCTTCAACCAAAAAAAGTTAGCAACATATCGTGATAACATAATATTTGATATATACAAAGTTCAAACAATATGGTTTATTAACATCTATAATTGTTAACGAACTATACTAAAGTCGCTAAAAAGAAAATTATTAAATCATCTACCAAATTTTACAGTGATAGTATTGAACAATTAAAAATCATTCACCTTTAATTTAAAAAGATAATAACATCTACAAAAGAACCTCAATAATTTACATTACTATCAAAATGTAATGTGGCTTGGAACGAATCCCACGAGATGACTCCTAGGTTATAATACACGCTTTCGGACTTTCCTGGGCCTGAGCTCCGAATCCCACGAGATGACTCCTAGGGGCAAGGGAGGTAATTGGAAAGGAGTCATGTGGCTTGGAACGAATATGTGGATGCCTTTACGTTCATTTCGAGGTCGTTTTAGGTTTCACGAGAAATGAACAAATGGGCTATTTAAAGGCTTTTTGAGGGAACACTAATGGTGCCAAGCACCTGCGCAACGTTACAAGTCACTTCGGCTTTCCTAAAAGCGTTTCGGGAGAAAATATGGCCATGACCGAACAAAGTCCAAAAAATCCCAAAAACAACCAAAATTCAAGGTTATAATACACACTTTCAAACTTTCCCGGGGTCCGAGCTCCGAATGTCGTGAGATGCCTGGACATGGGAGGTCATTGGAAAGGATTAAGGTGGCTTGGAACGAATATGTGGATGCATTTACGTTTATTTCGAGGCAATTTTGGATTTCACGAGAAATGAACAAATGAGGTGTTCAGAAGCTTTTCGAGACAATGCAAATGGTGCCAAGCACCCATGCAACTTTACAAGTCACGCCGGTACTCCTAAGAATGTTTCGGGAGAAATTATGACCAGGTCTGGAGAAATACAAAAATGTCGTAAAAACAGCCACAATTGAAGGTTATAATAGACATTTCGGACTTTCCCGGGGCCCGAGCTCCGAAATCCACGGGAGGCCTCCTAGAGACATTGGAGGTCATTGGAAAGGAGTCATGTGGCTTGGAACCAATATGTGGTTGCTTTTTAGAGGTTATTTTGGATTTCACAAGATATGAAAAAATGGTGTGTTCAGAAACTTTTCGAGGCATTGCAAATGGTGCCAAGCACCCGCACAACGTTACAAGACACGTCGGTACTCCTAGAAATGTTTCGAGAGAAAATATGACCTTGCCCGGAGAAGTCAAAAAATGTCTAAAAAACAGCCAAAATTAAAGTTTTATACATGTTTTCGGACTTTCCCGGGGCTCGAAATTCGAACGTCACGGGATGCCTCCTAGGGCATGGGAGGTCATTGGAAAGGAGTAATGTGGCTCGGATCGAATATGAGGATGCCATTACGTTCATTTCGAGGCAGTTTTAGGTTTCACGAGAAAAGAACAAATGGGGTGTTTAAAGGATTTTCGAGGCAACACAAATGGTGCCAAGCATCCGCGCAACGTTAAAAGTCACGTCGGCTTTCCTAGGAACATTACAGGAGAAAATATGACAAGGCTCGGAGAAGTCCAAAAATGTCCTCAAAAACAGCGAAAATTGAAGGTTAGAATACACGATTTCAGACTTTCCTGGTGTCCGAGCTCCGAACGCCACGTGATGCCTCCTAGGGGCATGGGAGGTTATCGCAAAGGATTCATGTGGCTTGGAACGAATATGTGGATGCCTTTGCGTCCATTTCGAGGTAATTTTGGGTTTCATAAGAAACAACAAATAGGGTGTTAGAGGCTTTTCGAGGCTACACAAATGATGTCAAGCACCTGGGAAACTTTTTACAAGTGATAACGACAATCTTAGGAATGTTTCGGGAGAAAAATATGAACGAGCCTGAATAAGTTCAAAAATTCCCCAAAAACAGCCAAAATTGAAGGTTATAATACACGCTTTCGTACTTTCCCGTGGCATGAGATCCGGACGGCACATTGTGACTTCTAGGGACATTGGGTGTCATTGGATAGGAGCTAAGTGACTTTGAGCAAATATATGGATTCATTTACATTCATTTTGAGTCAATTTTGGGTTTCACGGGATATGAACAAATGCGGTGTTTAGAGACTTTTCGAGGCAAGGCAAATGGTCCCAAGTACCCGGGCAACGTTACAAGTCATGTCGACTTTCCTAGGAATGTTTTGGAAAAAAATATGATTGGGCCCGAAAAAGTCCAAAAATGTCCCAAAAACAGGCAACATTGAAGGTTATAATACATGCTTTCGAAATTTCCCAAGGCCGAATCTTCGAACGCCACGGGATTCCTCCTTAGGACATGGGAGGTCATTAGAAAGGAGTCATGTGGATTGGAAAGAATATGTGGATGCCTTTATTTTCATTTTGAGACAATTTTGGGTTTCATGAGAAATGAACAAATGCGACATTTAAAGGCTTTTTGAGGCAACACAAATTGTGCCAAGCTCCCGCGCAATGTTACAAGTCACGTTGGCACTCCTAGAAATATTTCGAGGGAAAATATGACCAGGCCAAGAGAAGTGAAAAAAATGTCGCAAAAACAGCCAAAATCAAAGGTTATAAATACACACTTTCGGACTTTCCTGAGACCCGAGCTCCGAACGCCACATGATGACTCCTAGGGGTATGGGAGGTCATTGGAAAGAAGTCATGTGGCTAGGAACAAATATGTGGATGCCTTTACATTCATTTCAAGACAGTTTTAGGTTTCACGAGAAATGAAAAAATGGGGTGTTTAAAGGCTTTTTAAGGCAACACAAATGGTGCCAAGCACTTGCGCAACGTTACAATTACTTTGGCTTTCCTAGGAACGTTTTGGGAGAAAATATGACCAGACTCGAAGAAGTCCAAACATGTCCTAAAAACAGTCAAAATTGAAGGTTATAATACACTCTTTCGGACTTTCCCGGGGCCCGAGTTCCGAATGCCACGGGATGACTCCTAGGGTTATTGGAGGTCATTGGAAAGGAGACCTATATACAGAAAAAGAGTCGGTCTAATAATAGATCATCTAATTTTAATTTAAATTTAGGCATTTTTTTTGGTGAGACGAAGGAGAGCCACTTGAGGGGGGATATGGAAAATTACTCAAATGAGTCCTATGAGGTTTGATCCCTATACCTCAGAGATTACAGATAGGAAGTGATACCACTACTCCACCACCTCAACCTCAATTAGGCAACTATTCAAGTTCAATATTAAGAAGAGAACATACCACTTTTTGAATATAGTGAATAGTTTAAGCTATGTCGATTAACAAAAGTAAAATTAGCTTGTAACAAATTTGAACCCATGACCTCTTGCTATTATAACATGACACAATTACCATTTCAACCAACTTTTAATCATGCCTTAAGTGTCCACATTATCATATTTGTATCTTTTAAATATTGAATTTTCCTTAATAGTATATTTTAGCGAAAAATGGAAAAAAAATACATATCAAGTTCAGAAACACAATATCAACCTGGGACAACGTTCGAACCCAAATACTAGTTTTCCTTAATTTATGATTACTAGGAAAACAACAGATTTATACTTTATAATTGCAAGGTTTTGACTACACTATTCATATAACAATATCATTTGCCAATTGCCATCCAAGTCATAATATGATTTCTTCAGGTCGTGAAAAAAATTCATACTTTCTCACAGAATATAATCTTGGAGATAAGCATAGGTGCTTATATATGATACAATCACATGGTGGATTAAATTATACTTCATGAATAGATGAATATTCAACAGTTGAGATAAAAAATGGAGATTCACCAAAAAAAAAAAAAAGTACTGAGATTTATATGGTAATCTTTCATTTACAAGTAACTAGAAAGTACAGTACAACTCAAAAGAGACTTAGAATTCATCCTAACAACCATTTATTCTATATTAGTATTGGATGATAAATTATTGATTTATTGCATCATCACATTTCACAAGTAAGTACTTCATAGATGAGGATTGAGGAGCGCGCATAGTTTAACAATCCCTTCGACATTCACACCTGTAAACGGGCACACATATTCCAATAGGCCAACTCTCTTGGCTACAAGCCTTCTTGCAAGCCGAATCAGAAATGACAGAAAAGCAGCCACCTTTGAAAAACTTACTTGGTTTTGCGCATGTGGCACCATCAACCTCAACTACCATGTTCATCTCTGTCATTTAAACACAAAAAGAACACAAATATTTAAGTAATTAAAAGAAAATCCTAGAAAATGGAGGATTGTTGTTTGATTGGCTAGAATTTGAAAATTGCTTTAACTTGAGAAGTTTCAAATTTCGAAATTTATAGGAAGTTGGTGCCTAGACTGTTCTATATCATATACTTTTATAAGTGATCGTTTGGTTAATAAGGACTTAAATTTCATGAATTTTTTTATTAGAAAAGATAATTGGTCCAAAGACCAACTCTTGCTAAGTTACTAACCTGTAGGGTACATCAACTCATAGGCTGGTACAAGACTAAACAGCATAAAAGACAACATAACTAAAGGCTTATTACCACCACAAGTGAATGCCCTTACAATATATTTAGAATGAAATTGCGAACCTAATATCTCCGGGATGGTACTTCAGTAACATCTCCCTCATCTATATGTATATATCTCAAATCCAAGACAAACAAGACATTAAGTCATAAAAATACGTGTTTCAAGACTCGGACTCATGACCTCTCATTTGATATGCTAATACACTAACCAACTATGCTACAATACGCATGTTGGTTTTTGTCAGAGAAAAAACATTTAAAGATAATATATTATTTATATTTTAAAAAACACCGAAATGACAAATAATCCGGGACGTATCGCACGAGACGAGAACTAATCTATACTAATATATTAAAAGGCGTGCCTAAGCCAGAAACGGTGCCACATAGCGCTCTCCCTAAGGGAGTTTTACTCCATGTAATCCACAACAATAAAAAAATTTAGAAATTGCATAGTGTAAGGTTTGATCCCAGGACCTCAAGAACATATACTAAAGTCTTAGCCAGAAGACCAAATAATATTTAGTGTTATCATCTTAAATTATAATTTTAATAAATGAAAATTTTCCTTACCCGAGGTGTAGCCCGGGGCTAATAACTAGTTATAATACCAAAAGTTGTTTAATTTATAATAAATTAAGTCATTTCTCCCCTTGAAGAAAAAAAGAAAGCAACTACTAAATTCCTTTTACACTCAGAAATTTTTACTCTCAATATTATCTTATGTTTACCAAATAACCATTTAGTTAACATTGTAAACTTATTAATTTATTCATTTTTAGCTACCAAACAAATTCTGATTTCATTAAAATGCTAAGGAGAAGTTATTTCCCAAATCTGAAAAACCCATATCAATAAACATACATTAAACAAGGAGGAAGTGATCAATTACCAGAAGCGAATAAGAAGAGAAACAAAAGCAAAATCCCAAAGTATTTCTTCTCCATTTTTCTTGGTCTTGTTTACTTAGGTTTTTGAAATTTAGTAAGTTTATCATGTACACTTCTATAGATGTACTCCATATATATAGGTGAGAAAAGATGTTTTACGTCATGGTTCAAGCACACACCATACTTGAATTCTTGAAACTTTACAAGTTGCCAAAATTTTCTGAGTTATTTTATTTAGCAAATTGATAAGATTGATAAGATTAGTTATATGTTATCACTAACGAGGTCCAATAGGCAACGGGCACAACAAGACCAATCTTGACTACATCTACATGTCTTGATGTCTACAATCTACATTCAAATATTCATACCGACACGGTTGTAATGCTTGGATGTCTTTGTTCATGGAATGAACAGACGAACAATAGTAAAACTTGATTTGAATACGCAACAACTTTTTGATTTTACTTCCTTATTTTAATTCGAATATTGTTTAATACTATCTTTGTTCTGTTTGAATGTACACACTCTTCTTTTTACCTTTTTTTATATAGTACTACTTTATCCATATAAAGTGAAATGTCCAATCAATATTATTCACTTTTGTCCTTTATTTGGTCCCTCACCAAATACCCTATCTAAAACACCCTGTTTGGGTAAGAAAGTATAGTCTCATACCTAGTATAGGACAACTTTTCCCATATCAGTTACTTGATATGATTAGATGTAGCTCAGATATGATTTAATAGCAAACTGATATGATTTGATGTAGTCCAGATATGATTTAAGATTTTTGTTTTTTCCTTAATTTTACCCCAAAGCAAACCGTGTAGATTAAGGGCCTGTTCTCCCCATCTTATTTTCAGTTCAGTTCAGCTCTAATAAGGGCCTGATCTCCCCATCTTATTTTCAGTTCAGTTCAGTTCAGCTCCAATAAGTTCAGTTCAGTTCAGCTCCAATAAGTTCAGTTCAGCTCCAATAAGTTCATTTCAGTTCAGTTCAATTCAGTTGAGTTCAGTTCAGCTCCATTCTTTTATAACCATTTTGTTAAATATTATTATTATGTTGGTATAATTTATTTTACTAATTACTCTTATTATTATTATTATTATTATTATTATTATTATTATTATTATTATTATTATTATATATTATTATTATTATTATCATTATTATTATTATTATTTAAATATATATCATTACAATTAAGTATTATTATTATTATTATTATTATTATTATTATTATTATTATTATTATTATTATTATTATTATTATTATTATTGTTGTTGTTGTTTCTATATATTATTTTGTTTATTATAACTTTACTCATTATTATTACTATTATTATTAGGAGGAACATAGTTTAGGTCAAAGCACAAATAAACCCACTTTTTTTAGCCCATAAACCAATCAAATTGCGTCAAGACGTTTTATGATGCAATTTTCGCGGTCCAACCCAATCATTTTTTATTACTAAATATTTTTATATTATTAAATCTAATTATTAAAATAGTAATATTGATTTACTTCTTAGATGTTATTGTTATTATATATCATCATCAAGTATTAATATATTAATAAAAATAATGTAAAATAATTATTATTAATTATCATTATTATCATTAATTATTATTATTATTATTATTAATAATTTATGATTATTAATATTATATTTATAAATATCATTTAAAAATATTCAAAATACTATTATTATTATTATCATTCATTATTATTACTTATCATTATAATAATTATTTAATATTCATATTATTATTGTTTAAAATATTATTTATATATTTATTACATTCAGTTTAAATCAATTCAATTCAATTCAGTTCAGTTCAGTTCAGCTCTAATAAGTTCAGTTCAGCTGTTTTATGCCGAAGAGAACAGGCCCTAAATAAGAATGGAGAGTATATTAAGCTGCAATATTTACCTAGTAGGTAGATTATCCGTCTTTAATTGATTATTAGAAAATAATCGGTTATAGTGAGTTGAATTGCACCATAAATTTATAACTATTAGTAGTGGGTAAATTATCATGGGTAAACTAAATTTTTCGTTGTTATAGTTTATTAGGTAAAAGTTGCCTTAGTAATAGAGTTAGTAAGTTACAAATTTTATTAGGCTATGCAATTAGAATGAGGTTATTACTTATTAATTACGGTTTATGTAATCCAATCACATTAGGGGTAATTTGAGGTAGGTGTCTCTTACCCCCTCTCTTTCATTCTCAAAGAGTCTTGCCTACTAACTCGAGTTGGGTTGACCCACGTGGGGTTCTGCCCAGCAAGACCTTCTCCTTCCAAAAAAATGAGGTCTAACTCAACATGGTATAATGTCTTATCTAGACCTGCACGACGGATCTATTGGTTCATTTTTTGGTCGAATTATATCAATTTGAGTAACTATATGTCTATTTATATATTTTTATTCGAGTTCAAAATGGGTTGAATTGAGACAGATTTCGGGTTTGATTTGAAGGATGATCAAGTCGGATCACCAACTTAGACCTTAAGCTATCTAACCAACCTTAGCTCAGATACCACTTGTTAACATGCTCATTGACTTAAGATAATGTCGGTTAATTGAGGATATTACTAAACATCATGATGAAGCTCCTCCATATTTATAGGACGTATTTAGTTACTTTAAATAACCGGCATCAAGAACTATATATATGTATTGTTAGGCAACCGTTTAAGCAATCCGCCCATAGTCCATCAAAAATCCCCCACACTTTCAATATTTCATATGGCTCCGATCATGTGTAGGTTTTGTTACTATCAGTTCCGTTATGGAGATTTGGCTCTTTAAGATACTACGAGGTCGGAGATTCTAATACACATAGTGACCCAATCACTAATTCACTCATCGTCTGTGCGTTTTTTGCTTCTAATTGAGATTTTTTCCCATGTTAGATTACGTATCCACTTTCACTAATGTTCTTGCCACATATTTCCAACTCCATTATTTTTCTCAATCTCTACATCTTTCATCTACTTCCACTACGCACTCCCAATCTTAAGCAAATTTTTTCCATTATTATGTTTTTTTGTAGTACAACTCTAGCTAACTGAGCAAAATCTTTGCCAAGTCACCACTCACCAGTGATTAATTTGAGCACGCGGCAATCACGTGACCAAACTTGAGAAAAATTTCCCTAGAACCCTAAACCCCCAACTTTCTATAGTGACTGACTGTAATAGTGGTACTTGATAGGAACGCGAAATACTCAAACTTTCATCATTTTTAACAAGGGAGAACCACAACAATCATCAAATTCATCCAGGAAGAGCAAAGAGAGTGGGCATTTATAGTGAAAATGGCAAAAGAAGTCACAAAATCACCAAAAAGCAAGCAAAAGTTCACCAGTAGAAGCAGCAGAAATGGAGACAACAATCTTGTGTTGGATAAACAAGAAAAGGGTAAAGTGGGTTATAGCAAGAAATTCACAAAAGAGAAGACCCATTTTAGAACAAACCCAGTAAAAGTCGCATCTTTTGAATCCAATAAGAACAAATTTGGGGATAGCAAGAAAAAATTTGAGGTATTTTCTGGTAAAAACATGGAGAGCAATGTTGTGTTTGATAAAAGAGCAAAGGAGAAGAAAGTGGGTTTCAGCAAGAAATTTGCTAAGAATAAATTTGGTGATAAGAATCAAAGAAATGAGGATATTACATTAAACCCATCAAAAATTTCAATATTGAAATCTGATGAGAAGAAATTTGGGGATAAGAGGGAGAAATTTGAGGAAAGCCCATCAAAAGTTTCATTCTTGCAATCAGAAAAGAAGAAATTGTGGGATAAGAGGAAAAAATTTGGGGGTGATTTAGGTGCTGCAATGGAAGCTAAACCAAAGAAAAAGAAAAGGGTAATAAAGATTGATCGTTATGACACTTCAAATAAGAGGCTTGATGA
This sequence comes from Beta vulgaris subsp. vulgaris, assembly GCF_026745355.1. Classification (NCBI taxonomy): domain Eukaryota; kingdom Viridiplantae; phylum Streptophyta; class Magnoliopsida; order Caryophyllales; family Amaranthaceae; genus Beta; species Beta vulgaris. Next base: position 66,873,447 of record NC_079207.1, read on the forward strand.
TGGAAATGTGCTTAATGGTTAGTTATTTTAATTAATGCTGTGATTTTGTTATATGATCAATTTATGCATTTAATTTTTGCTGACAATATGATATATGGGTGAATATCAGATATAACTAATCAGCTGAAGAAGAAGAAGGATGTGGAAGAAGAAGAGGCTGAGAAAGTGGAATTGTCAAAGAATGCACAGTTCAGGGCAATTAAACCAAGTTCTTCAATTCTTACCTTTGTTGAAGACAATGTAATTTCCTTGCTTTTCTTGTTTGATTATTGTACTTGATTTTTGGGGGTTTTGATTTCTGATTGTTGGCTTATCATTGTTTTATTTGTGTGTGTGCTTTATGATTTGGATATTTGATAGTTATTGGGACGTAGACGCGATATTGAGCTGCGGAGGGCTGGCTATAACACTGAACTCTCAGCACCATTGGATAACATACCTTTCTCCACGAGCTCGGAGAGAGAGAGAATTGAAGAAAGTGTATGTTCATATACTGGAAACTACACATTTTTGCCCTTGCATTGTTTTGTTGTTTTGTGTTTAATATCTAAGAATTATAACTAAGGTTTCGTTAGGTGCAACTGAAAATGTATAGGTAATTTTGCTTGTTTTGAGGTTTTATACCAATGTTCATAGGTACTATACTTGTCTGTTAGTTGTATATCATTAAAGGAAAACAATATGTCTCTTTATTGATCAACAATGAGCTTCCTGGCCCTCAGACTTGGCAACTTTTAGTTTTACTTATCTTAACTGTGAAGCAAATGACATTTCCACTGTGTTTACATGAGCTATCATTGTGTTTGTTCTTCATTGTTGCCATTGTTCTGACTGTTTATTTCAGGTATTCAGGAATAGGATGGAGTTTTTTGCCGCTGCAAAAGTTTCTTCATCATTTCCCCCGCCTGATCTTCCCGAGATTGCATTTGCTGGTAACTGATTCTTTTCCTGCTTTTCATTATCTTTTCCTTTTTGCTGACCTGCCTAGCAATATTAAGACTGATGTATGCATGGACGATGAGACCTTCTTAAGCTCTCTAAAGATGACGTCCATGCTCTCCCCTTTTTTTCTAGCTATAGTGTTATCTGCAATCAGGGACGAGTCTATTGGCTATCTTAACTTAGTTTTTCCTGCATATGCTCAAATTTGCGATCCAACCTGGCCATTTATTTTGAGGCATAAACTTTGTATTTGCTTGTTGAAAAATTTGTAAATCGTCTCTCCTTTAGGAAATTGCAGAAGTCCAAAGTGATTCCTATATTTTCCCTCTTTAGGCAGGTCTAATGTTGGAAAATCATCTTTACTTAATTCACTTACAAGACAATGGGGAGTTGTTCGAACCTCCGATAAACCGGGTCATACTCAGGTTCTTTCTCATTAACTAAAGACATTTTCTCCATGTTGTAATGCATGTGTTTCACTCTACTGACAGTCAAATTGGTTAATGTTTTGCAGACTATTAACTTTTTCAACCTCGGTACAAAGCTTAACTTAGTTGATTTACCGGGTTATGGCTTTGCTTACGCAAAAGAAGAAGTCAAGGAGGCTTGGGAGGATCTGGTAAGCTAGTTGACTTTCTAACGTTGTTTGCCAAGTTCCCCAGAACTACCTTTTATCTTTGCTTCAGCTTTTACCATAACATAGAGCATGCATTGCCGACCTTATGTTCACTTATCTCAAAAAAAAGTTCACATTAGTTAATATGAGGACTAATAAGTTCATAGATGTTCATTTCACGGTCAATTAGCTCATGTAAGTTCAAATAAACTCAGTTTAGGGCCAATAAGAGCTACCAAAGTTCAATTCACAACTTCAATAAGTTCTAGTAAGTACAAATTGAAGGCCAATAATTTAGATAAGTTAACTTCAGGACTAACGGGTTCAGATTGGTATAGTTCACGTGAAAAGAACCCATCCTTATATACTGCACGGTCAATGTTTAACAAGGTTGCATTTTCCGAGTAGACAATGACAATTACTTAGTAATTGGGACGGCTAACAGTTTTTCTTGTGACATTTTCCAGAATCAAGGATTCCTGAATTCCGTTTCATTATATATTATTACTGAAATTCCCCCTCACTGAGAAGTCCACTTTGTACTGTACCATCTATGAACATTGTAATATGCGTCTGTGGTGTAGGCTTGTATCTAAGGTGTCCTGCAAGAGCATGAAATCAGTTAATAACATACAAATCTAATATCCAATATCTCATGGATCAGTAGTCATTGGCTAAATTTAGGTACAAAAGCAGCACGATGCTTCATTTCTCTCTGTTAATATGTTTCTTCAGATGTGCGTTGCATATCATGACATAAATTGGTACCCTTTGATCCCTTGAGGTGATTTAGGTCTCTATATTGTAGGTAAAGGAGTATGTATCCACAAGAATGGGACTGAAGAGAGTATGCCTTCTCGTTGACACCAAGTGGGGTATGAAACCGAGGGATAATGAACTTATTCATTTGATGGAAAGGTACAGCAGAACTTCTATGTGGTTCAATGATTTATTGCTTGGAAGAAAGTTAGCCTGTCTCCTCTTAGTTGCCTTCAAATTTTCCATCTATGATATATGCATCATTATCTTATAGTACTATAGTTTTGTGGCATTGATGGCTTGCCATTTACAATATTTTTAGTTTAAACTTTCCAATTGCCTCTTCTTTTTTCTAAAAGAGAATGTTTGTGTCGGAGGAACTGTATTTCTTATTGACAGTCGTTATTCCCTCAACTTATATTTTGTGTATTTCTTCTTAAATTTCAGATCCCAGACTAAGTATCAAATTGTCTTGACAAAAACAGACACTGTATTCCCCCTTGATGTGGCCCGCCGTGCTATGCAAATCGAAGAGGTGAGCACTTTAAGTATTACTTTTCCCGTATGAACTTGTTCTCTCTTTGAATTATAACGAATTGAAATCTCTATGTTTGTGCTTGCAGACACTCAAACAACACAAATCCCTTGTCCAACCTGTGGTATGACTTACTTGTACTAAGTCCTTCTGTATGTGTGCGTGTGTATGTTACTTTTCATAAATTAATTTCATTGTCTGTCGCAGATGATGGTTAGTTCAAAATCTGGAGCTGGCATCAGGTGTTTGAGAACGGCGCTTGCAAAAATTGCCCGATTTGTGAAGCCTTGAACCTTTTCTTTTTGCATAATGGCAGGGTTACTCACAATGTTGGTAGCCTTGGAAGTGTACTTGGTGTTTAGAGTGAGGGAACAACTTGCTGATTATAGTTTCATCTTAATTATCAGAATAGTGGTAATTGGCATTTTCACTTCAGAGTAAATAATTAGCATACCTCATGTGCAAGTTTTGAGTGAGCTGATGTACTTTGACAAGCTCTATGTCCATGATCATTGTACAAACATACCGATGAAGATAATAGCCAACATATTCTTTATCTAGAATAAAATTCGCTACCTTCACATTTTATGGTTCCCTACGTGCAATTTTGAACAATATTACTAATTTTTTTTTTTTTTTGCAAAATTAGTAAATGTGCACTTATGAAATTAAATCTGAGACATAATCTTCAAAATAAGGAAATTGATTGTTAAAATTTGCAAAATCCGACCTCAAAAGTCAAAAATGAACAATCTTTCGCAAACTTATGTTTGCAAAATACATCTATGATCTATTCTTGCAAGAAACACATCATCCACAGAAAGCAGACAACTCAAACTGAGCACAATTTTTAGGCTTTAACCTAATTATCACACAGATTGTCAGCGTAAAAACAAAATGACTCGCTTCGCTGTGACAATAAGCGAGTCACAATCAGATATATGAATAGCTTACAGGTATAATTTTGAGGGGTACAGACGTACAGTAATACAAGTCAAATAGATCTGGTTTGTAAGTTGTAAAAAACAATTACATTTGGGTTTTCCAAGATATAATATAGTGTCCAACATTAACTAAGTAGGCCTAATTCAAAAAATGAGCTCCTTGATCCATGAAAGGGCAGTACAAACATCTTCCACAGATAAACGCTTCTAATTCAACCAGCAGATTATCATGAGCAAAATTAGCATGCACAACTTTGGTTTCTATTAGAAAAAAATTATTGATACACCCATAGTGAAGCATCCTACAGCGACCCATGGACTCAGCCTTTCACCTGATTCAAGAAACAAAGAGCACGCGTCAACATCTATGCGACATGCATTTCTGACAAAACTCGCCTCAATCACACAACAAAAGTCAGGAAGCATTACACTGCAAAAAAGGTGAAATTAAACCCCTTATCCAACAGAGAAAGAGAGCAAACGCACAAAAAACTTCAGTAGAATGTTTGTAGGTTTGCCACCAATATAAGAATGGATGTATTAGACGATATTGGTAAAACAAAAATCATCTCAGAATCAGGAGCTCAAACCACTTATCTATTAACAACGAAAAGTACCAATAAGCCTTTTTTATCCTATACACGTAGAAAAAGTAACATTTGGATCTGAATGAATTACAAGTATGACTTTTATGACATATTATCAATTAAAGGGGGAAAAAGCTCTTTAACAGGTTAGATAGGTCCTTCAAGACTTCCAAGGAGATCAGTACGGAAATTTGGCATCATTAAGATGCAGGATTGCAGATTGCAGTCTGAACATGGTGATTGCATTAAGCAGGAAGTACAGCCAGTTCCCCTTATGAATTAGACTGGCCATACTGATGGTACTGTTGGCAAATTGCAAACAGTACGGGGCAGGGGAATGGTCAGAAAAGAAAAGGACTCCATCGAGTCCTTAATACCATATAACATAATACTAACCACAATTTAAAAAAGATAAGCTCTCAGTAAAAAAAAAAAAAACCATGACGACATTAGGCAATACATAATAGGGCTATAACAAGCTTACCAATCCTAGCAGCCTTCCAAAAGAAACCTCGAAACCTGTAAGGGCAGAGCAAAAAAGATGAGAACTGAAACAAAAAATAACACCTATAAAATGTAAATATACAATGCCAGACTGGATTCTCAATTTACACTAAATAAGGTATGATGTACACAGCTTCAAGCCTTCAACCCTTAAATGAAATGAGGCAGTTTGAACTTACAATAAAGTACTAACCTCAGTATAAGTGCAACAGTTTGACTTTTACACTTGCCAATCCACAATTTTGACCATATGTATCTCTAATTATATATTTGTAAAAGTCACAAAAAGTTGATATTATGAAAATATTCATTGAAACAAATCCAACAACATTTTATATGATCATTTTTGTTTTTATATATTAGTAAAAAAGATATAGTCAATATGAGGTATGTGAATAGTGCAAAAGTCAAAGTGTTGCACTAAAAAAGAAACCGAGGAAGTATTATATGAAGGTTAGACCATTATTTATAACACATCTTGGAAATCCAACAGCTTTGAGCTCGTATCTCCCAAGTACACCAGAGTTTGGAGACAACATAGCCAATATGAGGTTTTACAATAAAATTCAGCTTTTAAACTCAAAATCTCCAGTTGCCATTTAGAGCCTAATAGCATGCTAAACTCTTGAAGATTTAGCAATGTACAAGAAAAGCATCAAGTTCTGCAAACTGCAGCAAGGGTTTACTCAATGAATTCCAATACCAAGCCTGTCAGGCCTCTGGAATAGCAACGTACATGTCTGGTTTCATATCAACTAATGACAATATAAAGGTAAGAACCTTTATTAAAATCACACACAAAAGACTTATTGATGCGATCACCAAAGGTAGAAACCCCTAAGCAAGGGGGAAATATCCCTACCTTAGGAAGACCTATGAAGGGCAATACAAAACCAAATTAAAGGCTTATAGGACGGCCGGATCGCTTTCCAATTAGCATTAAAAAAACTGAAGGGTTATAAGGCCCAGCCATTTGATACTGCACCTGAAAGCTTGTAACACTGACGGGCGTTACAGATTGCTCTGGAGGACAAAGCGTAGCTACAAGTCTACAACAGTGATAGACCTTCGATTGTAAGGAGAAATTACCCACAAGAGAAAAATATCATCATGACACGGGGACAATGACATGCTCCCACATCCACCCCCTATTTTACAATGTATTTGGGCTTTTGGGTGCAAGACAATAAGTCACTTATTCCCAATTCTTGGGGTCTTGTACTTATCCAAAGGTACAATAAATTGATGCCCCAAGGAGCTGGTAGTGACCTCTCATCGGCACAGTGCAATACAAAGGGTTAAAATCAAGGAAAAGGTCAAATGTTCCGACAAAATTATATTTGTCAACCATGTATAGGAGCTTCACATATGACTGATTCCTACAAACACATATGGTCTAACCGAACGGGATACAAATTGCATGTCTAATTGTTAGTCGTATCTGCTATCTTTCCTCTTCGCTTAATCATGGCTACTTAGTCTCCAACATTAAGGACTCATTTCAATGATAGTAGATAATCAGGAGATTCCAATTCTTGATAAATAGAATATGAGTGACGAATACATTCTTGGTTACCAACAGTCACAGGTGATTAGCGAAAAGCTGAGTTGGTAGAACTACAAAAAACAACCAAGTACAGCTCCCCACAATCATTGGTATAAAACTATCTAATTTCTCCTCAATAAGTTGCAAGTCCTAAATTCATAACAGAGGCATTTCGAAGAAAATTCATAACGGAAACCAATTCCCATAAAGTGCAGCTTTTCTCAGAAAGTAAGGACCTAATTTAACATACCTAAACTTAAAATCACTCTAACTAATAGACTAATTTAACATACCTAAACTTAAAATCACTCTAACTAATAGACTAATTTAACATACCTAAACTTAAAATCACTCTAACTAATAGAAACACCTCAATCATTACTTGTAACATAATTATACGACATGATTTCACAGGAAGACCGTAATTTATACTCATCAGTCCCAAACTCCAGGATCAAATATCGTAAAGCGTCGGTTTATTGAAATTCAACTGAAGAAGCTGCTCAATTGCAAACTTGAAAATGAAAATAAACAAGCAATAACATTTAGTAATGAGATATAATAATACCCAGTTCTCTGTTCAAGGATAGCAGGAAAATGCATCTTGATATAAGTGCAGGTACAAATAGCTAGCAGCACCACCGTCAGAAAAGAGTGAAAATTGAACAACGCCGACTGCAATTTTTCCAAAATAATTTCAACTTCAAATTCACAATACTAAATATTAATTCAACCTCTTGAATAAATCGAGAAGCTAGAAATGTAAATTTACCATAATTTATTCCTCCTTTTTATGCTCAGAATCTCGTCGAATTTCTGCCGGAAAAACCCTAATTAGTTGAAATCAGCGGTTTTGCATTAGATGAGATCTGAATCATATACATAAATAAATCAGCAATACTACGTACAATATAATAGATTAGGATTAAGAGAGAGAAATTTCAAATGATTAAATTAGTGAAATAGGAGAAATCAGGGTACGGATAAAAACCCTAATTTTGAGAGAGAGTGATGATTGGAAGAGATCTCCGGCGACGGTGACGGTGATCGAGCAAAGAAATGGGAGTAGTTTTTGGCTGTTCGACTGGAAGTCTCTATAAGATCTGAAAGGACTTATTTACCCCTTCTATAGCCTTTACGGGGCATTTGGTATGACGATTTGGGAGTTTGGGGATTTGACTTTAGAGGATGGGATTGGAAATGGGAGTTAGAAGGTAGGAATTCATTAAATATATAACAATCCCTTGTTTGATATATTAGTGAGATTATGCTGGGAATATTATTATTCTAGGTTTGGTATAAGGTACTTAAGTAGGAAATATATTGCTAAATTTTAAATTTACCCATTTTAGTGAAGGATACTCTCTCCGTCCCAATTTATTTGCTACATTTTGCCATTTAGGTGTGTCCCAATTTATTTGCTACATTTGCAAATATTTTCATATATAGTACATAGGTCCCACACTTTATTTACAAATTTGCCATCACTCCCTCCTTGTTTTTGTAAATATTTCCATATATAGTACGTACATAGGTCCCACAATTTACCTATTTGCTTTTTTGTTAATTCTTGTTATGACAATGGTCCCCACTCCCTCCTTGATCTTTGTGATAAAGTGAATGTAGCAAATAAAATGGGACGGAGGAAGTAACAAAAGAAGAGCAGGCAGTATTGGTGAAGTATATTTTAATAAAAGATAAATTCGTCTTTTAATATAACCAGAAATAATCCCTCCCTAATATCTGCCCACATGTCTTATTTTGGTGGGATAAGGGGGTTTAATCCCATTCCCCTTCACATGGGAATTTAGATATCCCCTCAAACAAACATGGGATATCTACCCATGGGGATATAATATGCCATTCCCACCCCCTAATCTCTCTAAACAAACACCCCCTTAACCTTAAGACATCCAAAAAGAAAAAAAAATTTAGATGATAGATTACATAGTTTGACTTTCACGATTTTAAAGTATTTTTTGAAATGATTTAGTTATATATTATAGAATATTTTTTAAAAAAAAAACAGTTAGTCTTGTAAAAGATCGCTTATTTTTAATTTAAATTAGTCGCGGCTTAAGTCCAATATTAAAATGAGAGCATGCCACTTTTTTTTTTTGTAAATATAGTGACTAGTTTATTCTATTAGGATCAGTTTAATCTATTATGTGACCAATTTAATCTATTCATTAATGACATTCTTTAACCCATTCAGTGACTAGTTTAACGACTATTTTAATCCGTACGATAAGACTATCGAGTTATTTTTTGAAATTGTTTGTTTAGTTCGACAATCAAGAAGACAAAGGAAGGAGAAGTGAAGTGGTGACAAAAATAGTGTTAGGTTAGAGTGAAATGAGATGAACTTGCTAGAAAAACCACCTTGTCTCCCCCCTATGAGGCTATGACCCGCCGAGCTGTGATAAAACGCTAGCAGCACTTTTGTCTATAGCAAAAGCTAACATCCATGTGGCAACATATAATTAGCACACATGTTACAATATTGTTTATCTAAAACAAATTACTTTTTGCAATTTTTAAAATTGTATATCTCAAGAAATATATTTTAGAAAAAAATAAAAAAATATACCAATATTCATATATTTTCATTCTCTACAAATAGACATCCATTTTAATATAATTTCATCATATATCAGTTTTAAAATTTATATCAGTTTTAATTACCTTACGTCAAACAAGTGTATTGTTATAAGAAACAAGTGTATTGTATGGGGAAACAAGTGTATGTTAACAAATAACAAATGTATGTTAACGAGAAATAAGTGTATTGTAATAATAAGAAACAAGTGTATGTTAACAAGAAACAAGTGTATGTTAACGAGAAACAGGTGTATTGTAATAATAAGAAACAAGTGTGTTATAAGAAACAATTGTATTTTAACAAGAAACAAGTGTATTGTATTAAGAAACAAGTGTATGGTAATAAGAAACAAGTGTATGTTAACATAAAATAAGTGCATTGTAATAACAAGATACAAATGTGTTATAAGGATAAGAGTAAAATAAATATATGATGAAATTATATCAAAATGGATGTCTATTTGTAGAGAATAAAAATATATGAATATTGGTATATTTTTTTTTTTTTTTGAAATATATTTCTTGAGATATACTCCCTCTGTATTTTTTTATCTTTCTCACTTAGAATCTTGACACTATTCACAAGTAGAGAGAATCTTTTAGATTTTTTTTTTGAAATATATTTCTTGAGATATACTCCCTCTGTATTTTTTTATCTTTCTCACTTAGAATCTTGACACTATTCACAAGTAGAGAGAATCTTTTAGATTTTTCTCGATATATAAGAAAAAATATAGTCATGTGGGGTCTTGTTTGATTCGTCTCAATGAGTACTTTATTAATATTCAACTATTATAATTTTTACTAATATGTAATGAAAGATATTTAACGTAGAATAAGTGCATTGGCAAACGTGCAAAGTCAAAGTAGGAAAGATAAAAAAATACAGAGGGAGTACAAGTTTAAAAATTGCAAAAAATAATTTGTTTTGGATAAACAATATTGTGACATGTGTGCTAATTATATGTTGCCACATGAATGTTAGCTTTTGCTATAGACAAAAATGTCTATAGCTGCTAGCATTTTATCATTTTTCATGACCCGGCCCCACCCATGAAATAGCTCATCACCACTATCTTAGATGCGTGAGCTTGGCTAATCATCATAAGAAAGAATGGCCTCATTCTTCTTCAACAAAGACTTCTTTATTGATAAATAGCAATTTATTTCTCATTAAATCTACTTCCTCATTTATTTGTTGTCAATAAAAATCAATGCATTCGACCAAGCTAAGAATTAAGGTTGGCCTATTTGATTGGAGACCTCCTTCCATCCTTTTAATAAGGGTTCGATGCTTTCCAAAGGATACCCAAATTTTACCTCAAAGGATACTTATCTTACAAAAACAAAAAGTTCCACCAAAATCGCAGATGTAAAAAAAGAGCAACAACTTTTATTACTAGTATAATATAATAATACAATGTACCTCGATTGATTTGAACTTAAATAATAAATGAGAACCATACATTGTGGATACATCTTTCCCTCAATCCATCCTATAGCTTTTCTTTAATAAAAAAAATCAGAGGCCATATTTTTTTTTTGCTTGATGTCAAAAACTTGAAATTCCATCCAATATATCCTAATACTAGTTCTTAAGAGGATACTACTTAATATGTTATCATGAATCTGCAAAAATCATCATAAGTGGTGCTCTATGTTCATGTTCTTGCTTAATTAGCTTGTTTAATTGACACTTAAAATTTTGACCAAAAAACACCACAACTTACCAACATTTTTACAAAAAATAATCTTCAACCAATTTTCTCAAGATTTTCAGACACAATTTTCATCCTAGGTCGAACCTCAGGATCACCTTCAGTACAAGAAAGAGCCACATGAAAAACACCCAACACTTCTTTCTTAGCATTCACTTCTTGCAACAACATAGGATCAACCATTTCTGCAAGTGGACATTCTTCTTCAAAACCCTTCCTTACCCACTTCACTAAATCATGCATTTCATTCATATTACTACTCATTGATGATGATGTTGTTGTTGAATTTTCTGGACATTTTCCTGTTAGTAATTCAAGCAACACTACTCCAAATGAGTAAACATCCCATTTTTGTGTTGGTCTACTTCCAGGGATTTTAGCCTCTGGTGCACGATAGTTCATGTTGTTACTTTTTTCTTGGGTAACTGATTTTACGTAAGGGAGTGCTCCTCCCATGAAACCACTAGACGCGGCGGAGGCGGAAGGGTTGTTTCCGGCGATACTAATCAATCGATTTAGGCCGAAATCGGACACGTAGGGCTGAAAATCATTGTCTAGGAGGATGTTGGATGGCTTAATGTCACCATGAACAAATTTTCTAGGACTACATTCATGAAGGTAGGCTAAACCTTTAGATGTTCCTTTGGCAATTTTTAACCTTGTTGACCATGTTAGGCTTGTTGATGGTTGTCCTGTTCTCCCTGTTACAATATCAATCAACTTGTCAATTATATAGTTGAATGTAATTTATACGTGTAAATTAGATTAAACGTGCATATTGTACAAAGTAAAAGAGTATATAGTTCAAGCTAAAGGATTACATGATCATTTCTCAAATTTCATTCATCCATAAAAGAACATACCATTCATAATATAATAATATCAGAAAAAAAAATGTATTATTAGTGTGATCAAAGAACATGTATACATAATAAAAATAATTTTAATCAATAACACATTGCACATAATGCTCCCTAGTGTAGGGTTTAAGAGTTGATGTATATGTGTTATCTATTTTTGAATTACTCTCGTTGAGTTATATATGTTACCATGTTCTCATTTCATTTTATGTTGGTGCAAACTTTATCTTCATTTATCATTGGAATTAAATGTTGGACCTTTGGTCTAAATGGAGGTGCAAGACAACTAAGAATAAGGGATGACCCTTTGATATTGTTAATTTTACTACTATAAATGATTTATATATAGATGTTCGATGACAAAAATTAATTGATGGAAACCCTAAAAGAAAAGGTACAGTGATATATCCCTTAATCCAAGAAAAAGAAGGATTAACACATCTTTGGTGATAATCAAGATTTATCATTCAAGCCCCGTTTTTTTGGATTGAAAGAAATGAATTGAAATGGACTAAAATAAATTGAACTGTAGAAAGTAACTAAATTGAATCGAATTGAAATAAACTGAGAATAAGTCTAAAGAACAGGACCATATATTCATCAAAAGGAGCAACAATAACAGAAATTATTCCAGAAATTAGAGCAGCAAATGATCAACTGATATATTTTAGCAAAGACTTAAATACTAGGAAGAGAAATTGGCAATCAAAGTGCATCTACCAAAAAAGAAAAAGAAAAAAACGTCTACAAACCAAAGCAGCTTTGATTAAACAATTCTTTTATTAAAAAAAAGTTAGAAATACTTTGATGGATCTACATCTGAGAAGTGCTATATTGTCTTTTTATAATAAAATAATAGGTTTATCATATACTAAGTTTGACTAATGATCTAGTAAAGCATCCAATGTTGTTTGGCAGTTAAATTGTGCAACCAAATAAACATTTTTAGGTGGATTGACAAAAAATTGTTCTAGGTCAACTACTAAAGTTAGTACTGCCTCAGTGGCATGAGCTACATGACCCAAATTTATATGTGTAGATCTATTCTAAAGCGGACCATTAGATTATCAGATTAGACCTAAACTTTTTTTTATGATTTCTTACTAATATACATTGTTTCTCAGTGAATTGTGACAATTTCGACAACTTTAATTTATTTTCTTTTCAAAAATGGAAATAACAAGCAAATAAATGTTTTATGGGGAAATATTAGTGCAAATTCTACATAATTTAGGGGGGATTCTTTTGCTAAAGATTTATTTGATGAAATTTTCTATGCATTATTGTGCTCAATTGCTTGTTTACGTAGTTTCTAGACATGAAAATATACTTCGATAACTTATTTAAATCTTTTATTTGTTGTTTCATTCCCCATATTCGAACTTAGGTCTCCCCTCAAAAGATCATAGAACAAGAGTTAATTAATAAAATATTTACATATATTCTCTATTACATAATACGTCAAGGTACATTTTATTTCATATCAAAATAAAAGGGTGATGTGGAGGAGATACAAATACTAAATTAGAAAGATACACAAGATAATGTTTAAGATATTTTTAAATAAATAATAATCTTTATAGCCAAAATCATTTTTAATAACTTTTATTAGTAGTATAACAGATGAATCATTTTTAAAAATTTCCTAATTTAGTGGGAGACAACCTTAACTCTCAAACTTCCACAAGAGACAATGTTGTATCATGGCACCAAAGTGCCTCCCAAGGTACTATTCTACATAAACATCATTGGATGCTCACTTAGTCACTCAATGCTTGCCATAACAACTACCCACCAAAAAGAACTACTCATTGCTTCCATTTTTCATATTTATGTACAATATCGAACTTAAATAAATTACTGTACTACCTACCTTGTTCCTTAAGGCTCAAAAGTGGAGGGAAAATGTTAAGATGTTAATCCGAACGGGAACTTATCTACATTGAAGAAGAGAGAGGATGACTAACATATAAGCTTAATGTGCTACATCTTCGCCTATTACCAATTATTAGTTTTAGGATAGAATTTCATCTCGACTTGTGGGTGGTTAGTTGGTCACTCTCTTCTCCGATGTGGGCCCAAATCCCGATAATGTATTTATCAGGAAAAAAAGTGAAATAATATAAAAGGGTAAATTTGGAATTTTGTATTCATAACATTTGGTTAGTTGGCCATAAAGTTGGACACCCACCATATTGAACTCCATATATATTCCAGGACAAGATTAAGTGAGGAAGAAAGAGGACCATTAATACACTGTATGTACATACTACTACATAAACCATATTATTGGGCCATAGATATGATAACTATTTTAGATTCCCATATTTACTCATAGTGTATTAAAGTTCTTGCATAAGAGGTATGGTGGACTGGTAACTGATCGGACCAGAACTACTGGAGAATTTTATTCACCAAGGTTGCAATACATGGACTACTATTTATTCACATTTACCCTCTTTCAACCACATTCCTAACAAATAATGCAATTGGTATGGCCCACAATAACGGCACTAGGGTATAAATGTTGGCTACACCTTAGCTAGTAAGTCTAGTTGAGCAACAACTTTTGAATTATTTCAGAGGTTTAAAGCAAGACGTGTAGGCAGATCGACTTATCGAGTTCTCATTGAAATATGATTCGCACAAGCAAAGGCGCTTGTTATTCATTGCTTATTAGGGATAGCTCGAAAACGTTCAGGGTCGAAATACGACTTCCAAATTTAGTTTCGAATTAGTGGGTATTGCCAAAGAGAGTGACGATGTCATACGCATTTAAGTCAAAACTCAAAACACTATTAATTGTAAAAAGTGATGTATAATAAAACCTAAAATTAAAGCCTTTTGACTCTATAGACTATATACAATTACGAAAAACTCATTAGAGAAGTATTCGTTTTAAACAATTATGCTCATTAATCTTAGGGATTGACAATCTGTAATTCTTTTCTTTCATGTGGATAACTTTTACTTGTGTCCACACTACTTTACTGAGTTTACTCTCTCTTGAAAAGCTTGTCAAACCAATATGTAGCAGCTACTTCTTTTTCTTTTGAGGGGTATATGTTTCAGCTACTTTGCAACGAAGGGAGAAATAATCGGTTATTGACCCCATTGAAAAATTATTATCAATGGCTCTTTATCTTTTACTTTCTCCGTTTAATTTTAAATGTAATAAAAAAATATTTTATATTTTATAAATAATACCTATTTGTTATATTTAAAACAAAATAGATGAAGTATATATAATTTTCTTGTACCTTTGTGAAAATTTTCAATCACCCCTTTTGTAATGTCATGTTATTTTGCCTATTAATCACACTAAGCTCCTACACTGATTATGTTCTAGCTTTAACTACTTATTAGGCTCGGGTTATGCTCGGGGTAAGAAAAAAATTCATTTAATAATATAATACTTTATGATAATAACACTAAATACAACTCCCCTCAAAAAAAAAAAAAACGCTAAATACAATTTAGCCTAGTGGTTGAAACTGTAGTATATGTACATGAAGTCTCCGCATCAAACCCAATACTCTATAATTTCTTAATTTTTTTATTGTACATGGATTACATGAACTAAAATTACTTAGGAAATACGCCACGTGGCACAGTTTCTTGTTTTTGCACGCCTTTTAATATATTTGTATGGATCCTTTATTTATTTTCAACTATGAAAATTAAGTTTCAAGGAAAATGAGTTTGGAAACGCTTCAATAGTGCACATTTAAGTTCAACAAACAACTAGAACTAATTTAGTTAAATTCAAATATATATCAAATTATATAACATAAGCAATGTAATTTAGGTTTGTTGAAATTATTTCTTGTTCTCCACAACTGATATTTGCTAAACATGATTATTTTAGTGGAACATATAATAGCTTATTTTTCATTAACTCATATTTGCTAAACTTAATTTATTTTTGTAGAATATAGTTTATTTCTATTGAACTTATTAGGATGAGTTGAGAAGTATGAACTATGAAGCCTTCAATGATTGAGGGCTTGTTCTATTTAACTTATATTTTCTTAACTTATCGTTTTATTTAACTTTTCTTAATCTTTTGAACTTGTTTATGTCATAGACCAATTCTTAACATACCTCCAAACCACTTTTTACTAACATAATCAACGGCGAGCCCTTATTGCAACCCGTGCTATTGAATCAGCTACTTTTTTTTTCCAAGAATTAAAGTATATGAACTTTTCAAATCAACTTTCAACTCATTGTTACCTTTTACTTACTTTTTTTTTAACTTTTCTTTTTATTTTTTCCTTAACTTTTCTTATTTTATCTAAATATTTATGAAAATAAGCAAAAATAAACTGAATAGTATATATCCGAAATCATTGAACCACAAATACAATACTACAATATAAATTAGATACTACTTATATTTCTTTGTTGCCAAATAACTTTTGCCCACTCATTCTCAGCATGAACACAGACCATTAGCTATGGCCTGGTAGCAAAGATTTCTCAGCAAATGTGTGGAGTGTGGACCATGTCAAACTATAAATTACTAGAACTACTTATGTAATCAACGACATATCATAAGCTTTGCACTTGTCATTACTTGAAGCAACAAATCTATAACATGCTAGAGGACAAACATAAAAGGCTGAAAAATCTTAAAGTTCACAAACATAACACTGACTTCTCTAAAGTTAAATACTCAAACTTTACTGGACTTCCATGCAAACTAAACTAAATTATTATTATTAGCAGTCTAATTTGGGGAATTGGGGATGTTCTTGTGCTCGTACATATGGTCAATAAACTCAAATTACCTTTTACTAGTATTAGATTCCCATATGACATATAGCTAGTTAGCTACGTACTTTCTGGCATTTCACAACATGAACATGGTTCGATCTATAAATCACATGACTCTTTACTGCACAAACGATTCCATCGTGCTTTCTAGTACTTCAAGTATAGTGCTTTTGGTGGCGCGTTCATGACGTGCACAAGTCGAAAAACGCACTCTCGTAGAAACATTATATATATATGTTTCGGTTATTTTTAGATGCAACATTTGCCATTTTGATAAGTGGATCAAAAATTATCAAATGTTGCATATAAAAAAAAAACAGAGGTAATATAATGTACTTTTGGATGCATTATATATTCGACTATTCGTACTACTCTTACTATGGAAGTCATGATTGTAAACTATAAATAATAGAAGGATACAAACAAAGATCTTTAACTAAAACTAATTATATTCGAAATGTACTTACTTTGTTTTAAAATTAGTTTTTATCTTTTTTCACCAAAAAAAATAGTATCCGTCTTTAATAAGTTTTCAAAATGATACGTATATATGAATACAAAGTAACATATTTTAAAATCAACTTAATAAAAAAATCTCAAATTTGTTGTATTTAAGAGGAATACTATTATTTAGCAAGATTTTCATTGGTAACATGAGTACTACTATATTATAAATAACTTGATCAAGGATGTCTTGACCTAGTGGTTAAGATTTAGGTACTATAAACGATATGTCACAAATTTGAATCCCCCTTCCTTTTTTTGTACTGCCTTCGTGACTTATATAGATAAAAAAATTACGTATAGTATAAAAGAAAACAGAGTAATTTGGACTGACCTCGAAGAGCATTAGCAAGATTGCCATTAGAAATGAAGTCAGAAATGAGCAATTTTTCATCAGGAGCCCAATAATAAGCTCTCAATTTAACCACATTTGGATGTTTAACCTTCCCAATAGCTTGAATTTCAGCTGCAAACTCTTTATACCTTTGTTGATCACCACCTTCTCCTAACCTTCTTACTGCAACTGGTATTCCATTTCCAAGCACTACTTTATAAACTATCCCTAACCCACTTTTTCCCAACACATAAGCTGAAGCTCTCAACAATTCATCTAACTCAAATGAAAACCCTTTATCAATAGCAACTAGTTCTCCTCCTTCGCCTTCGCCTTCGCCTCCACCGCCTTCTGAGCTTCCCTTATCGGACTCGCTTTCGATATCATCGTTGCTCGGTGAGCCTCTTAAACACCCACAAAATCTTGATTTCTGGCCCTTGTGCATGTGTCCTCCTAGTTTGATAGTGCCCGTGCAACTGCAACCACTAGAATGATCTTTCTTCTTCCAGTAAAAATAAATAAGTATGAGCCCAACAAAGGCAACTACCACAGCATCTGCTGCGGATATTAGGAGGATCAGCCCCGGGCTAAGCCCCTTTCGCTTGGGGCTGATCCTCCTAGTGTTGTCGTCAGATGGTGTGTTAGTTGGGTTAGTTGATATTTTAGAACAGTCTTTCTGTAATGGGAACCCGCACAAAAGCGGGTTCCCAACAAAGGCAGTGGGCCCCTGATTGGCGAATGAGCCTATCTGGGGAATCTCCCCAGATAGGTTATTCGCCCTCAGGTCAAAGCTCACCGTCATAGGAAGATCCCCAAGTGATTTGGGGATCTTCCCAGAAAGATGATTGAAAGAGAGGTTTAAAGTCCCCGAGAGAGACTTTAACTCTCCAAGCTCCTCGGGGATCTTTCCGGTTAGCTGGTTAGATGATAGATCAAGCTGAACTAGATTCACTAACTCGTGCCAAATCCCGCCTGGTATTTCGCCGGAAAAGTTATTTCTAGCCACAATCAGCCGTTGGAGTTGCTTACATTCCTTCAAACCGTTGGGAATTTCACCAAACAAAGAATTTCCTGAAACATCCACATTTTGAATTTTTGGGAGAGAGCACATGGAGGTAGGAAGAGGTCCAGTGAGATTATTTCCGTACAAAAAAATGCTATGGAGTGACGTAGCATTGAAGATTTGGTCGGGAATCGAGCCGTAGAATCGGTTCCCATGTAGGTTTAAACGTCGTAGATAAGTAAGAGAGCCGAGCTCCGAGGGTATATACCCTTGGAGATTTTTTCCTGCGACGGAAATTCCAACTACGCGGGGATTTGGCGTAGTAGTGGAATTTCCGTCGCAAGAGACCCCGGTCCATCCACATGGATCGGGGTCATTCTCATCCCAGTCGTTAAAAATTTTCGACGAGGATGAGGAATGATCAACAGCTGACTTGAGCGACAGAAGAGCGAGCCCATCAGAAGAGAGCGAATTTACTCTAGAGTTGATCATGAAGAAAAGTAACATAGAGCAAATATGGCAATAGAGGTTCATTGTGTAATCTTTGTTTGGAAATATTTGGGGGTGTTATGTTACATGAATGTAGGAATGTAGGATGAGTAGTGTTTTGAGTGGAGTTGAATGAATGTGTTAGTTAAAAAATTTGGTGTTGAAAAAATTTAGGAGAGAGAAAGTGAGGAAGGCAAGAGTTTAAGAAGGTTGACAAGGGTTGGGTAGGAGTATTAATGTGAGGATTTGATGATATTTTTAGATGGGGGCCACAAAGCCCGCCAAGAAACACAAAAATGAAAGTGGGAGTAAAAACTAAAAAAGTGTTGATATATAATGTGAAGGGAAGAAGAGAGTAGAAGGAAAGCAAAGGTTTTAGTCTTTTATTATTAACCTCATCAAATGTGTTATGATAATATAGTGCTAGGTAGGAATTATTCCATTATGAAGGTGGATGGTGTGAATTTGAGTGCATTCAATGAGTTGGACTAGTAAAGGTTTTCTATGTTTTGATTGATTATTTAAATGGAACTATTATATGAGTTTGTTGTATTAATTTGTAGTTTATATAAGAGTTATATAAATCCTACAAAATGGATAAAATGAAAGTTTTTGGACTTATAAAATTTATTTATTAGGTTGGGTATTTTTTCGTGTTTAATTTGTGTATACTGATTTTATGATTATTGTAGGGTGAGACCAAATTTAAATTACTTTTTCATATATAGTTGAAAAGTTGTGGTCAAGATACTAAATTATTGGGAATTTTTTTGATTGAGATATCGAGTGGTTTATTTTGAAAATGAGATTGATTTAGTTTATTTATGGGAAGATATTATATACCTCACGAAAGCCCCCTAATGCACTTAACACTCGATGCCAAGCTGATGATATAGAGTTCAAATGTTCAAGAAATTACAAAAGGAATCTAATTAATTATTTAATTTAATTATTATTTTTATTATTATTTATATTTATGTTTATTTTCTATATTTTTTTAAGATGAGTAGAATTCTCTTGCAAAAAAGGAGGAAATAGAAAATCCTTTTTGCAAGGGTGAAAATCGATCCCTTGTCACAAGAGTGGAAGGAACCTTGATTTTCAAAAGGCATTACAATCATGCGGCACAGATGAGGGCCTCGATTATTTATATTTATGTTTATTTTCCATATGTAGATGTTAATTTTGGATGGTAAAAATTATAGGGATTATATTAGAATTTTTTCCTTAAATAATGCAAAAGTGGGTTTTAATTCCCAAAATATGCCCAAAAAAATTAAAATTCCCTGCGTACCGTCCACGTAGGACGGCACACGAGAAATTTTTTTTTTTTGTTTTAACCCACGGAAACCGCTACTCAAAGTAGCGGTTTAATTTTAAAATAAACCGCTACTCTGAGTAGCGGTTTATAAATATAAACCTAAATATAAACCGCTACTCGGAGTAGCGGTTTACCTGCGCAAAATATGGTAAGCAGATATCAGTTTTCATAATAAACCGCTACTCGGAGTAGCGGTTTACAAAAAAAAAAAAAAAATGATTTTACCTGAGTTGAAAAAAAAAATTCTCGGCACTTGTAAACCGCTACTGCAAGTAGCGGTTTTACTAAAAAAAAAATTCTCGTGTGCCGTCCTACGTGGACGGTACGCAGGGAATTTTAGTTTTTTTGGGCATATTTTGGGAATTAAAACCCAATTTTGCATTATCCAAGGAAAAAATTCGATTATATTAAGAGCTTGATTTGAGCCAGGACCGCAACTGTTGGCCCAAAAGAAAAAAAAATTCCAACTAATTGTGATTACGGATGGCAATGGGGCGGGTCTGGGTCGGGTCCACCTGGACCCAGACCCAGACCCGTTTATTTTTCACAGACCCAGACCCGCCCCAAACCCGTTGAGTCTAGATTTTTCAGACCCAGACCCGTTGGGTCTAGCGGGTCCATGGGTCCTTACTGGGTCCTAAATGGGTCCTTCTTAGTTTTAAGTTTTCATCACATTTTTAAATATATGAATTAAAAATTTTCCCCCTAATATATATAGGTCTTGTATCCATGGTTAAAGAATTCTCTAAATAAAATTTTAAGAATTAACTAATAAAATTAAAATGTTACAACTTATAAAGTTAATGTCTCTCATAAAATTTTAGAGTTTAGGTAAAAAAAAATTCTAATATGTAAATGGGTCCGCGGGCGGTCTGGGTCTAGCATATGTGGACCGGACCCAGACCCGACCCACACTCTTCGGGACCCAGACCCGACCAAGATCCATTGGGTCTAAAATTTCTAGACCCAGACCCTTATAAATGGGTCGGGTCCTGCCGGGTCTGGGTCGGGTCCATTGCCATCCCTAATTGTGATGTAGAAACAAGAGGGGATATCATTTATTGAGGTTCCAAGGACCACAAATTGATGGACTACCTATCTTTAAATACAGATCCAATCTGTGGAGCAGAAAATGAACCTGTTTCTTCTAATACTTTTGCATAAATTAAGTCCCACTATGTAAAATAAATATGTCAAAATCATTTCTAATTGTCTATTAATTTGTAACACAACTCACAAATAGCCACCAACAAACTTAATCTTATGTAGTATCTGGTATTAGTACTACATTATCTGAGTTCAAATCAGATGAAGATAAGTTATAGGAGAAAGAGATTGCATGTGATTAATGTTGTTAATTGGATTTATCTAGGTCAAAGATACCATTAATAGTTGAGCTCGAAACATATTCCTCTTTAATTTTGTTATTTCAATTCAAATTTGCTACTTAATTGTCTCTATCACATAGTATGACTCGTCACAAATAGGGATGATATGAAATTTCAAGCTAGAAAACCAAATATAATAATAATTCAATCTGTTTAAAAGAGCAAGTTAAGCGATCTGACCCTTTTGATAATGAGTTGGATTAGGGTTAAGTTTTCATCTCTAGCTATACAAATATAGCTCCGTCAGACCGTCACCAATGAAAAAAAATACTTTCTTCATTTTGAAGTAAGTGAAATATTTCTTTATTTTACATGAGAGTTCTTTAAGACAAGTATTTTACAGTTCAAAACGAATGAAGTATTAAATATATACCTATTAACAAGTGGTGCTAAACTAAAAAAAAAAAACATAAATTATTAAAAAAAGACCGTCTAATTTTAATATAAAAGTAGATTTAGTCACTAAGGCTCCGTTTGGTAGGGCGTAAAACGTTTTCCCGGAAAACTGTTTTCCTCTATTTTCAGTTTTACATTGTTTGGTTGCCAAAAGAGTGTAAAACCATTTTCCCTTGGGGTAAAATTACTCTCCCAAGGAGGGAAAACCATTTTCCTTTCAAAATGAAGGGAAAACTATTTTTCTTCTTTCTCTTGTACAGTCCTCTCACTACCTCCTTACTTTTCCTTTCATTTCATCATTTTTTTACATCGAACCAAACAACGGAAAACTAAATTTGGAATTGTGTTTTCCATTGTAAATTGTTTTCCATGAAAATCATTTTACACTGAAAATATTTTACGCCCTACCAAACGGAGCCTAAATGAATTAAACAAGTCACCGAACGAAATTAACCTAGTTACTATCGGGCTAATTCTCTTTTTGATATTGGACTTATCATAGTCTAATTTTAATTTAATGTCACAAAATCAGCAAACCATTTGTATCAAGTTTGACTTTAATATAATTGAAAAAGGAAAAAACACAAACCAATGATAAGGCTATTGCTTTCGCGTATTTACCAATCTACAGTTTTTAGCAAAAAGAGAAGAAAAAATGTTGCTGATTTCAATTACGTGCATCATAAGGCCTATCTTTTAATGTCATTATGTTGTGCATCAGTTTGACAAATAGGAGCATAGATGTTTGTACGTCAAATTGTGATTATTTTAATATGGATCTTAAGCTAACTATATTCCAATATGGAGTATTCATTAAGTAGGATTTTGGTGATAACATCTGATTCTCAATCATGAAATTATGCTTAGAAGCTAACGAAACTCAATAAAGAGAGAGAAAGAGAAAGGGAACATGTTTCTGTTATTTGCTTGTTTTCATATACATAAATAGTATGTTAGACAATGTAGTGGTTGGAAAATTCGAATATAAAAATTGACATAATATGGCATTACATGTGATATGAGTACCTAACGCAAGTATGTCTCATAGTTTTGTCGTCATTTACTTGAATTTCCTATCAAATTTTAAGTATCAATATATTGTAGTATTAGCTTTTTTGTCCAAAAAAAAAAAAATTCAAAATAGAACTCTCGGAACAAATCAAGTACTTCATCCGTTTCGTTTTAAATGCGACAAAAGAGTATTATTTGTGAGATATAAATTATTTATTTGTTGCGTTTAAAACGAAACGGATGAAGTATGATATTCTTTATGATTCTGTGGCGTGAATAGCTTAGCTTATCGAGTTATTGCGACATGGAGGAGGATGCATGCTACGTAACTAATGTAAGATAGGGTTGATGAAAATACTTATTTATATGGGTGCAACCAAGCTATCAAGCTATAAAAGAGGGAAAACAGAATTTTGCGCTAAGGGGAAATTGGTTATTCCATGTCCTTGAGTATATCTCTTTCTAATCTTATTTAATTACAGTGCATATTATATATAAGTTATTGTCTTTTACAATATCTTACGTACATATAAAAAAAACTTCGATTGTCACGTATTGTGATTGACAAATAAAATTATGGTTAAAACAAGTTTTGAAAAAGTTCTGTTAAAAAAAAAAAAAAAGTTTCATAGTTTTCATTTGTAAATTTTAAGATTACAAAAGGCTTTCACAATATTATAAGAGACTATACTTTTCATAAAGAGAAACAGAAATATCTATACTAATATTAAAAGACGTTTTTAAGAATGTCTATTCTAAGGCTCTAATGCAAATGTTTTTCATGTCAAACCCCTCAACTAAAAAAATAATATTGTGTAGTTACAACTTACAAGGTATCAAACACATGACCTTTAAGATAAAAAGTGAGAGCTTAACCATTGATTCAACATAACATCATTATTTAGTATTTCAAAATATAATATAATAACATCTTGTCATTATATCACAATACTTACGCAAGTAGTTAAATACTTAAGACATTAATGGTAATGATAATAGACTATTGTAGACATAAACTTTTACTATAATTTCTTGTAATTTTCAGATTACGATGTCAATTTTTTTCCTCACAAGGCAAAAATGTACGGAAAAAAACCAACCCGGGACATCGCTCGAGACACTCAATACTTTATGTTAAAATATTGAATAACTTATCTTGAAACGTTAATGCACATGTAACTATGTAAGTGGCAACCAAGATTAATGAGGCAACTAAAAAAAAAAAAGACAGATTAATGTGGATACTAAACCGTTACACATATAATAGCATATATTTTAAATTTCAAGCAAAATGAATCTGTCAATTCACCATATGCCTGTATAGAACAAGAAACAAATTGCATAAACAGGTCACTTTTAGATTTATCCTGACTTTCTACTCAAGGGATGTCATCCAATTGCAATCAAAACAAAAACAACCAATGATCGGATGGACATCAAGTATTAGCACATCCCACCAAAAGAATCGATGACACCTGAGCACAGCAGTATATAGGTTTATTGCTTGACCTAGTATTACACTATCATGAATCATGATCATCTACAACAAGGTGGCTTAAGCCTTAAAGTATAATATGTACTGTATAATACCTCTTTGGTAAATGATAATTACTTTCTCTATTGGAAAATAATTACCACAGTGTGCAACTTTTCATAATTAAAGATTCAACAACATAAGAGAAATAATTTTATACTTGTTAGATTGTTCCAATAATCTTCTGGAGCAAACACTTTGAGAGTGAGGGGATCGTAGGGGAAAACCCTCTCCAAAATACCTCTAGAAGGGATCGAACCCCCAACCTTGAGGTTGTAAGACTCTTTTCTTACCACTGGGCTAAAATTAGCTTGGTAATATACTACTATATGTGTGCCTACTATTTTCGAATATAGTGAAGATTACACCTAGGTTAAGGTCAAGGAGTCGGGAGACATGAAAACATTCTCTTTTAAATGTTATGTAATCTTTCCAAGTGAGGTTTGGAAATAAGCAAGTTCTATTCCATTGAAAGTACTATTAGGAAAGCGTTTGGTTCATATGATTCTGGTATGAGATATGGGTTTAAATTTTAAATTGAGCAAAACCTATATCTAGTATTTGTTTCATTAATCGATTGATATAAAACACATACTTCAGACCCAAAAAGTATGAGGTTTAAAACCCAAAGGGGGAGGTGGGTATGACTCATATCAATATCTATAGTTATCAAGTAAAAGAAAAAATTTCGTTTCCAAATAAAACCAAACACATGATATTAGATATCAAATTCCAAACCTATGCCACATTGGTTTCATTTATGATTCCAAACTCACACCACTATATGAACCAAACGGCTCCTAAATTTCTACCTATTCATTACACAAGTGCAAATTAAAATTCAAATGTTAGTACATAGCTTGCTAACTTTAGGTAACTCGCTAAAATGAGAGAATATTTTTTATTGTTAGGGGAAGTAGTTATAATTTTCTTAGATGGAAAATAAAACTGCCACAAGTGGAAAGCAAAATTACCTATACAAAGAGGTAGACCACAAGTTCCTCCCATATTCTATACCCTTCTGCTTAGTCTTTTTCTAATCTATCACTTTCACTCCATTTCCATTCTTCCTCGTCTCTCCAACAATTTTCCTTTAAGAAACCAAACAAATAAAAAACTAATTTATAACTGTATTTTTCCTATGAAAAAAGATCAATTATCAGAACTATCAGACATACGCATTGAGCTGGAGGAGTATTACGTGGCCAGTAGCACGAAAACAAGCTCAAATTTTGAAAAATGACAGTAGAAGACAATTTTATGAGTAGTTTCATAGAAGTTGTTTTATCCAAAAAGAATTTGAACAAGAAACTCACAACAATGAACGAACCCTATATAAACATAATAGAAAAGAAAAAAAAATAGTATCATTTGATGACAATAAATTAAAGAGATGAAAAAGTTTCACTAGAAAGCGCATGAAACCTGAAAGGAGGTAACATCTCAAAGCATTCACTTTCAGTTTTCACTAAGAATCTCTGCAGAACCCAAGCGCAATTCATTGAAGCTATGACTACAACCTCAAAGTGTTAGTTTTGCAGTACAATATAACATACAGCTGGTTCTGTTCACATGAGAACTCAATAAATCATCAGGGAACTGCAGAGAGTCACCTCGTTAAGGGCAATTCACCCAACTGATTAAAGCATTACATCATTCGGCACTTCTACGGCAACTAGAAGATACGTATTCTTCCACATCCAGTCTTAAGCTGCACCTACTTCAGCCATTTCCTGCTCTACTGTGGCAGGCACAACCGGGTAATACTGATAGTGAAGTTCTCCAACGTCATCCCCAGTGAGCTTCTTCCATCCATCAGGTCCGACATGATAAACTGCAGAGTTAAAATGGAGTTAAGCATTCCTTTAATTTTTAAAAAAAATGTTTCAAAATGTCAAGAAGAAAGACCCTACTGGACTAGTAATTGCAACCGGGTCAATCAATTTAGCTTAGCAGGTCTGGTCCTTTGGAAGCAAGGAAAAAAGATAAGGGAATTCTCGCTCCTAAACCCTTATTAGGGTCTGATACCATGACCTCAATATCATAAGCAGCATCCCTTACCAGCTACCACCTAGAAGTGGTGTTTAGGGTGACAGCTAGATGCATGAGGAAGATAAGAGTACATACCACTGACAACTCCACCACTAGCTCCATCACGGTATGTGGCATGGTAAATAGCTCTTCTGGCAAGCTCTGATGCTTCTTCAACGGTCATATCATATTGGTACCTGAAAAAGGGGGTATAAGAGATTCAAATAAAATGGCAAATGTGATTTGTGCTTGTTAACTGAAGATCTGAATGCTGATATAATACATGTATGTAAGAGTTTAAGACATGGAAACAGGAGTCCCATATAAGAATGAAGACTGAAAAGCATCCTTAGTAGTAACTCTGGGGGGTATAAAGAATGGATTTAAAGAATACTAGTCGACAATAATATGGATTCGAAGATTAGGGATGACGAATAGCCAATAGGGCTTTAATTTTTATCAAAATTAGGGGTTTCACTGTTTTGTGGCAGTTTTATGTCAGGCATCAGTTCACCCCCACCACTCATACAGCCCCAAATGCAGCCAGCTTCTCACGCTGTAAAGTTGTCACACCAATGGCACAGAAAAGGACAGATAAATGTCAGAGAGGAGGCATGAGAAAAAGCGCATGATAAGTGAAAAGGAGAATTAAAGAGCCAATGACAGCCAAAGGCATCTGCAGGCATCTTAGTCAAAAGATAATAAAAGAAGAGATATAGAGGGGGGAAATCGTAAATGCCGAAAACTTAAAAGATAGATGTTGGTTCAGGCACTAAAGCATGTAATATAAGGAATTTCCCCCACAAAAGAATATCAATTTGCTGTTTCTCACACAAAGACATCCTTCTAAGGAAACCAACCAGAAAACCAACAAATTTTCCATTCCTTAAACATTAAACAGTGGCAGAAGGCTGCAGTACTACACTAATAGGACAGCTCATACCAAATATAGGAGGTCCTATTCCGCAGATGCAACTCAGAAAGAAGAAATGACAACAAAGATATAAAAAAAATTGGTATAGCCTCCAACAAGCAGAGCCATACACGCACAATGTCATAAAGTGCACTGAAAAACATGGTCATTAAAAGAAAAGAATACTGCAAAAGATATACAGAAAAAGGGCAAAATGAGCGATCGAGAAAGAGAAGGACATGAAGTTGAAGCATAAATGAAACTGTATTTGCAGTAACAGTGGGATTTCAGAAACATCATTCCCATCTTTTAAATATTAAAATATATAAGAGGTTCTCTAAAATTGTAAGGAAGCGAACAAATTTATTTCCAGGTTTCAGAAGTAATAAAGCTGCTAGAGTCCTTCGCCAGCAAAATTATCATATTGCTCTAGAGGACGGATATACATAAAAAGTGGCAAAAAACCGTGACAAAGGAGTAAACTTAATAGCACCTCTGAGGGCAATACATTTCTCCAATACATAATAAAATAAAAGTTCAAAACACCACAAACTTAGCAGCAAGCTCTCCACTTATGAGGGCTTTGGATCACACTTAGGGCATAAAGGTCTATTCAAATATCTAATGATGTTTATATACCAATTAGATACTCAGGAATGGTGGGCAACACCAATATATGACAGCAAACTGGGCTATGATGAATGAAAAAGGTCTAAGCAGCTCTTTAAGTCTTCTCTTAACTTATTAACTTAAAGGCACACTAGTATATTACAAAAAATTCATTGTAAGTACGTGTACTCAATAAACTTAACAGCAAGCTGTCCACTTATAAGGGTTTTGGATCACAATTAGGACATAAAGGTCTATTCAAATATCTAATGATGTTTACATAGCAATCAGATACTCAGGAATCGTGGGCAACACCAATATATGACAGCAACAGGGGCTATGATGAATGAAAAAGGTCTAAGCAGCTCTTTTAGGTCTTCTGTTAACTTATTAACTTAAAGGCACACTTGTATGTTACAAAATTTCACTGTCAGAATGTGTACAGGAAATTTTAAGAGTTAATGTAGCTCACAGTGTCATGCCTACTTGTGTCACCCAAAAGCCTAAACGTACTCTTTCTCAACCTCCATCTCAAAATGAGCATCCTTTCTTTTTTCGTATGACCCCTTTTTCTGTTATAACTAGTATTTGGGCCCGGGAGTTACCCCGGGTGTTATTTTTTCCGAACTTGATATGCATTTTTCTTCCATTCGCATTAAAATATAATAAAGAAAACTAAACATTTGAAAGATACAAATATAATAATGTGGACATTTAAAGCACGATTAAAAATTGGTTGAGATGTGTAATTATGCTATGTGCAATAGTAAGATGTCATGGGTTTAAATCTTGTTGCAAGCCAATTTATTTTTGTTAGTTGACATGACATATGTACACATTGGACAATTCTAGTAGAGTAAGAGAGGTGTCACGTGGAGTGTAAACGTTGTAAGACACACCTTTTAATATATTTGTATAGATATTAGTTAGAAAACAAATATAACTACCAATCATCTTCCCCTCTTCATACTATGCTACATACTGTTGATCAAATTCTAATTATGTATCAGAATCCACACAATATGAAGAATGTTTAATAGGTCACATCGTGAAACAGAGGGAATAATAGCTTCCTACGACTTTAGGATTCAAATTGATGTGACACCACCACGTAAAGAAGATTACTAGTGTCATAGAAGAGCTGAAATTTACCCTCTGTGTGCTTTTCCTTCCAGTTCTTCTTCCCTGATCCCTACACTCCAAACCAACTAGAGGGATATGCCAAGGAGTCAAAGCAATTTGCACACATCCTGCCGCCTAATTGGCTACCAAAAGTTCCACTTAGCTGACTGATCCGATGGATTTAGGCTTGGTGCCGTAATGTATTCATGTATTATTAATATTTTCGAATTCAGGTTGACTCTGAATAGGGGGAAGAGGAGTGTGATAGATGTTTACAATTGCCTGGACGTGGAAGGTTGCAGAGCCAATATGTTTCAACCTCTCACTAGTTATTACTACTCTATTTCTCGACAAGAAATGCATCTTCTGCTGTCTTTGCAGCAAGATTGCATAGATAAAACAAAGAAGACATGGAGGCAATGTCCCAATCAGACATGAATAAAGAATAAAATAACCTTATTAAGACAAGCTAACTAAGCAATCAAATACAGAAGGATGTTACAGAAAGTCCAAGGAAAAGAGACCAACCCATTGTCAAGAACACCATAAGCATATGGTGAACCAGAACCAACAGAGAACCGCATTCCTTTGAGACGTCCTCCTTCACTGTCCACGTAATACAGACCAGGCCCCTATGAACAACATATAAATACATGACTTGTAATGGTAAATTGCAACCATAACAGCCAAATGAAATAAATTAATTAAGAATTGGTCGTTTACCGTTTCGTCCCAACCAGCAATCATTGTGCCAACAGAAAGACCCATGCCCCGGTAGTTATACAAAATGTTCGCCAGCAATTTCGAAGCACCTGTGACAGAAATTCTTCGCTTGTTTGCTAGTTCGTGTAACCGGCACTGACAAAATCACGGAGAAACTGTTATTATATCATGGTTACACATAACCTGACAACTAAAATAGCAATCTAATAACAAAAAGACTGCAACTTAAGTATCCATCTAGATGCACGTACAGACTCAAAAGCAATGCTGCAAAATATTAGCTGGTAAGAAGTCCTCACCATTGGACTTACAGGAGCTCACTGCCCCTTCTCGTGGCATATGGCATATTACTCTATTTAGGCAGTGAATTAATTTACAAATGCTACGCCTTCCCACAACATAAATTCCATAGGAAAGTGCATTTGGATTTGGGTGTGATTAAATTTGGACTACATGCTTTAAACAGCTGGCAGGGGAAGAGAGATTTAACACCCATCCCCCTCTACCCAAACGTTGAAAAAGAACCCAAAAAATAGAAAAATACATTGTTAACCAGAACAATTTAAAAATCAGTATAAGATAAGCCATGGACACATTTATATACAT
Organism: Beta vulgaris subsp. vulgaris; assembly: GCF_026745355.1. Classification (NCBI taxonomy): domain Eukaryota; kingdom Viridiplantae; phylum Streptophyta; class Magnoliopsida; order Caryophyllales; family Amaranthaceae; genus Beta; species Beta vulgaris. The sequence goes on from NC_079207.1 coordinate 66,903,822, forward strand.
CAGGACAAAACGACAGTGTTTCTCTAATTAAAAAAAATACCATCATCAGATGAGATCCAATTGCAGATGGGTCTAAAGAGATGGCATTGTGCAAAGCAAAGAGAGGAGTTTATTCAAGAGACTAGTGTTACTCCAACACCTTCATTTATCTCAAAAACGGGGTGTCGTGTCGTGTCCGACACGACACTTTACTTGGATACTTCATTTTAAACTAAAAACTTTACTTTTTTCTACAAAATAGCCGAGTCGGACACTTGAAAACCCGTATCCGAGTAGACACTCAATCCGTGTCTGAGTAACATAGCAAGAAACCATTCGGAAGAAAACATCTTCAACATAAAATAGTAGTAGTTGTAGAAACTATAAGTTGATCACATCAGATATTATACTAGTCAAAAAGGCTTTCGTTTTGCAAAAATTGCAGCAGATCTTCAATATTCTTAGATTGAGCGAAGTTGACTAAATAAGATGCTTGACTTATATGAAAATCAAGCAATTCCTCAAGATGACAAGTCAGTTCACTCTCCAGGCAATTAGTTCCCCCTATACAATTCAAGAATGAAACTTTAAAAACCATTACCTTGATGCCCAAGTTACGATGCCAAAACTGGCAGTCAGCAGCTCCACCAGCCATGGTGCCAAGCATATAGGGATTGATTTCAATGATTTTCTTCACAGATTGAGACGCTGCACATATTTTCAAACAAAATTAGCACAGCTGAACACAACAAAAACAATATAGGAATATTTATTCAACGGAAAAGTATATAAGAACTTAGGAAGAAGTACAATCCTAAAATCATGATTGGACTAGTGCAAAAGACTAAACAGCATCAAAAACTGAAACGAGAATGCTTGAATTGAAGAAGAAGACTGGAAAAGTAAATGATCACTATACTTTCATCTCAATGCCGCATGTCTATGGTCAATTCCTTGTTCAGTTTGACTAGGCGTGACAGCCTAAATCCCATTGGCTCAACTTCTAACGATAGTGAGTCATCAATATGTTCCTGGGCAGTCCAAACCGTTATCTAAAACCAAAACAATAACTTCCTCCTTGCATGTAAAAGGCCGCATTGACCTCCCCGGCTCCCCCCCCCCCTAAAGTAAATACTCTTGAGCGTTAGATACTCACATATGCCTAAATAGAGTAATATGTCATACAATTGGGATGGAGGCAGAAACACAGTGCATCTCTGAGAGGGGGATGAAAGAATACATCAGAGGCAGGAATGACACCTACTTGTAAAGCTTAGCATCTCTGCACCAATTTCAATCCCTTACAATGGTGATCGGAAAGGCTATCCAACAACAAAACGACCCTTAATATAGTCCAGAAACCAGGCATTCTGGATTGGTGATTACTCGATGGTGAAAGTAACATGTCTCGACGCTATTCTGTTTTTTCATCTTTTTTGTAATTTTATCTCAACATTAATCAGCAGCGGTAGTCAACACCAGTTGAAAAAAAAAAAAAGTGCAGCATTTTAGAATTAGATATCCAAATCCCACTAAGGGACCTCTTTTGTCATTTCTAGTACAATTTTGACCCTCCTTATCCCCCGTGGTTTTTTGCTTACTGCACATGTCAAAAGACATGGACTTCTATACAGCTTCTACCGTCCGTGGTTGGTTCTTTCCCCTCCACCCTCTCAAGCCCTCATCTCGATCATTATTTCCTCTAAAGATGTTGGCTACTTTTTACTTTGGTACTGATTTCTTTACCAATTATTTTACATAACTTTATCTTCTATGGGTCTCCAAAGAAGGGCCACACAACAATTTTATACTGCTTCATGAATCAAGATCCAGATACCCAATGCACTCATGATACCTAACCCTTGAACATCCTAAACATTACAATTTTAAGACATGAAAAACCAAGAAAAAAGGACTTAAAAGTTAAAATCTATGAAGCAAGGACACCTCTAGGACTTTGAGGTTCCTGTTTCTTAAAAATTCTAGATCCCCAATGTCTGACCACTCTATGAGCTAATGAATCCCAAAATGATAGGAAAATGAGAATTTCCAGTTTCTGAAACAATTCTGTTCAGTAAACCCCTGCTTATTTCGTGCTAGACAGCTTGAAATTTCTTTTTAGTAAGGGCATTTAAGGAATTTATGCCCATAGATAATGCTAGTCCCAAAGGACAATTAGGAGAAATTCAAGGTATAATTTCGTATAAATTCCAAATTCCCAGTTACATGTTCACAGCTTACTTACTTTCATGGAACCTCTAAAGTTAGATGATAAGTCACCAAAGTTATAGCAATTAGCAAAAAGAATAAGAGTATCAAATATTATATAGGATTAGAAGTCCAAGCAGATGCCAGTTCTGAACACAAAAATGGTGCAGTTAATAGCAGCTTTTGGACACCTTAAATCCAATAGAACATAGCATACTACTGAAGTCCAACAGAACATAACAAAATCTCTGTCCTTTTGTCCTCTCTTTCAACATTAACTAGCACAAAGGCTTAAACGACCACGAAAAACTTCACAAAATCAAACCTACACTGTTTAGAAACTAAGGAGACAATTATGAGAAATTAATTAAAACATACATATATATCCTCCCATGCTGGCTCGGGAATCAGCAGCAACAATGACACCATGTTTAAAAATAAAAGCAAGAGTTGTAGTCCCCTTCGCAGGCTTCACCATCTGTATAGCATCCTTCTGAAATCCATCAAACTGGCGAAAAACAAAAAAAATCACTTTGTAAGTCATCAAAAACTTTAACTACATTGATTAATGCAAAGTCCAAACATATAATGTCACAAAACTAACAAACACAATTACAGCACACTAGATTACATCGAGAGCATTGGGGAGCTCAAAGGATGGAGTCATCTGCAAGCCATCAAATATGACATTGCTAGACCGAAAAAGCGGCGCGGTTGATTCAAGACCACTTGTGTCAAGCTTCATATTGTTAACCTGCAACAAGAACACATTCAATAAACCTCGAAAATCTAACATAATTACAAAAATTTGTAGACAAATTATACTAAATGCAAGAAGATCCTAAGAATAAAAAACACTGAAAATTCACTAATCAGACATGAAAAAGTTAATAAAATCTAACCTAATTAAAACAATTTGTAAACAAATGATACTAAATGCAATAAGATCCTAAGAATAAAATCACGGAAAAATCACGAATCAGCTAGGAATTTTTTAAAAAAATCTAACCTAATTACAACAATTTGTAAGCAAATTATATTAAAATGCAAGAAGATTCAAAGATTAAAATCACAGAAAAATCACGAATCATCTATGAAAAAAGGTTAAAAAATCTAACCTAATTACAACAGTTTGTCCACAAATTATACTAAATGCAAAAACACTGAAAAATCACCTAATCAGCCATGAAAAAATTAAAAAATCTAACCTAATTACAACAATTTGTAAACAAATTATACTAAAATACAAGAATATCCTAAGAATAAAATCACAAAAAAAAACACTAATGAGCCATGAAAAAAGGTTAAAAAAATCTAACCTAACTTAATTACAACAATTTATAAACAAATTATACTAAATGCACGAAGATCCTAAGAATAAAAAACAGTGAAAAATGACGAATCAGCCATGAAAAAGGTGAAATTACAATGATAATCGATTGAAGAAGAAGATAACTGTAAATTGAATCAAATGATAATCAGAAATTTTTGCGCGCGATTAAAATGAGCGAACATACCTTCAATAGCAGATCGGATAGTTAGACAGTGTGTGTGAGAGAGAGAGAGATTATGGGGTTTTCGAAAAGGTGTAAAAAGGCGATGAAATTACTTATGTTAAGCAAAGGTTTCTTGCGCTAGAGTCTATCTATTTTTTTTAAAAGAAAAGTTGGGCTTTATTTGGGGTTTGCTTTTTTTCATTTTAGATATGTGGGCTATGGTGAGCTTTACCACTATAGGGCCATGGGCCTTGTTAATGTGGTTTCATTTTGTTACAAATTACACTTACCTTGAGGTCCTTCTAGCTTAGCAATTTTGTGGTCATACTCTATATTGTACACCCTAGAGATGGCAGTGGGGCGGGTCAAATAGGAGATCCATCCCATCCCCGCCCCACTAGGTTTGGTGGGGATGGGGTGGGGATAGGGATTAAAATCCTACCCGCAATGGGTGGTGGAGCGGGTATGGATCGTATGCTCTCCCCACCCTATCCCCGCCCATCCCGCCCCACATATATATGATTAAAAATCTATTGATACACTTATATTATTAATAATTTTATCTTGCAAAATATAAATATGTGGGTATGACGCAGATACGAAGCAGGTGTGGATACCCATGCGGGTGGTGGGGGTGGGGATGAAGTGGGTACGGGTACCCATGGGGGTGGTGGGCGGAGATGGGTATAAATACGTACCTGGTGGAGCGGTGGGATGGTTCTGAAATTTTCCCCCGCAATGGGTGGGGGGGAGGGATAGGGATTGGAATTTTATGTGGGTGTGGATGTACCATCCTCCGTACCCGCCCCGCCCAATTGTCATCCCTATTACACCCTGGTGTACTATGAGGGAGGTAGAGGTCTAAATACAACAAAACTTGAAAACATTGTATAAAGGTATTTTTTCGAATTTTTTTTTATTTGCTACATTGTTGTTTTGGAAATGAAGTTACTAATTTTGACCAATTATATTGATTATTTTATAAGTGAAAATATAGTCATATGTGGTCTTGTTAGATTCATTTCGACATTTAGATTCATAATATCAATTTTTTATAATTTTTACTTAAAGAAAAAAAGAGATATTAAAGGTTAGATAATGCCTTAAAAATTGTGCACAACAATGTAGCAAATAAAAAAAAAAAAAAGCAAAGGTAATACTACCTCTGTATTTTTTTAGTCGCACCATTTGTTTTTTCACATTTGCCAAGATATTTTTTTGAACGTTAATATCTCTTATTGAGTGCAAGTTAAAAATTATAAAAATTTAATACTTGGAATCCTCGCGTTGAGAACTTGAGATGAATCTAACAAGACTCCACTTGACTATATTTTTCTTATATAATGATGTGAGATGGTTTAACAAAGTTGGTTGATGAAAAGTGCCACAAAAGCAAATGGTGCAAGTGCAACTAAAAATATACGGAGCTAGTATATTATAATTTATAAATATATGATGCAACTTCTAATAAGGATTAAGGTTGACATAGTAGTTGTGATGCCTTCCTTCCAATAAAAAAAAATTGCTATGAGAAACTCTTGCTCTCTTAGATCCTTGGTTCTACGGTTCTACCTTTAGTTTTTGAAATTTGGTGACGTTTCGTTGGTTTATTAGAACTGGCCTTATATGCACTTGGTACGTACAAAATCAAATAAAAAGCTCGATTTTTGTTTTCAAAAAACTGTTTGAGTGAAAAAAATTATCTTGCAGTATTTTAGTTCACTATATTTAATTTTTCCTTGTTTCAAAAGCAAAAATCAAATTGGAGAAAGTATCATTATTTTTGTAGTTGGGGTACAATTGTAACAAAGAGCATACACAATCTCTCTCCTCTTTATTTATATAATAGAAATTACATGAATTTTTTATCAAATTTGAGGTAAAAAAAGAAACTTGGTTCCTATAATGTTTATGGTTATATAATAGAAAAACAAAATTATTTTGACATATTATCTCTGTGTATGTTTATTCTGTTTTTAGGATTTCCTTTTTCCTATAATTGTAATGAACCGGTACCTATTTGTTTCTTTTATTTTAATTTTAAGAGTGTACCCATTTGTTTCTTAAGTATCTACTAGTTCCAATTTTAACACTTCAATCTACTTATTAAATTTCTTTCTTTGGTGTAATTTTTTTTGAAGAAAAATTACTATATATATTTTTTTTTAGGGTAAGGAAAACCTTGACAAGTTGGGGGATCGGAGTAAAAGGGAAATTCAGAAAGATGCTCTAACCATTGATTTATGCAATATCCCTCACTCTGATCTCGTATTTATTATTTCTTATACCATCTTCAACTGGTCTTGTAATAGACCCACGCCTACTTCAAATTTAAAATTATGCAACGATCCAAGCCCAATATTACAGAAAATGGAGCACCTTTCTGAATATAGTGACTAGTTTTAATTTATTCACTGACCAGCTTAGTCCATTCAGTTTTCACATTCTTTTATCTATTTTATGGCTAATTTAATCTCGTTAATGACTAGTTTAATACATTTGATAAGATTGTATGTTATTTTAAAATTGTCTAATATAGTTTGATCGAGATTCAAAGGGAGATAAAGAAGGAGAGGGGAAGGGACCACTAGGTTATTACAAGATGTCTAGACATAGTGTTATTAGGTTACACCGAAATAAAATGGATTGTACGAGAATATAGGCTTCAATCTATCTAATTTTAACATAGAATTATACCACTTATACTAATAATTTGTATAATATCTTATGTTACAACTTTTTATAAAGGAAACCTAAAGATCACATATACAAGTACTATTAGATTTTTGTTACCGAATTGGCTTTCTATAATAACTCTTTTCCTACTACTTTGCTAAATATTTCTAATTTTGCACAAAGATGTAAAATAAAGTTTGAAATTTATTTACGATTTTGATATATACATCTCTTAAGATTGCATATAAATATAAAATGCATTTGCTAAAATAGTATTAATTTATAATTTATAATATAATCACGAGCAAATCAATATAAATAATATACTTATTTTTACTTAATATTTTCATTTTAAACTTCTTATCGACAATTCTAAAGATTGTTTACATCATTTTCCATTTACCTATTGAGTCACCACATCACCCCTTTCAAATGTTAGATAAGAACCTATGAAGCACATAACCCAAATCATCATATATTATATTTCCCCCATTTTGTTTATAATATAACAAAGGAATATTTTATATTTCACAAAAAATACCTCTTTATTGCATTTAAAATGAAATAGAAGAAGTATTTTTTTTTTTTTTGATTGGGAAATTAAGTCAGCCCAAGGGCTAACCCCTACCAAGGCTACTAGCCTTGTAGGAACTACCATCACATTGGCTGGTAAAACATGCTAAGGAAATACCCCAATATAATGCTGGAGGTAAGGATCAAACCCCTGACCTCAAGGATCAGAGGGGAGTACTCTACCACATGAGCTAGCTCCTCATCCTTTGAAATAGAAGAAGTATGTGAATGGTGAAGTACATATATCATATAGTAGTATGAGATTCGGAGCATCCATTGGCATCCATATTATGAATAATTAATGTTTTGAGGGGACCATTGAAGTGATAGGAAAAGGTACATATCTATTTAATCTTTACAAAATGTATTAATTTATAAAAGGCACTTATAGTGTACGTGTGGTTCGAAAGAAATATCCTGTTTATTTTTTAGGTACTAATTAAAGATCTTTGTATACATTATCTTTGACATAATATGTGGGAGACTAGTCATTTGGCATTTGGAAAACGATCACATTGTGATCTGATACTGCCTTTAAATTAAGTACCACCCTCATCCCATTCTTATGATCTACAAGGTTTTCTTTAGTAAGGACCACATTGTTACATGATTCAAGATTATATTCCGTGGATTTAGAAATACAAAAAGATTTCCCTTAAATAAAAACATTGAAATTATTTGTCAAAATTTTATTTCATAGACCATAATTTTTTATATAAGGTAAGATGAAGTCTCTTGCAACTAGGGAGAAATTGAGGATCTCTCGTGTAGACTCGATGCAGGACCTCTAAAATTGAAGGTAAAGTCAATACTACTAGACTATCACATGTTGCTCATTTCATATACCTATATACACAAAGTATTGGTGTCTACACGACTACATGTGCTTTAAAACTTACCTAACATATCTAGGTGTGTATCACAAATATTGGCCACAAGCATCATATTGACCATGAAAGCATTACAAAGAAAGGGAGTAAGGATTCGAACATGTGACCTATCGTTCACAGTACCTCAACCCTAACCACTAGGCGAAGACATCCTTGATTAATTACATGGTACGTATTATGCACACTTAGGTAAGTCAGGTAAGTTTTGTGAATATATATACTAAGGGCTATCCTTGCATAGGGTCTCCATTTATAGGCCTATTACAAGTCAAACACATATCAATCTCCCCTCCACGCCTAAAAACCAAGCAAATATATATTATTTTTTTGATTCAAAAATACCAAGCAAATATTTAGAGTAGGAGTTAATACTTTGCTAAGGAAGATTGAAAAGTTCACCACTTAAACAAATTTCAATTCTACTTGGTCATATATATGTTAAGTAATAATCTTTAGTTACTAACAGTCTATGTAAGATTATTCTCTATAACATGTATAACTATGTCAAAAATATGTATTAAAGTATCAGCGAACATAACTATAATTCTATAATAGTACTCCGTATAAAAAAAAAGTTTAATGTCATCTATATATATATATATATAGCTAGAAAAATTTGTCTATGTGTTAAGCTATTACTCATTTCGCCACATGTCATCATTATACTTATTCTCATTTTCTTAGTGCCACGCTGTAAAATGATCAATTACAATCTTATAAATTTGGTAAGTTTCACTCAGCAAATGGAAGTACTTTACAATCATATTAGTTCGTGTATAATTCCGGAATAGTTGCTAACTAATAATAAACAATGTTAATATTGATATAACTTACCATTTTACATTACCATTTATGTAATTTACCCGTAGTCGTAGATTTTGATTTATAATGTAGACAATTTATTTTGGAGTTGCGGGTTGATAATTTTCACAACTTTTTATCTTGCTTAATTATTACTCCAGTAGAGTACTTATTATTAGATATTATTGTAGTATACAATAATTATCTTTACGTGTCATTTGTCTATATTAATAATGTAGGGTAGCAATAAGTTCGAGTTGGATTAATTTCAAGTTCACCTGATTTCTATTTCGGGTTACTTACCCCTCATCCAAACTTGACTTGATTCTGATTTTAGGTCGAAAATTAGAATTTGAACCCGACCTTTTCGATTTCAGGTTGACCCGAAACCAACCCAAAATGACCTGATTTTAAATTTAATCATTGCAATAATTCAACATATTGAGTGAGTCTTGAATTCAAATGCCAACTTAATCAAATTTAGAATATTCAAGAAACGAGTTTGGTCTAATACAAGTTAGATAAACATAAGGTTGGCCTGCCTTGAATTTGACCCCACTTCAAGTCAGATTATTCGGATTGTTTTGAGGTTCAAAAATTCAACCTGAACCTAACCCATTATTTTTTCTGGTCGGGTTGGGCTGACCCATCTTTTTTTTCAGGTTGAAAATTTTAACCCAAATCCGAAATTTTCAGGTTAGATTCGAGACGGTTATCATATTGGATCAAGCTTTAATTTTGACAGCCCTAATGAAAAATTATATCATGAAATATAAATTTACAATTTATAATCTTTCAATTTTAAATGTAGTCATTCCAATAATTTTGGAATTAAAAAAACTATTTGAGAACTAAAAAAAATCCATGTGCATTATGCACGGGTCCAGATAATCTTAATATAAATTATTTCTCAAATAGTCAAGATGTAAATTATTTCGCAAGTCAATAGTAACAAATTTTAAAAGCCATCTAATCTTTTATTTCTCATTTATATCTTTCTTAAATTATTTCAATATTTAGTTGTGTAGATCACTTCATGATTCTAATGTAAATATCACAAAATATTCAATTTCTAAATTGAAATATTTTGGGTTTTCATATTTTTTCTTAGATATATGTTATTAATATTATATTATCAGCACATATTTTGCTGACCCGCAAATGAAAACCATGCTATCTAGGGGAATAGATATTTTTTTAATATGTAACAATATTGATATAAACAATTAGATTCATTGTAAGAAAATTTATGTGAGCTTAAAGCGAGTTTGAACAAGTTTGACCACTAAATTTACTCAAAGTTAATTAAATTAACCTAAGCAATGTATGTGCTTTAACTTAGTACATTTAATCATTTATGATAATAATAATAATAATATAATAATAATAATAATAATAATATAATATAATAATAACTGATTATTATAGATAATTTATATTTCAGTATAGTGCATCGCACGGGTTGTAAGCCAATTTTAGACTATTCTTAATACAATATTATATCATTTTAGATAACAAGCCCATTTAGTTATTTTGTTTAAGGTTAAACCCATTTTAATTTATACGATTCTCATTACAAGATCATAATATCGTGTAGGATATTTCTATATTCATTTCTTAGGTATATATTAGAAGAAAAATTTATACATTACAATATATATTCATTTATATATTACAATATACATGAAATTTTTTGTATAATAATAATTATGATTAAATGGGTTAAACGGGTAATTCTTTTATCAAATAGGTCGGGTCAGGGTGAGTATTTCAACCTGTTTATTAAATGTTTAGTAAACCCGAACGCAAATCCAACCAAACCTGAACTGATTGCCAGCCCAACTTGGTTGCTACTCTACTTTTATGTTTATACTATTTCATTACATATTTATATAAATATTATACCATGATTTCAAGGACGTATTATATAATTTTAAATATATATTGTCATATCAAGAGTTATTAGCAAAAAGGTTTGATGAACATTAATAACTGATATTTCTATATTCATTTCTTAGGTATATATTAGAAGAAAATTTATACATTACAATATATAAATTTATATATTACAATATACATGAAATTTATTGTCTATTTGATAAGATGAGTTACATGTTATTTTTTAATAAACTAAATTGAAAAATGTATTTTCTCTTTAATTTTTTTGTTAATTTACATTTACTATACAGTGTAAATTATAATGTCACTACTTTATGTAGGGTTTGCAAAAGCTAACTCAATACGAAATACGACCCAAACCTAACCCAAAATAAGCAGGTTAAAGTTGGAATTTTGACCGATTTTCTAACCCATTGATTAAACAGGTAGGTTGAGGTTGACATTTTCGACTCGAAATTGACATGCTTTGACTTTATTAACTTACATATATGTAGAAAATTCTCGAAAAATATATTGATAAATCTAAAATTTGGTTAAAAAAGTAAATATTGCTAAAATTGGTCACAATTATTATAAGAAATATTAAACATGCATACTTTCAACAGTGAACTCTCTCATATATATACTTTTAAGAAAATAATTAATTTTTTGTATAATACTAATTATGATTAAATGGTTCAACGGGTAATTCCTTATCAAATAGGTCGGGTCAGGGTTGAGTATTTCAACCTGTTTATTAAATGTGTAGTAAACCCGAAAGCAAATCCAACCAAACTTGAACTGATTGCCAGCCCAACTTGCTGGTTGCCTGCTCTACTTTTATGTTTATACTATTTCATTACATATTTATATAAATATAGATACACCATGATTTCAAGGGACGTATTATATAATTTTAAATATATATTGTCATATCAAGAATTATTAGCAAAAAGGGTTGAAAAACATTAATATGATAAAGAACGTGAAAACTCAAATTACCACAAATGTATAGTACAAAGACGTGTTCAAAATGTTTTTAAAATACTCTTATTATTATTGTCATTTAGTAATTCATTTGTGATATTCACTTCGTTGAGATAAAAGGGTTTTTTCGTGTTTCCTCTTCAATAAATACTACATGTAAACTTGCAGTGTTTGACCATGTATATAATATAATATATGCACATTCTTATTTGATATAAAAAATTAAATCAAAAAAATAAACTTCCCGTGCATTTTTGCACGGGTGAAAAACTAGTATTTTAATAAAAATGGTAGGAAAAAAGTGTTTCATAGTTATTTAATTACATATTTAGATTGTGTATCCTTATGTACATGCATTAGTATCTATATAGCGCGTAGTATCAAAAATTATACTTATCTTTCTTAGTGAATGATAGATTTCTACAAATTATGGATCTAATCCATCTATACAAATATATTAAACGGCGTGCATAAACAAGAAATTGTGCCACGTGGCGCTTTCCCTAGGGAGTTTTAGTTCATGTAATTCATGTCAATAAAAAATTTAGAAATTACATAGTATATGATTTGATCCCAATACCTCAAGTACATATATATACTAAAGTCTTAACCACTCGGCTAAGTTGTATTTAGTGTTATTATCATAAAGTATTAAATTAATAAATGAAATTTTTTCTTATCCGGGACATAGCCCGGGCCTAATAACTAGTTTTAGTTATATAAAGGGTACATATCATAAGCTTTTTTCTTAATATGGGCTAAAGAATATGTTTCTTTGTTAATTTATGATCGATTAATCCAATATTTCATCTCGAATATGATGATGTATAGTAATCATCTACAAATTAGTATGTTCATAGCTAGTCTACGTGTTTGGAAGATGTCAATTCAATTAATTAATTACTCGCGAAATGAGAAGGAGTCTTTGTATTTATCCTAAATTTTTTACCTTTTGTATTAAAGACTTGGGATATAAAATATTTGTAAGTGCGTGGCATATAAAATACATATGAAAATATTAATAAAATGAGCATAGATTCTGACCTCACACCTAATATTTCAATTTAACTAATTAATGAAAAATAACTTTGAGGTTAATTATTAATTACTAGGAGTATAAAATAGCAATTGCCGATTGACCCCTAGATCATCCTTTTCTTTTTGTTGCTCCACTTCTATACCTCATGGAACATGAAAATAGTTGCTTAATGGTTGAATAATTATAATTATCCATACTAATCATTTTAATAGTAAATATATTTTTTTAAAAAAAAAGGTTTAATATATCAAATTAAAAGAATGTTTTGCTAATAAAGATTTTCAATTAATTAGTGCGTAATGGTTTGACCAAGTTAAAATTCTACTAATACTGAAAAGTAAAGTTTGTTGAAATAGTGTTTAGGGCTAAAATACCTTTTAGTGGTTGCGAGGTAATTATTGCTTCTGGATATTTTTTTAAAGGAGAACATATATAGTATTCATTTTATTTCGTTCTCTTACCATTCTAACAACCATGTCTATCAATTCAAACAATAGTTGTTTTGAAAGTTATTTTGGTAGTTGTTACTATCATTTTCGGATGTCAAGTAACATTTATTGGGGCACATTGAATCGAACCTCAAAAGGTTTAATTTGTGCTTTAACATAAGAGCCTAATAGAAGTATAAAGTCCATTAAGCAAAGTCAACAGAGGTCAAAGTCAACAAAATCAAAAGGACGGTCATCAATATTATCAAGAGATGAGAGTCAAAGAATAACAATCCAAAGAAGATAATCAGAGGACGGTTCAACAGGAAGACAAACGTGCATTAAAGAGCAACAATTATTTAGCGTCAGAAAACGGTTAACGTTTTAATCAAATATGATTTGAACATTTTCCCTCCCCAATATACATGCTACGATTCTCTATAAATAGAGAAACTATTATCAAGAACAAAGTACAATCCATCAAACTCTAGTATTTCTTGATTCTCTAGCGTAGCTTAGCGCTAACATAGCCCAACCCCTTTTGGGGTTGTAGTTTAGTTCCTTAGATCTAGCATAGGCATCCGGGTATGTTCTGGCGCCATTAGGCAATATCTCAAATTCTCTAATTGAAGCAAGGAACCATGGAGGTAACAACCTTCGTGTCTCCTATTTAAGTTGTCCAACCTGGCTTATCCCTTGTGTGTTGTAAAATCCATCTCTAAGTTTATGACATATATGAGAATTTTATACTTTAATTAAAAGATTGATTATTGTTTGCTCCATTTATTGCTCTTTGCCTGAATTTAATTTATGTTATATTTTAATCATTAATTAAATTGCAATAAAGTGCGTTAGTAAGGTTTTATCTAAGTAAAACCAGTAACCCCCGGGGACTAAGTCTCCCAAGGCATTCAGTACTAAACTATTAGGTGTCCATTGACTTGTTTGCAAGGTCCACAAACTGATTTTGCACCAACATTAGTTAACCTCAAATAATAGCAACTACAGTAACTAACAACTACTATAATTATTACGGATAATAACTAATACTTTTACTAAACATACCTATTTACCTTTTATTCTATATCTTGTTATTCGCAATCAAATTCTTTAACACTTCATTTTTTATATAGATCACACATTGGGGAATATTTCTTTTTACCCTCTGTTACAGCTATAATCCTTTACTACGCAAGATTTCACATCTTAAGTTACACCATACAATGGCAAACAATTTTTTGACGGTTTTTGTTAAATATATTATTAACTAAGAGTAATAGTATAACAAATTAAACTTCAAATTGAAAAAACTAGAAAGTGGTCAATTACATTTGGGACAGCCTAAATATAACATAAACATGACATATTATTTAAGTACGAAGGTCGGAAATTTATCCTATCGATAGACTATTGATCTGAAACCGAGTTTAAAGTTTCATTACTTTTTCTTTGTAAACAAAAGTAAGAAGAGATAATATAAACGAAATTCAATCTTCAAATTATAAATCAAATCCTTATTAGTTACCGACTAAATGATACTTCCTCCGTTCCATAATAAGTGAAATACTTCTCACATAAAAGAGATAAGTGTTTCACTTATTATGGAATGGAGGAAATATCAAAATAAGATCATCTTTTCGAGTCAATATTATAGAAAGCCCACTGAAAAGAACACCTAATGTAGGTCAATCAAATACAATTTTATTTTTTACTTATAGCTAAATACATCCTATGATTGCAATTTGCAATTCTCTACGTAAGATATTTACACGAAGCTAAACACTTCTACCGACGTGAATTAATGCAAGTTTTCAACTGTTTTTCTTAGGAAAACGACTTGTCATACAACCATTTCCATATTCCCTTTAGGAAAAAACCAAAAGAGGAAGTCACAATTTCATAACGCTATGAATGCGACATATTTAATTTAATCATGATTCATGATACTTAATTAGTTTAGTCATCTTTTCATCAATATTTATGATGGGGTTACCTTAGTAAAGTATGTGGCAAAGTATCATTAGAGTCAAAGATATCATAAGATTGGCGGGGAATCTATTCCTTTACTTCCAACTAATTTTGAAAACCTCTGACTAGTGTTGGCCTGCTTTTGTATTAATATAGACAAGGATACAACTAATTTTCATCCAATGATGTGATATCTTTGTCTGATTTTAGCTCCCTATGACTTAAACCATGGTCCCACGTTGTTTATCTTGTGGGACCTTAACCTAACCTATATGGCTATGTACTTAGTAATGGACCAATTCAATTTAATTACCCTAGTTTAATATTTGAAAAATAATGCATAGTAAGTTTAACTACAAAAGTTTTGATATGTTTATGTGAGAAAATTTTATTTAGAGGTAATCATTTTGGCCCGGTCCGTTTTAGGGCCGGGTTTTGGGAAGAATTTTTTGGCCTGCGGGTCGGCCCGGCCATATATTTTTTTGGCTTTGGACGGGCTTTGGGCAAGCCAAAAACGACTTTTTAGTCTATTTTTTGGTCCGGCCCGCAAAAGCCCGCTAATTTAGGCCCGAAATAGCAAGCTGTGGACACAAAAATTCGGCCCGAATTTAGGCCCCGCCCGACCAATGGGTAATTTTTTTGGCCGCAGCCCAGCCCATGATCACCTCTTAATTTTTATTATAGTGTTGTTTTGATCTTAGATTTGATTAATATTCATGATTGTAATATTCTCTTTTCTCTACAAATTTAAAAGAATGGGTGTAATTTTAATGGTCGTGTTGTTGCAATTTGGCTATCAATATGAGTAAATGATCTTCACAAATTATTGTGCATGTGTAACTATTATATCATAATTTATATATGCTCTAACAACCTGCAAATTAACATTTCTTCTGGAAAAGAACTCAAATTATATGATATGAATGACAAAATGAAATTCATGTCATTATGTGTATATTCCATGTCATTACTATTGAATTGCAAGTCATTACGCATGTTATACGATATGTTATAATGTAACATGTTACAGCTAATACATAAACAATATTCTTTCCTTCCATAAATTACAACACGTTCATAATTAAATTAAAGTAACTTTTATACTATCTAGGGTGATTACTCCTCATTTTTGTTAAGAAAAACTTTCAATGTGTTATTGTATTATATGTATGAATTTGATAATTAGACCTCAACGAAAAAAAACTTAGAGACTAAAATTGAGCTAATTATAATTGGTGATTACTTGGATTAAGGTTAGCCACATGTGATGATAATAATAGGAAAACATGTGCATTGTAGAGCAGCACACATGGGGAAGCAATATTGAGGCCTAATTAAGCTCTTAATTAAGTCATAAACGGCAAGTTTTGGCAGAACCATTTTGGAACAACTGAATAATTACAAGTACATTTATGGGGAAAATATAATTATATATAACCATAATGTTATAACATGATATGATGATCTTTCTACTGGATCCTTGCATGAGTACTCACAAACAACATGTCGATTCATTGTTTAATTTTGTATGAAGAATAAAATAATTGCATATGCTTTTCATCGTACGTGGTTAATCAAATTAAAGCTGATGATTGAACATGGCAATTCTGTTGAGAAATGTATCATTGAACAAACAGCACTCTATAAGGCTATATTACTGTATATTTGAATTTGAAAATTGTAAAGACAATTAAAGACCGCCAAAATTACATGAGATCATTTTATTAGATCATTAATCTATCATGTGTGTGGCATTATTGTTTTACAATCAATGCAATGTTGTCATGAAATTGCTTGTATGAATTTATTTGATAGACTATCTATTTATTTTTAATTTTTAAAATAATTATTTATTTTTTTAAAGAGAAATTTTATTAATTAAATGTCAAACGACATATAAAATAAGTATTAAAAAAACAAGATACAATCAAAAAAGGTTAAATCAAATTCGTTTTCGAAAAAACTACAATAAATCAAATCGAGCAATACAATGCAACCTGCTTGTATTTGCTAAATCAAATAGCTATTGATGAGAATGTCTATCGTTCTGACATAGTTTCAGAAGATTATTACTTTTTATCGAGCCATGTTAACCGCATATGAGATTTCAATACTTTCATGTTGAGTCTCGAACTTCAACTAATGAGAACAATTTTTCATACCTAAACACAAAAAAAAAAAAAAAAAAAAAAACATACTCACAACTCCCATAGGGGAGAAGGAGATCTCCACAATAGAGAATATGATCCCCATATCAGGGTTTGAAAAAATCTCATAAAAAAAGACTAATAACAAAAATAGAAAATGAATTTAAAACTGAAAAAAAAAGGGGAGAATGGTCTTACTATGGATGAATTAAATCATCCATGATAGCCCTTAACTGATGAAGAAGGGGTAAGAGATCGGAGATTAGAGTTTGAGAAAAAAAAAAGAGAGGAGAGGCTAGGGTTTGATTCCCTGTGATGTGTTTTGATCAGTTGACCTTCTAGATGCAATTAATTTTCTCTCATTTAAAATTATTGATTATTGTCAATTGGTGTTGTTAACTGTTTAGCAAGATTAGCTCATAAGACATATAGCTATTATTTTGCTATCCACAAAAAGAAAAGAAAATAATACTTAGCTATTTGTTGATCAACTTTTATAAGTACAAATGCACGCAATGCGTGCTTCAAGTTATTAAAAATTATACAATAGTAGTCATAGTATACTAACATCAAATTGTAAAATATTTTTGGAAAAATAATGGGCATTTAAGATATTTCAAGTTGACAACAAATTTTTTAAGAGTTGTCTTATATATAAATCTAGATATATGTTAAAGTGATGTGTCACTTCCTTTGCTTATTATGTAAACTAATCAAATATTTCGATGATATATAGGTCATACCAAAAACATTAAATAGTTCACTATATTTTTTTGATTTATAATAAAAAGTTTTTTCCTTATATAATAGAAATATATGTTGAAAAGATGTATCACTTCCTTTGCTTATTATGTAACATAACAAATATTTGAATGACATATAAGAGATCATACCAAAAACATTGAATAGTTCATTATATATTTTGTTTGGTCTATAATGAAAAGTTTTAATGAATACCGATATAAAAAACGAGAATCTGATGCCAAATACTATTAGATATTGTACCACAACACCGTGATATCTAGAAGATTTTGTCCTAGAATCTTAACGTATGTTTTTAGTATAATAGTTAACATATTTTCTATGATTAAATTAATATTTGATAGAGTATAAATTTATTCCTGGGGTCTCAATCATCAGCTTAAATTTTTGGTTGAGTTGATCCTTTGACATGATATCAAGAGCCAGCGTGACAAAAAGGTCACGGGTTCTAATCTCATCCACTCCTCCTAAATCTATTCCTGAGGCATCAACCATCAGCTCAAGCTTTGGATTGAGTTCTCAAGCTTTGGGTTGAGTTGGTCCTTTGACAATATTATTATTATTGTTATTATTAGTGTTATTGAAGTATTAAAATAAATAAAACTAATATTTTCATATTTAAAGTATCTCTAAAAGAATCTCTTTTATAAACTAATCTCAAGTAGAATTATTTCTCCCTTTTTTTTTCTCTCTCCCCTCTCTCCTCTCTACTTTCAAAAACCCTAGCCTCCATTGTTGATTTTTAAAGGGGCTTCCATCGGTTTTTACCATTGGAAAGCCCCCAGCTTTGTTTTTTTTTATTTGTTTTTAGGTTTCCAATAACGATTTCTCCCTCGAAAGACAGGGTTTTCGATCTCCTTCGTAAGAAAAGGTTTTTCGATCTCCTTCGAAAGACAAGGTTTTTCGACCTCCTTCGAAAGACAGGGTTTTTCTCCTCTTTTAGAGGGGAATTTCTACAGGTTACAATCCGGGATACTAGATCTAATGGATTGCCGTGAAATTATTTTGTTCGTGAAGAATTATGCGGGATCACAAAGGTTATCAATTTTTCGAATACGGTTAGATGAATCCGACGGAAATCATCCTCACGACTACAAGGGATCGTTAGATTGTCTCTCCAACAAGGCTGTATTTTCCAGCGATATAAGCGGGAGATGTTCCACATTGCAAGATTTGTTTGACGATCGTAGTTTTTATGAAGGAAATTTTTGTTTGATTCAACT
Source organism: Beta vulgaris subsp. vulgaris (assembly GCF_026745355.1). NCBI lineage: Eukaryota > Viridiplantae > Streptophyta > Magnoliopsida > Caryophyllales > Amaranthaceae > Beta > Beta vulgaris. The sequence goes on from NC_079207.1 coordinate 66,922,877, forward strand.
TATGTATTTGTTTGATTCGATTGCTTATGTAGATGTCGTATGACTTTTTATTAATGAATTAATTTTACTATTCAAAAAAAAAAAAGTAGAATTATTTTGTCCATTTCACCTAAAAAGGAAAAGAAAAAAAGTTTGCTACTAATATTCAACCTCATTTCAAGCTTAGATAACGGCTAACTTTGCTGCATGATACGTGTAAGTGAGTGATGACGATTACCCACAATAGAAAATTGCGTCGTGTATTGGCTTAAAAGTTTGAACCCTTCATTTTTAAAAATTGTTTCCTAACCCTCCTTGTCAGAATAGCATAATCTTCCTTTTACGTTTCCACTTGATCCTCATTGCATGTTTTGCATATATTAACAAGGTTGGTCATCTATGAACTTACTTTAATTTGGTGCTATCTTATGTACCTCTGATGCATGTGTCGATTGTTTGAATTTATTCTTAATAAATTTCATCAAAATATAATCATAAAAATGTGATTTATAACTATTATTATACAAAAAACTGTAATTTATAAAGTTTTTAGAAATTGAGATAAACATTTAGATGTAAAGTTTTGTAGTCAAATTAAATTTGTAATTTTTTTTATTGAGTAATCATTTTTCTCATCATGTCAAGTTATTTTGTTAATGCTTATTTAGTTTATTATTGAAATTATTGACTTATCTTTAAATTAGAAAAGGATATAATTGTACAAAATTTGAATATCCAATTAAATAAATATATTTAGTTAAGTTGGAGGACGACATAGCTCCCCTTTAGCTTATATAATAGAGATGAACTTATTACTATATAAATATTTTATTTTCCCTTCACTCATGTAGTCATGTTAGGTTTATAATTCGTGTTATTTTAATAAGAAGAAATGATCGAGAAATTTTTGTTGCTTTTCTATTTGTCTTCTCGTATAGAAGTAGTACATGACTAGAGTTGTTGTATTTTGTGTTCTTTTTGAATATTTTTATTGTGTGTGAAGTTAGTAGATCTTTGGCTCTAGATCTTCACAAATTAGCTAATTGGGGTAGCCGGGTAGGACAAAAAAGATGACCAGTTATTGTAATTTATAACTAGCTTCTTGCTTTTCTTTTATGTCAAAAAAACAAAAGAGAGTCTTCTCAAAAATAAAAGAAGAGAATTTTTTTGAAAGAGTTCATTATTTTCTTTAATTGATTAATTGTTAAAGTGAAGTAAACTTTTCAAGGTTTGCTAGAAATTTTTTCTCTTGTGGCTCTCTCTTTATAATTTGAGATAGAGATGGCAATCAGTGCGGGTCAATCCAACCCAGTCCACCTCGTGGGCCGTGTGGACTGGACTTTTTGCTAGACCGATCCAGCCAAACTCGATTCGTGAAATTGGTGGGTGGGCTATGGGTCATATTTCTTGAGCCCAACCCACTAAAGCCCACTACTAAACCGTTTAACCTAGACCATGAAACTAGTCCAACCCGACCCATGAACCAGACCAGCTCAATCTAAGTAAATATTGAACCAAATTGTGTATATTTTAATCAAATTATATATATTCTAATCAAATTGCATATATTATTGTCTAATCAAATTTAAAAATAATGAAAGTATTCATTAATATTAATGTTTGTATATATTTTTAATAATTTTTAAAGATTTTATGTAACAATAATGACTAATCTCAATGATTAAATAATTTTGAGAAAAAAATTTCATGCCGGCCCGGCCCGTCAGTCCGGTCTAGCCCACCAGACCCACGAACCGTGAAAACCGGTAACAGACCGGTGTGGGTCAAGATTTTTCAGCCCGCTGACCAACCCGCCCAACCCATGAATTTCACGGTCCAGTCCTGGACCATGAAATCTCAGCCCAACCCACTACAGCCCACGATCCGACCCGCACTAGTGGCCATCACTAGTTTGAGATGCTAGTATATTTTCTTTTCATAATATAAGAGAGGAGACAAATTTCAAGGCATATGATAATCAAAGGCAATAAGCATTGATGCATATGAGGAGCATCAAGTACGAAAACATAGGTCACTGTACGCAAGACAATGCCAACCACTGTGCGAAAGTCCTAGTTCTGTTAGGAAATTATGTAGTTTAATTAATTTTAATTGCTTTAATTTAATTATTTAAGTGATAAAGGAATCCTATTATACTTAGGAGTCTAATTCCTTTGTCATTGAGTCTAATTAGGAGTTTTTTTTATAATTATCTTTAAAATAGGCGTGTGAATTAGAGATAAGTATTAGGTTGTTATTTATCTTTATCCTTTAAGATAAAGATAGGTAAGTTTGTTGAGTTTAAGAAAAGTGTTAAGCTTGTTGTGCTTGCATAGAACTGAGAGTTCAAATACACAAACCGCGACTTTGTGTGATCTTGGAGCCGAGACTCACAAGAGAACCTCTTAAACTGCGATTTAAGAGCCTATCCTTTTTAATATTATTGTTGTTCGTCAATAAATTCATAAAAACACAAAAATAGTTCGAACCGCCAACAAAAATCACATCACAAAGGCAATAAGCATTCCACGGATATGACATTTATAAAAGCTAATTAATTAAGGTAAAATAAAGTCAGCAATCAACTTGCTTAATCATTTAGCTACTCAATAAGTTAATATACAATGAAATATTTAAGATGTAATACGAGTAATTAATCCCAAAATTTGATTTGGTATATTACATCATATGCAACTAATGTACGGCTTAATTAGTTAAAAATAAAAAAGTATTGTGTATGCAAATCTTTGTTTCAGTCATGTATACTCTAAATTATGCAACTAATGTACGACTTAATTAGTCAAAAATAAAGAAGTAATATGTATGCAAATCTTTGTTTCAGCCAAGTGTACTCTAAATTATGTAGGTTGGTTGTGAAATGAATACAGAAAATTTTGTGTGATATAAAATCGTAAGTATGTTAATTTACATCACAAAAAAAATATCAAAAGTTGTTGAATTTCTTTAATTTCGGGAGAAATTTCAAGCTAGCACATTGTAATAATGTCGATTTAGAATAGCTATTTAATTATGATCATTATTTATATAAAAAGAGAAATTATAGAGAAAAAAAAAACTCAATTTGATCTTAATAATAAGTAGGGTATTAATCAATAAGTAGACATATCTCGGACAAGGAACTTAATAAATCAATGCCCCCTTTCAACTTCTTATACCTTGGCTCCCATGATTTAAATGAACTCATAGAATGCAAGATCAAGATGAGGTGTACACTTGTACACCTCCATCACTACTCACTAGTCCACAAAGTAATTGGTCAATCTTGACGAATCGAACAAACTCCTATAGTCCTATAAATGTTATGAGATTGATATAAATTGTTAGATATGAAAGCAATTAATAATGGACAATGGTGTTGATGACCCCACAACAGGCCTCATGGTATTAATTGCAGGACAAATATGGTGAAATAAGCTAAGTTTGCTAATCTCATACGGTCATACCCCCTTTTTTTTTTTTTTTTGAGAGGGGTGCTAATCTCATACTTAATCTATACTAATATATTAAGGAAAATGATATACATAGCCCTTAGGGCTTTGTATAAGGTGATTAACATGGAAATAAAATATTGAATCAAATATTTATTACCTCAATTGACGTGAAAATGTGTCTTAAATTTTTAAACTGTTTCCATTTAAAGAAATGTATTTAATGCTTATATATAGCCCTAGGGGCTACATATAACATTACCCATATATTAAAAGGCGTTCCTAAGAATGTATATGTGCCACGTGTCACCCTTCCAATAACATTATATCCACGTCTTTCTCATATAGTAAAAAAAAGAAGAAGAATTGTTTACATAAAGATTCGAACCCATAACCTCAAGTATGAAAGTAATAAATCCAACCATTACTCCACCATACCATTATTGATTTTAAAATCAAATAAAATTAATGATGACATATGAATGGAAAACGTTTGAAATACATATAATGAATAAGATGACTTTTTTAAATGAGTATGAGAATACTTATTTAACTACTAATAAATTGTAGCAAAGAGAAAATCCGGGGCATCGCCCGGGCCTAAATACTAGTTCTATATATAAATAGGTATTAAGGTATCTGTACAAATATATTAAAAGGCATGCAAAAATAAAAAAACTGTGCTACGTGGCACTCTCCCTATAAAGCTTTAGTTCATGTAATCCATGCAATAAAAAAATTAAGAAATTACATAGTATGGGGTTTGATATCAAAATCTCAACTACATATACTAAAGTTTAAACCACTAGGCTAAGTTGTATTTAGTGTTATTATCATAAAACATTATATTAATAAATGAAATTTTTTTCTTACCCGGGGCATAGCCCGGATCTAACAACTATCTTAGTTAGTGTATTACAAGGGGTTTTCTATATTCCTCTACATGGTGGGTGACATTCCTTTATTTTTTTTTATTTTATCAAAGCCTATTTTGCAATAGTGACAACAGTATATGTACATACTATAAACTAAGTATATAGTATTATCTCATCATAAAACAAATATATGTGACTAAAATGCTCATGTCAGACTTAAACCCTCAATTCATTATAACATAAAACTAGTATTTTGGTCTAGGCGATGCCTCTGGTCAGTTACAATTATCATATATATATATATATATATATATATATATATATATATATATATATATATATATATATAATTATATATATATATATATATATATATATATATATATATATATATACACTTGATTTTATTAGCTTTAATTTTCGTAATATTATGTCTAGTGCGAAATCGGAAAATGAACATTATGGCATGATGAATTTTTTTTCTTAAAAAAACTTATAAGGAATTGGGGATGAAATAACTTTAATGGAGGGTAAAAGAATTTTGTTACTTTAATAAAAGTGCAAGATATATCAAAAAATTTGTCTAAATCTCTATCATTACATATAATTATAAGACTTTATTATATCTTACTTTGAAACATCAAATATTAAAATTATAGTGGATTAGTGGTTAAGCTCTTATAGATCATTTCAAAGGTCACGTAGTGTTCAAATCCTAGTAACTACATATTGTTAATATTTTTAAATGAGATAATTATAATCATGTGTATTACTAGATTGAGAAGTGTCACATAACACAGTTCTTTTAATGGGAATTCCTTTTAATATATTTGTATAGATGTTTTACATTTAACCATGCACCAATTTAAGACACACTTGTGGTTTTTTATTACTATATGTTAATTCTCATATTATGTGTGATGTTTTTAAACAAATTAAAAGTAAAAACTCGTGTAATACACAAAAATCTATAAATTATAGGGCAACTATCACGAACCTCATTTAACCTGTATACATCTCGGTACAATGGAACATCTAAGTGTGTAACCCAATTGTTATTTTGCTAACTATAATAGAACGTGAAATAACTTAAACTACACACAACTTCTCATTTTAAAAAGAAACTCAAAACTATGATATATATAATAATGAATTAATCTTGTTTATGTAATCATTGTTTTCTTTGTAACTCTCTGTACGCAAAATATGAGAGTTGTCAATGTCTGTAATTTCATGACAATTGTCGAATTTCAATAATTGTAATATCTATAGTTTTTATTTTCGAAGGGGATCATAGTTATTTCACTACTAAAACAAAACTTTGAAATTCTCTCTAAAAGCAAATAAATAAATCAATTTTTTTTATTACCATAAAAAGCATTAGTTATTTTCCAAGTTCTAGTTTGATGGCTAGATATTTTCCAAAATTATACAAAGATGTGAAAGTTTCACGAGTTAAGGGTACAAAGAGGACCCAAACTATCAGATTTTTCACCGTTAGGGACCTGATTTTTTTTGTACACCGTTTGGGACCTAAAATGAGATTCTGAGCATAAATGTTAACCTTGGTTAACTTGTGGGCCCAGTTGACAATTAAAACCCAAAAAGCTATCATTTGTTGTTTTTCCCAAAAAAAATTAAGAACTCAAGAACCCTAACCCAATTTTTTTTTCTCTCTCCTCCGTTATTCTTTCTTCCCAGATCTTCCTCATTTGTTCACCAATTTCTACCAAAATTTACCACAAATTCGCTTATTTATGTTTTTTTTTTCGAGTTAATGGGATCATTATTTTGTGGGTTTGAACCATTTATGGTTTACGATTTCATTTTTTTTTTCAAACCCAAAAATCGAATTTTTCAGTTTGAATCTAGATGTTTCAAACCCAAAAATTCGTTTTTTTTGGGTTTTTAGCACAAAATAGGTTCAATGTGGATAAATCTCGAAGTTGGTCTTCGTCGTATGGTCTCTCTTTCTCACTCTTGAACTCTCTTTTTCTTGTGGATTTTTTTTTTGGATTTGTTGTATTGTTCGAATTTTTATGGGTATGTTTGATTTTTGTGGTATGGTTTTTGTTGTGATTTTTTGTTGGGGTTGTTCTTATTTTCCAGTTGGAATTGTTCAGATTTTTTTGTGTTTTCTTTCGAATTGTTTTGATTTTTTTGTTTGAACTGTTTTTATTTTTGGGTCGTATTGTTTTGTATTGTTGTTCGAATTCTTTATATCTTTAAGAATGGAGCAATAAATTCGAATTTTTCTAATGGGTTTGTGATAAATGTGAATTTGGCAAATGAGGTTTTTCATTTTCATTCAGAAAACTAAAAAAAACGATCTAATTAGTCTTGTTCATTTGGGGTTTTAATTTTCATTTTCTTTGAAGCTTTGGAGAAGATGAGAATGGAGATTGAACTTTTAATGGAGTTTATTTTTTGTGGTGTTCTTGTACTTTTTGGATATTAAGTATTATTTATTTTATCTTAATTGTTTTTTTTTTTGTGTTTGTTTGTTTTTATAGCTGTATTTCAAGAACTAAAAGTTCCATAAATTCCAACGATTACTTTTTAATTTAAATTTTGCTTTTTTTTTGGTCTAGTTAACCTCAATTCAGTTAACATTGAGTTAATTTGCCGGATTCTTGTCATCAGGTCCCAAAAGGTGAAAAAAATAATTATAGGTCATGAATGGTGAAAAACCTGATAGTTTAGGTCCTCTTTGTATCCTTAACTCAAAGTTTCACCCAATTGGAGAAGAATTACAGAGAAACACTCCCATAAATCACGGATCCAAGCTGATTATTCAGTATATATAGTCCAACTGTCCAAGTATGAAAAAGAAAGCTATTGAGTAGTATTAATCACCGTCCAAGGTGTGTGGTCGTGAAGATCAGGTGGCAAGAACAGTCCCACGTGGAATACAACCATGCACTTCTATTTACTTTATATGATTATTACATTTTTCTAAAATTTTCCCACAATTCAAAAAAAGAAGAGAGAATAATGCAGTGTTTTTTCAGTGTTTTGTAGTCCTCCGTGGCAGCACCCGCTACTCAACAGCCAACTATGTCGTCTCCTCCCGGCTCCCGACCTCTACCTCAATCTAACTAGGAATATATTTATCGGTTTTTCCATCACATACTCCAAGTTTTCAAAAAATTGACCAAATAGCTTTCATATTTTTAAAATTCACCAGATACTTCTTAATTTTATGTGAATACTCCCAAATCCCAAATACCCTTGATGACTAAGATCATTAACTGTCGTTAGTCTTAACCGTAATTAACCCTTAATCAAGCCTTAATTAACCTAACTAAATAATCCTAAAACCTAACTCCTAACTAACCCTAGCCTCTCACCTAACCCTAACCCCCTCCCCCAACCCCTACTCCCCAAGCCCCGATGTAGTCGCCCCATTCCCCGCACCCCTGTCGTATCCCCCACCCTCGTCGAATCCTTGTTGTTCGCTAGAAACTTGCATCATATTGAACTATACAACAAAATCGGAGTGCGGAGGGAGATTTGGGCTCGCAACGGGGGGAGGGGTGGGATTCTGGGCTCGCGATGGGGGTTGCGGGGTTGGGGATGGGGGAGAGGATTGCAGGGATAGTGGGAGGGTATGCGGAGGTGAGGGGAAGATTAGGGTTAAGGTTTAGGGTTAGGGTCAAGATTAGGGGTTAGGGTTATGATTAACGATTAAGATTAGGGTTGGTATGGTATACATACAAGATTCTCAGTTGTCTCCCAACCCCAGACAAACGGCCAAGCAGAGGCTGCAAACAAGGTTGTGTAGAACGGGATCAATAAATCATTGGAAGGAGCTAAGGGATCCTGAATTGATGATCTCCGGGGAGTTCTCTGATCGGTAAATACTACAGTAAAAGAAGCACCATGCCATTCACCCTTCAGTCTAGTTTATTGTAGCGACACTGTCCTATTCCAGTTGAAGTCACGATACTTTTTCTACCAAGGATGACTTTCTACGAGTATGAGCAGAACGAAGAAGAAAAGAAGATCAACCTTGACATACTCCCCGAATCTCGGGGTAACTCCCTACTTAAGTCCATACGTAACAAACATCGCATCTCCCGACAATTCAATCTTAGGGTTAACGAATTATAGCTAAGGGATCCTGAATTGATGATCTGCTAAAAAAACTGAATTAAAGTTGATGAATTTCGAGCTCATTGCCAATACTAAGGAGGGAGGGCTTGTCCAAAAGTGCTCGATTATCTTGTAATGATGGGTCGTCACGTGATTAGTCCTTTTAATTGCTAATTGGTTTTAAGATAAACCAACATTATTCTCATATATGGTCAAACTGTCATCCATTAGAAGTTTGTGTGTATGCGTATACTCAAATGCAGGGCCGTTGTATAGGTCGTGAAAAGCGACAACAAGCTAAGCACAACACGGTCCAAAAGTCTTAAATCAAATGTTTGTTCCAGTCATATTATTCAATCTCGAACTTTATTTTGTCAAAAATATTTTGACAATAATGATATACTTCCTCCGTTTCTAAATAAGTGCAACACTTCTTGTTTTCACGTTTGCCAATGCATTATTTTAACCATTAATATCTTCAATTATCAATAAGTAAAAATTATAAAAAGTTGATATTAAAAAAATTCACATTCAAACGAATCTAACAAGATCCCACATGACTATGTTTTTCCTAAAATGTAAATCACCAAAGCTAATCAAAGTTTAAACCGTGAATAGTAAACACTATGCAAATGTTGCACTTATTTAGAAACGGAGGAAGTATTAATTAAAATTTTACAATCTATGCATAATAATAATTGGGGACCAATTTCATATATAATTAGCATAAAACCCTCAAAAATTTTAAGATGACCTTGGACTCAATTATCATGTTACAACTAGAAGAATATGAGGATTATAAATTATATTACATATAGTTTATAAAGTTACTGTTTTTTAGACATTTCTATTTAGAAGTACCCTTGCCTAAATATACATTTTTGTAATATTAAAAAATTATCCTTTTTAAAATATGAGTTATTTACAAGCTCTTTCGCTTCTACTACCGTTGTCAAATATAATTCAAGTCTCCTCTCCTTTCGATTAAAATCGCGCACCATAGGTATATGTCTAAATTTGACCTCTTTTTGTTAGAAAAAAGGTCCTTTCATTAATCAAAAACCTAAACCATATATAATATTAATTTCAGGTGAAAATAATTCTAATATAAGAATTTATGTAAGTAAAAGTATAATCATTTATTAGAACATCATGGTAATCATTTTTCTTGAAAATGTTATGCTTTTAAATTTACCAATAGAGTTGGATATGTCTCTAAAATGGTTATATTTTAGCTAAAAGAATTATTTTATTAATTAAAAAGAATTACAAATGTTATTGGATGTCTCTTAAATCTTACTTCACTCCTATCACGAACTGTTGAATGTGTTGAATTGCTAACATCTTAACATACTATTATTATTCTTCGAGTTTAAGTTACTTGGAGTAGCCCATCCATAAATGAAAAACCTTATCTCTACAATACATATAAAATTCTTAGTGCCGTCTTCATTATATTTGACATAAATTCTAATTGAATTATTCGTCCTTCCTAGAAGCAGCAATCTATATATATATATTACACTCAATAATAAAACTTGCAAGTAGACAATTAATTCATTGATAGTGTCAAACTTTATATATTATTGACTAGTACTACCTCCGTTTCTTTTTAATTGTTACACTTACACTTTTCACGCATGCCGATGCACTACTTTGAGCCTTTATATCTCTAATTTTGTATTTGTAAAAAATATAAAAACTACATATTAATAAAATACATACTAATACGAATCTAACAAGATCCCACATGATTATGTTTTTATTCACGTATAAATCACAAACGAGGGTCAAAGTGTAATTTGTGAATAGTGTAAAATGTCAAAGTGTAACAATTAAAAAGAAACGGAGGTAGTACTACACATAAATAAACAATATGTTGTCATCTAAATAAAATTCATAAACATGAAATTGTGATTCGTGAATATTTGAATAAATTGATAGGACTTAGGAGTACGTGCAAAAAATGCCTTGCTACTTGGCATTAGATATGTGGCCTAGTACGGTACAAATAAGTGTCCCCCTTACACACCTATACGTGTGAATTTTATGCCCACGAAGGCAGCAAGTGATTAGCAACAAATATTTGGTTCTTGTAGTGTTTAAGGTATATTTCATCCGTTCTAAAACAGTTGCACCATTTAGTATTTAGTTATTATTTATGAACCAATTTTAATAAGTTTTTTCTCACCATTATATAAGAAAAAACATAGTCAAGTGAGATCTTGTTAAATTTGTCTCAATATAAGGATTTCAAATATATTTCTATGATTTTTACTTATACACAAGTAGAAATATTAACGTTTAAGAAAGCGTCTTGGTAAACATGAAAAAGCAAATTGTACAACTATTTTAAAATGGAGAAAGTATATATTACTCCTTTAAACAGTTATCTATTCATCCCAAATTCAGCAGATGGTTGTGGCATATGTCGAACTAATAGAGTATAGATCTATTCCTGGGGTCTCAACCATCAGCTTAAGCTTTTGGTTGAGTTGGTCCTTTGACATGGTATCAGAGCCAGCGTGACAAAAAGGTCACGGGTTCGAATCTCATCCACCCCTCCTTACTTAGTGGAATATTTCGCGCCAGGTATGAGGGAGACCTGTGCTGCATCCACACTTCAAGCCCAAAGGGCTCTTACGTGAAAGAGCGTGATAGAATATAAATCTATTCCTGGGGCCTCAACCATCAGCTTAAGCTTTTGGTTGAGTTGGTTCTTTGACACGAACTCGTTTCAATAGTATAAATACTAATCTTGTTACTTTTGATTTCCTAAATGATTATTACTGATTTATGATAAATTATTGTTAATTATTTTAAAATTTTAATCATGCAATTATACAAATTAAAGATTATATTTTTAAACATCATGTACTCCATTTTTTTTTTATCTTTCTCACTTGGAATTTTGACACTATTTTATACTTAGGGAGAATGTTTCTCAATTTTTTTTTTCAATTTGTAAGAAAAAATATATTATCGTGGGGTTTGATTTGATTCGTCTCAATCAGTACTTTATTTATATTCGATCATTATAATTTTTAATAATATATGATAAAAGATATTTAAGTTCAAAAATATGTGCATTAAGAGACGTGCACATGAAAATGAGAAGGATAAAAAACAGAGGGAGTACTATCAGTAGCGAAAGCTATTTTACGTTCAATTCTTGATTCTTAGATAGTTTGTTAAAAACAAAATTAACAATTTATATCTATTATAAACATTCTAAATATATTTTTATGAAAACCTCTATAATAGAATAACATGCTTATGTGGTAACTCTATACTTTTTCAAATGACCTATCTTACATGAACACTTAGATTTATATTAATTCATGATAAAGTAAGGTGATTCGAAATGAGTATTATATAAATTGTGGAGTATCATATTAATTTATTACCCCCTTCGTCCTATAATATAATGATTGTTTCTCTCTATTGAGGTCAAACTTTAAAATCTTTCACCACACATTCTCATTTGTATATATATAAAAAAACATATTCATGCGTGATCTTGTTAGATTCTTCTCAATGTGTAAATTCATAACATCCACTTTTTATATTTTTTTATTAATAAGAAATTGAATATGTTCAAGGTCAAATTTTTATATTGGAGACTGTATAAAAAAAGAAACAAGCACTATATTATGTGACGAATGAGTATTAGACATATACACGCTGACAATAAATGCCAATTGATCCTTTTCATGCCATGAAATGAGACATACATTTGGTTAGTGGTATTTTATAGTTTGAGGCATGGATTGGTTTGTGTGCTTTGTATACATATATTAATTTGGTAAGAAGAAGATCGAGAACTCGTATGTAGGTTAACTCGACTTAACTACAAATACAAGTCCCATTACTGGGGAGGGGGTGGGCAAAGGGTAAGGGAATTCCACCACGTCTCTAGCTTATTAAGGTCTCGTTCTTTCCGACTATTAGAAAATGAACAGAAATGAACTAACAAAAGAGAGTAATTGAACTGAAAATAAGTCAAAAAGAATAAGGCCTAAATCGTTTATTTCTCTTCCTCGTGTTAAGAATATTTGTAGAATTAGGTTAAAGCTTGCCTTTTCATTGAATATTCACACACTATATATGTTACAGTAAAATAGGAAACAAACTATAATACAATGCATACAAATAGCAACTTCCTAAAATATTATCTCTAACACCCTCCCTCAAGTTGGAGCATTGGAGGGTGCGAAAATGCCCAACTTGGATAAAAGAAGATCAAACTGTGCTTTGCCGAGAGCTTTGGTGAAAATGTCGGCCAATTGAGCCTTAGTAGAAACGTATGAAGGGCTAATGAGACCATCAAGAATGGCGTCGCGCACGAAATGACAATCAACCTCAATGTGCTTTGTGCGCTCGTGAAACACAGGATTATGTGCCAAATGAAGTGCAGATTGACTGTCACAGAACAAAGGAATAGCTTTGGGATGATGAACTCCCAAACTAAGTAATAAGCCCTTCAACCATTTCAACTCACAAGTAATGGCTGCCATAGATCGGTATTCCGCTTCTGCAGAGGAGCGGGAAACAGTATGCTGCTTCTTAGTCTTCCAAGAGACAGGAGAATTGCCCAAGAAAACAATCCATCCTGTTAAAGAACGCCGAGTAACAGGACAAGCAGCCCAATCAGAGTCACACCAACCCTGAAGAGATAGTTCACTATCTGAACGAAGTAAGAGGCCTTGGCCGGGGACCCCTTCAAATAACGAACCACGCGAAGAGCAGCCTCCCAATGTTCCTGAAGAGGAGCTTGCATAAACTGAGATAGAACATGAACTGAATATGCAAGATCAGGCCGAGTAACGGCTAAGTAAATCAAGCGGCCAACAAGACGACGATAAGCAGCTGCATCGGCTAATGGTGGTCCGGTAGCATGAGCGAGACGGTGGTTTTGTTCAATAGGAGAACCACAAGGCTTAGCACCCAACAAACCAACCTCAGAGATAATATCAAGAGTATACTTCCGTTGGCATAAGAACAAGCCAGCGGAACTGCGAGCGACCTCAATGCCAAGAAAGTATTTGAGAGAACCCAGATCCTTCATCTTAAAACAGTCACTCAAATAAGATTTGAAAGTGGTGAGAGCAGCGGAATCATTACCAGAAATGATCAAATCATCAACATATACCAACACATTTATCTGAGTAAGACCACGAGTGTAAGTGAAGAGAGAATAATCAGAGTAGGATTGCAGAAAACCATACCCTGTCAAGGCAGACACTAACTTGGCAAACCAACAACGAGGAGCCTGTTTGAGACCATAGAGAGACTTGCGAAGACGACAAACCAAACGAGGATTCGAACACTCAAAACCGGGAGGAAGTTTCATATACACTTCTTCATTGAGATCACCATGAAGAAATGCATTATGAACATCCATCTGATGAAGTTCCCAGTTTTTAGAAGCAGCAATAGCAAGAAAAGCACGAACAGTGGTCATCTTAGCAACAGGAGCAAAGGTCTCAGTGTAATCAACACCGGCTTCCTGATGATTACCCAAAACAACCAATCTGGATTTCAACCGTTCAACCTCGCCATTAGACAAGTATTTGGTGCGATAGACCCATTGACTCCCCAAAGCCCGCTTGCCAGGTGGCAATTCTTGCAAAGTCCAAGTGCCATTGTCTTCTAAAGCACGAATCTCATCATGCATAGAAGCTTTCCATCCAGGATCACGCATAGCCTCCTTGAAAGACCTGGGGTCAGTGCCAGAAACAACAGCAGCAAGAAATTTTCGATAATTCACAGAAAAGTTTGCACAATTTATATAGTGAGCTATAGGATAGGGAGTACCTGAAGGAGACGAATGAGACGGAGTAGACGGAGATGGACTAGGAGCAACAACAGTGTGAGTCACAAAATCCTTCAACAAAACTGAGGGGTGTTTATCCCTCTTGCCACGGCCCAGATCAGACGAAGAGGAGAAGGGGTTCAACTCGGTAGAGGGCTGGTCCGAAGAGGGAGAAGGGGATACATTGGGCTGGGGCGGAGAAGCAGGCCCAGCAGAAGAAGAGGAGAGTGGAACCGCGCGCGGAGGAGACGCGGGCCCAGCAACAGATGTGGGAGAGGGATTAGGCGAAGAAGGTGGGCTAGGAGAGAAATTTTGTGTGGAGCTGGGAGTGTTTTGGGTAGAGCTGGAAATATTTGGGGTCTCGGTGAATGGACAGGAGATGAGAGAGTTTGTGGAGGTGGAAAATCATTGAGGGTAGGCGCAAAATCATCAAAGTCGAAATCAATAGGGTCATTAGTCAGGGGCACAAGATCATGAGGCACAATATTAACATCTTCCGGAGTACTAAACGGATAAACATCCTCAAAAAATTTCACATCACGAGACACAAAAAACTCCTTTGTTCCAGATCAAATAACTTCCAGCCCTTTTTACCAAAAGGATATCCCACAAACAAACATTTGCGACTACGACTTGCAAACTTATCACCCTTAGTTTTGTGATTATGAGCGAAGCATAAGCAACCAAAAACACGAAGAGCCTCATAGGCAGGAGAGTAGTTATGAAGAATTTCAAAAGGAGATTTGTTTTGTAGCATGAGAGAAGGAGTACGGTTTATGAGATGAGCAGCAGCTAGAACACTCTCCCCCCAGAAATAAATAGGCAGATTAGCCTGAAAACGCAAAGCCCTCCCAACATTCAAAATATGCTGATGCTTTCGCTCAACCCTCCCATTTTGTTGTGGTGTGGCAACACAAGAGGTTTGAAAAATAATACCAGAGGCAAAAAAATAGTCATGCAAACAATTGAACTCCGTACCATTGTCACTCTGAACTATTTTGATAGTTTGAGAAAATTGACGCTCAACCATAGCCACAAAAACCATAAACATACGAAAAACCTCTGTTTTATCATCCATTAAATACACCCAAACAGCACGGGAATAATCATCAACAATAGTCAAAAAAATCGTGCACCACAAGACGATGCATGACGATAAGGACCCCACAAATCACAATGAATCTTTTCAAAAATTCGACTAGCCTTATTTTCACTTAAAGGAAATCTATCTCTGGGATGTTTAGCACGAAAACAAACTTCACATGCTTTATTTAAACTACCCTTATGACCACAAAGAAGGGGAAGCAACTTTACAACTTTTTCAGATGGATGACCTAAGCGCCTATGCCACAACTCCAAATCACCAGAAACAGCATTGGTCGAAACCTGAAGAGCCGAATCATCCCCGCAAAAGTAATAAAGTCCATTCCGTCTACGTCCCGTTCCAATCTGCTCCCTCAGATGGTCCTGTATAACACACATAGAAGAGTTAAATTGTACAAAACAATTCATATCATGAGATAATTGTGAAACCGAAAGTAAATTGCAACTGAAAGTAGGCACATATAATACATCATGCAGAATAATAGTGGCAGAAAGACGAACTGAACCAGTTTGAGTAGCAAGTACAGTAGCACCATTCGGAAGACCCACAAGACACGAAGGAATATCAACCAAATCATACAACCAAGATTTCTCACCCGTAACATGGTGAGAAGCACCAGTGTCAATAATCCAAGAGTCAGAAGAAAACGTACCATTCAAGCGTTCCTCAGAAACCTTAGAATTACCAAAAAAACCTGCAAGAGCCTTCCATTGCTCGGCAGAAAAGAGCTGAGAAGATGAAGATGAGGAAGGCTGCGTGGAGGCCGACGGTGGAGCAGCAGGAAGAGTAGCATTGGCTTTGACTAAGCCACGGCCACGAGAGCCCCCAGGAGGCCGAGACCCTCCCTTACTAGAATCATTCTTGTCGGGGAAGCCGACAATCTCATAACAAGTTTCAGCAGCATGTCCATGTTTCTTGCAATGAGGACACGGATTTAACGACCAACACTTGGCCATGTCATGGCCAACTTTATTACAGTGAGAGCAGACGAGACGATCGGCAGCCCGATCCGTCCGCCCACGCCCACGCCCAACATTCACAGCAAAACCGAGAGCCTCTTGAGGCGAGTCATGAGTCGCCCCACGCGAAAGACGCACCCGCTCTTCTTGAGACACGAGTTGGTAGGCTCGGTCAAGAGAGGGCAGGGGTTCAGTGGACAATATCGTGGTGCGAAGAGCACCATAATAATCTGGATACAATCCCATGAGGAAGTCGTGTAATTTTTGGGTTTCACGACGTTGAGAGTGAAGCACCCCAGCCGAGCAAGAAGAACACAAGCACAGTTGATTAAAGGTTCATGTTTTTGCAATTCTTCCCACAAACAATTTAACTGCCCATAATATATTGAAACTGACATGGTTTCGTTTGTTCGAGACGAGCAATAGAAGATTTTAACTGATGAATTCTTGGGCCATTAACTAAAGCAAATCGAGTTTTTAAATGAGTCCAAAGTTGAGATGCCTCCCTAAATTTGGATAAAGTACTTTTTACCTCAGGGTCGATTGTATTCATGAGCCAGGAGATCAACATGGCGTTCACCGTCGTCCAATCCGCGATGGTGTAAGGAGGAACTGCTTCCGTGAGCGTGCCATCAAGAAACACAAATTTCCGACGAGCCTCGAGGGCCATTTGAATGTCGGACGACCAATCATCATAATTATCGTGACGTAATCGAGTCGGGGTTATAAAGTCCCCTGGGCGATCACCAGTGCCGAGATAAAACGGCGAGTTAATATTGACTAGAGGAGGAGGCGGCGGTGGAGGGGTGGATCGAGCTCCATCAGCCTCCAATCACGGCGGCCCGAAAAAAAAATTGAGAGAAAAAAAAAAACTAGGTAGGCTGTGATACCATGTAGAATTAGGTTAAAGCTTGCCTTTTCATTGAATATTCACACACTATATATGTTACAGTAAAATAGGAAACAAACTATAATACAATGCATACAAATAGCAACTTCCTAAAATATTATCTCTAACAATATTTAAACATCAAATGAAACTCAATCCTCTTCTCATATTCACTATAGGACAACAATCACACTTTTTTAAAGAGCACACAACACTTACACTTACATTAGGTTTTTTGTGGGATCTCAACATGTTTCAACATTAATCATCACGTTAAAAACATTATAAGCTTTTGCATCCAAAATTATAAAACTTCTTAGAACTACAAATTAACGAAAGTTCAAATGTTAGATTAACCTTTTTCAGATTGTACAACAACTAATTATGACACAAACTTGAATCATTAGCACAACCAAAAAAGAAAGAAAAATTATTACCCTTCTCTTTTTATCTTGCCTTTTAAGATTTAACCAAAGAGCAAAAAGAATGTGTCTGAAAATTTACACACTTTTCAATTTTCTAGGTTTTTGTTAAGGCAAACACTTAAAAAAAACACTTTGCCCATTCCAAAGGGCAAATGCAGTATTGCTGTAATATTGAATTATACAGCAAACAAACAAGCTAAGGAGGTCGGCAATTGTCGGCCGATGAATCAGGGAGATAGAAGTGCTTCAGAAATAATTGAATTTTCCAAGCGATAACAAATTAACTTACTAGGCTATTCATACCACTTGACGTAAGATTTAACAACAATGAAGTATTATGCAATGACCAAAAAGAAAAATGTGTATATTAAAAGAAATATAGGGAGTATAATTTCGCTCATTTCAAAGTTACTATTCATCTATTTCAAGTGATTTTTGCTAATTTCACAATTATATTTTCTCATTTAAAGTTGTTTTTTTTTTTTTACTAATTTAAAGATTATTTTGGTATCTCAATCATTTCATATGTAATTTTGCTCATTCAACTTGATGTACTTAAATATATCCGAATATATCATGTAGGAGTTAGCTCAACTTATTTTGACTGATCTAAACTTACTAGTATTTTAATAAATTTAGCTTATCTGAATTAAACTTGTTTGAAATTCTCTATACTTATTTGAACTTATTTGTATACGTCGTTAGAACATACCCGTACCTATCACAACTTATTAAATCTTAATTCTTTTGAAATAAGCCAAAATATTTTTTTGACAAAACAGAGCCTTAGTACTTCGAATGTGAAATTCTCCCTACTTATTTGAAATTATTTAAACGTTTTTTTTCATACGTCGTTATAATATATTTAAACTTATCAAAACTTATTACAACTTATTTCTTCTGAGATAAGTCAAAGTAGTTTTAAACAATACAAAGCCTAGGTGCTTCTAATATGAAATTCACCATACTTATTAAAATTTATTTATAAATCCTTGTATATATCTAAACTTAATTATCAAAACCTCTTTAAACTTACTATGTCTTTCGAAATAAGTCAAAATAAATCAAAGCAAAACAGAATCTATGTGCTTTTGATTAGGGCTGCTTATTGGTCGAGTCGGGCCCAAATTGTGGTTTGTTTGACTTGTGCTCTTTTAAGTTTACTCGAGCTTGGGCTGAACTTGACGAGACGAACTTTGTTCGAGCCGAGCTTTGCCAAATGTTAAACGAGTCGAGCTCGAATTGTTCACGAACAAATTTGACTCTTTATCACCCCTTGTTTTATACATGTTTAATTTGTTTTTCCTTTTTGATATTTGATTTTTATAGGTTTTCTTTTATACAAAGTAACTATTAACTTATTATCGTGTGATATCTAGGTTAATATATTTATGTATATATATAAATATAGAGAAGGTATTGGGTCAGACGCGTCCGACCATAATATTTGGTCGGACGACTTTCAGTTGATTTCAATTTTTTTCAGTTGGTTTCAAATTTTTTTTCAGTTGGTTTCAATTTGTTCAGAAGACCAAATGAGAGAAAAATAACACAAGCTGAAAGAATTTACACACCAACTGAAAGAACACAGAAGACCAAATGAAAGAAAAACAACAAAAGCTGAAAGAATTTACACACCAACTGAAAGAATACAGAAGACCAAATAAAAAAAAAACAACACAAGCTGAAAGAATTTACACACCAACTGAAAAAATACAATAATCAACTGAAAACATCAAAAAATAAACAAACCTGTAAAGCTCCTCAAAGCTAAGACCACTAGTATTATGATTGTAAATCTCATGAATGAATAGCGTTACAGGAAAGACAAATTTCAAGATGGAAAAATATCTGAAGGATTATAACTTCCAACAACAAGATGAGAAGTAACAAGGACTGTATCACTATAGTTGAATGTGCTTGTTTTATGGGTTTGGATAGTTATTAGTAGTAGGGGAGTTGGGACCGTTGATATGGGGGCGTTTAACCTTTTCATTTGTAGGCGAGAGTTAGATTCTTCTTAGGTCTGATGCGCTCGATGAAGAGCAAGACTCTGAGACTCGCTTTGTATGAATATGGGATGTCTCTGATCCCGATTTTATCAACAAAAAAAGAGATGAGAAGTAACAACGTCAGATAAAGGACGACGAAGTGGAGAAGAAGGTACAATAGGATAATGGGGTCCCACAGGTCGAGAAGAAGTTACAAGAATCAGCCTGTCCGGCAAAAAGTATTGGGTCAGACGGTCTGACCCAATACTTTCACAATAATATATTATTTTTCTATATAAAAGTATAATCGAGCCCATTCACGAGCTCCCGAGCCAAACTTTATCTGGCTCATCTCGACTTATTAAAGTCTCGAGCTGAGTTCAAAATCGAATCAAGCCACCACGAGACGAATTTTGACCGAGTCAAGCGCGAACTGTTTGAAAAAAAAAAATGACTCATTATCACCTAATTCTCATATCAACTTATTAGGTTTCAATTTAAAACAACAAGTGCTACTCATCCTAAAGTTTTGGTGGGCCAAAAGGAACTTCATATTCCATTTTTTTTAAAAAATATAAACACACTTACTCTTCTTTCTTAAAAGGGAAAGAAAATTTTTTTTTGATCTCACTAATGCAATCTAATTAAGTAATTAACAAAAATTAAAAAAATATTCTTTCCCATTTACTTCTTCCAAGAAGTTAAAAAAAGCATATTCGTATACATTGAGCCAAAAACAAGCATTCCCTTTCCCTCCTCTCTCTCTATCGCTCAATATCTTCTGATCCTCTTCATCTCTTTCTCTCTCATCCCTAACTCATTAACTTCAACTTCGATTTAACTGTAAAATCTGATGAAAAACAGATCATAAGAACCCTAATTTCAAATTTTGTGGGTTTTTTTTGGACCCAAAAATTTCCTAATTTTTAGCTCGTTTATGAAGCCTCCTTGGTTGCATCCGTTTTTTTTGGGTAAATTTTATAACCCTATTTTTTCGGTTACTTGAGCTAAGAATTTGCCCATTTTTGCTCATTTCTGATTTGGGTATTTGGGAAAGTTTGTAACTTTGTCATCCCGCGTTTTTGCAATGCCATTTTAGCTGGCTATTTTTTTTATTTTTAAAATTTCTGTGTTATGAACAATATAAAGAATTCAAATTTTTTTTAATAAGTTTTGAGATTTTTTTCAAAGAATTGTGTGTAGGAGAAAATTTCCACTGTTTATTTCCAAGATCTTGGGGGTAAAAAAGGTTGATGTTTTTACCCTTTTGATGTTTTGAATGCCAGATGTTCAATAAAATGTCTGATTGAAATGTTTGTATTATCTTCATGAAAATGATTATGAATATTTCCATGATATTATTGGTGTTCTAGGATCAATCTTCTCATATACTCATTTTCATTTATACAAAATTATTCAATTAAAATTGTAGCTTACAGTTGCAAATAGTTAGATTAGCAATAATGGGTACTGTTATTTTTACCAATCTGAGCTTGTTTGTGCCTTTGGTGTCAAAAATTATGGTGAAAGAGGGGTGTTCTCTTTGTGGGTCTATGATTATGTTGTTTTTTTTTGTTTATCCTTAATATTCTTTTTTCAAATTCTTTGTAATGATATACTTATTGTTTTTTCAGACTGCAGCTATCGAATTTGGCAATAGTATTTTAGAGAATAGTTGGAAATTATGGATATTGCAGAGCTGGAAGAAAACCTATTTGCAATAAGTGATGCTAAGGTTTGTTCTTTTATCTGTATGAAACTTGTGAGATTGAGCTTTAAATGTTAGATTATTGCATTCCCACATATGTATGGTTGTTTAATAGTTGTGTTCAGGAACCTATATGTCGATCCGAGGGAGGTATATTAGAGTCCTATTCTATGTTTTATAGTGGTTGTGGTGGTACATTGGATAGTTGCGGTGTGTGGCCGTATCTAGGATGGCTGTGGGTTATAATGGTATCTCAAATGGTTGTGGTGGCATATGCTCGCATAGGTACCTCAGCTGGATTTGGTGGTACTTTAGATGGTTATGGCGGTTGAGAAGTGTAGGTTTGTTAGTTCTTTACCCTTTGCGAAGGAACCAATAATTGTTCAGGAATATTCTTTGTGGGTTAATTAATCTATTTCAAGACGACTAATGATATCGAGCTCATCAGTAAAACTGGAGATGCCTAATAACTTTTATTATGGTCTGAGATGGAATGGGTGAATAGACCAGTTGCTTGTATAGTTGTACTGGTTGCTGTCTAAATTCAAGCCTTAAAGAAGAAAGTTGAACTTATTTCGAATCATCGTGCTGTTTGATATTTGTTTTCTAAATTTCTTTTTGCTGTGTCTACAAGAATTTTCTTGTATGAATTGATCTACTGCTTCCAGTTGAAATTACAAATATTGTTCTTTTGCAGTTACATGGAGGATTGTGCAAGATTTTATCCAATATATTCTGTAAAGTGTTGAATATCTTTCCTGCTCTAGAAGCAGCACGCCCACGTAGTAGGTCAGGAATCCAGGCATTGTGTTCTCTGCATGTGGCACTTGAGAAGGCCAGAAATCTTTTACAACATTGCTCAGAGTGTAGCAAACTGTACCTGGTATGTTTACTTCTTGTTGTTGGTTATCCTAGTTTTGCAATAGTTAGGCTTATGTTACCTGGCTAAAACTTTCCCCTCTTTCCTTCTCTTTCTTTCGGGCCTGGATGTAATGATGTGATAAGGTTGCCAGAGCCAGACAAATCTTTGTTCTTTTAATTGAAATCTAATCTTCTACTTCATGTGAATATTCTAACAACAAGGTTGTGTTGTAGGCCATCACTGGAGATTCTGTTGTTTTGAAGTTTGAAAGGACGAAATGTGCACTTGTAGATGGTCTTAGACGCGTTGAAGATATCGTTCCTCAATCTATTGGTTGTCAGGTTTGTCCTCTCTTTCAAGTCGTATTGTCTAGTTTTCTCTTGCTATTTTGGGTTTCAAGTTTGATTGATGCATAATTGCATATAGACTTCCCACGTCCTTCCAGCCCTTTGGCGTTGTACTGCTGAGAGTTTATGCTCATGGATTGTTCATACAGTGAAGATGCAAAAATTTATTCTATGAGTATCATCATTAAACTACTATAGGTTCTCCCTC
Source organism: Beta vulgaris subsp. vulgaris (assembly GCF_026745355.1). Taxonomy (NCBI): domain Eukaryota; kingdom Viridiplantae; phylum Streptophyta; class Magnoliopsida; order Caryophyllales; family Amaranthaceae; genus Beta; species Beta vulgaris. The sequence continues at coordinate 66,945,584 of NC_079207.1, forward strand.
CCTTCCTAAATACTTGGCATTCAAGGTGAATGTAAAATATTTATCTAGTGTGTATTATCTATTGTATTGGTTTTCTAATATGACGAGTAACTGAACCTTTGTTTATGAGAAATGCTCTGAGTTAGTGATGCTTATTCTGTCTTGAGCATCCTCTTCAATTGTACTGTAAATAATGATGTGCTTTTTGCACTTGCCTGTTACAGGTTCAAGAGATCGTTAGTGAGCTAGAGGAGACTGTATTTTCCCTTGATCCATCCGAGAAACAAGTTGGTGATGACCTAATTGGTTTGCTGCAGAAGGGAAGAAAATTCGATGATAGTTCCAGTGACAGTAGTGAACTTGAGTCTTTCCACCGAGCTGCATCTAAACTTGGGATAACTTCTTCACGGGCTGCTCTTGCTGAAAGAAGGTGTCTCAAGAAACTCATTGAGAAAGCCCGAATAGAGGAAGACAAAAGAAAAGAATCAATTGTGGCTTACCTCTTACATCTTATGCGAAAGTACTCAAAGTTGTTCAGAAGTGACTTGGGTGATGATCAGGATTCACAAGGTTCTGGACCGTGTTCACCCACTGTTAACGGATCTTCTGAAGATGGTGTTGCTGCTTGCAGTGGGAGGGCATTTGACCGTCAACTATCTAAAATCAGTTCCTTTAACTTTAGGCCATCTTTCTCATTTAGGGCTAATAGGAGATCCGATCACATACCCATTCCACCAGAAGAACTTAGATGTCCAATCTCATTGCAACTTATGTATGACCCAGTCATCATTGCATCTGGACAGACATATGAAAGGATTTGCATCGAGAAGTGGTTCAATGATGGGCATAACACTTGCCCAAAGACCCAGCAACAGCTCTCTCATCGATGCTTGACTCCTAATTATTGTGTGAAGGGACTTATTGCTAGCTGGTGTGAGCAGAATGGCATTCTTATCCCTGGTGGGCCACCGGATTCTCTCGATCTCAACTACTGGAGGCTTGCATTGTCTGATAGCGAGTCGGCACAGTCTAGGTCTGCGGATAGCAGCAACTCAGGAAACTTGAAGGGAGTGAAAGTGGTCCCACTCGAAACTGCCGTCATTGAAGAGATTGAAGATGAAAGCTGTTCTGGTGAGCCAGAAGAAAATGATGACAATGTTTTTGGTAAATATGAAAACTTTTTGACTGTTCTACGTGGAGAGGAAGACTTGAAAACCAAGCTGAAAGTCATTGAGCAGATAAGACGGTTGTTAAAAGATGATGAAGAAGCAAGAATGTTTATGGGTTCTCATGGGTTTGTTGAAGTGCTTGTAGGCTTTCTTAAGTCTGCACTTGGTGAAAGAAATGATTTGGCCTTAGAAGTGGGAGCAATGGCACTCTTCAACCTTGCTGTTAACAATAACAGGTGTGTCCGCCACTCCGCCTTACTAATTTTTTCACCGCTTGGAACCTTTAGCTATGTTGATATTGAATTGGGCGCTCTTGTTAAGTTCCCTTTAGTTGCCTCTTTGAATTTATTTTTGTCACTACTGATAGTGGTTTTACATAATAATTGCGCTCATACTTTGGAATTTTAGAGCACATTTAGAAGGTGCTTTGCAATAAAATCGCATTCGATGATTGCCATATTTTTCATCCGAGTCATCTAGGGGTGCGTCATACTAAGTCAAGAAGGTAGATTGATCTGTTAATCCTTTGAATTCCCAATTATAATGGTGCTTGTTGAATAGCCATGTTTGTTCTGGAAAAATAAGTTTAGACAACTTCATATGAGGGCAAAATAGATCAGATGAGGGCTTATCCACATTCAGTTTGCCACCAGTATAAGCTACTCCCTTAACCTCAGATGATGGGAATAAAACTTTGAATAAATACAGACAAGGGCTAGTAAAAGACCTTTTCTAGATTCTAGATTTGAAATTGTAAAAAGATAGATGCACAGGGCCGACTATAGTAAGTTAATGGTGGTGACATTAAACAATAATTAAACAACTCATCGATGGGTGATTTGGTCATAAACTCCCCTAAATTGATAGCATTTAGAGAAATACATCTAATGCTTATTGTTAGCCCTTAGGAGTTAGGACTGTTGATATCAAAACCGTTGATAATTTTATATCTTTTTGATGTGTTCAGCAATGAAGTTTGAAGACATATAGATCAGATTGAAATTCTAGTATTCTATCAAGAATCATCTTGATATTCTTATGTCACTCTGTAATTCTATTGCTGAATCCGCTCATGGAAATGTTTTTTTTTATTATTGCAGAAACAAGGAATTAATGTTAGCAGCTGGGGTCGTCCCTCTGCTAGAGAAGATGATTACTGATCCGGTTTCCCAGGGATTAGCAGCTGCTCTCTATCTAAATCTTTCATGCCTTGATGAAGCAAAGCCCGTGATAGGTTCCAGCAGGGCAGTTTCCTTTCTAATCAAGCTTCTTGTTGGCAAAAGTGATCCACAGTGGAAGCTTGACGCCCTTCATGCTCTATTTAACATCTCCACATGCCCATCTAATATTCCTAATCTCCTCCAGTCTGGTATAATCAATGGTCTATTGCTTCTTTTGATCGAGCCCCGAGATCAGACATGGACCGAGAAGTCAATCGCAGTTCTCATAAACTTGGCATCAAATAACACGGCTAAAGATGCGATTACATCAGCACCAGGTTTTGTGGGTGCACTTGCATCAATAATGGACACTGGTGAACCTATTGAGCAAGAACAAGCTGTGTCGTGCCTGTTGATTCTTTGCAATGGGAACGAAAAATGCTGTCAAATGGTTTTGCAAGAAGGGGTTATTCCAACTCTAGTATCAATCCAAGTAAACGGGACAACTCGAGGAAGAGAGAAGGCTCAGAAACTTCTGATGCTATTCCGGGAGCAGAGGCAACGGGAATCATCTCCTCAAAGGGTGCATCGGTCTCCTTCCGTGAGGGAATTCACAGGTCAAGTTCATCCCCCGGAGATGAAACCGTTAAGTAAATCAATTAGTGAGAAGGTATTGCCACTGCTTGATCCAACACCTATCGCGAAAGCGGTTTCAAGAAAGAAACTGGGCAGGACATTTAGTTTCTTTGGTAAAAGAAAGAACTTCTAATGATGTAAATTTATCTTGTATCTTCTTATAAAATCTTCCTTTGCCCTATTCTTATGGGGCAATTCCCAGTTTTGGTTCTTCTATAGAGGAAGAGATGTACATATCCCTACCAATGTAATTTATTTCCTTTTTGTTCGGCCTTTCTTTGGTCTTCCGGGCAGAAATATATGTAATAGTACTATGGTAGATTTTCACTCCAGAAAAAATTCATATCCTAGTAATAAATAGTATTACTCTATTAATTTTTTTTTTGCAACGATATTACTCTATTTTCTGCAACTAGTATTATACTCTATGATTGTTAAATTTTAAATGAAACATAGTACCTTGACACATGGATATCCATGTGGGGTTTAGGGTTTAGGGTGAGAGTGATAGAGAGAAAGAAAAAGAGGGATGTATGTAATGAGGGGAGAAATAAATAAAAGTAAGTATCAAATAAAGTAACGTTTTATATGTTTTTAAATTGTTTTTTCATTAATTTTCGTTTTTTCATTAATTTTAGAACGGAGGAAGTATCGCCGGCATGTGTGGAGATGTAGTTCACCAATGTGTTCTTCTATCTCCATATCACACATATCCAAAGCCACATATCAATTTATCACGAGGGATGCAAGAAAATATCTTTATCTTTTAATATAGAATTGTTAAATTAATTATGGACTAACAAATCGCCTACCATTTCATAATGTTCAAAAGGTATGTTCTTTCTAATTAAAAGATATGTTCTTCTCATTTCGGAGATATGTTTTTTCAATTTATATACAAAAAAAGAACATAACTCAATATCTCTATTATATAAGGGTAGGGGGGGAGCAATGGTATCCTCTTTTGAAATGCCTATTTTGCCCCCCTTCCCTTTCTAAATTACAAAAGGATTGTCAAAATCAAAATCGACACTCAAAGAAAATCACCGAAAATTGATTTTCAACACTCACTCACAAATCACTTAAAAGAAGAAACTTTACAAATCACTCATACAATTGAGAAAATCACGTTATAAAAATAACGCAAATCACTCAAATAATCGGAAAACTTTATTAAAACTTAAAATTAACATAAAACTAAAACTAATAACCAAGAACGTCAATACATACAAAAACATTTACAAAAATTTACTTACAACCACTATTAACCATTCATAATTAATGGCGGGTCATGATAAAAATAGAGGTGTATTTGTAGTGAAATTAGAATTTAGAAGTTAGACAAGGAAAAAAATTATTACTTTTTTATAGTGTTTAGAATTTGGAAGTTATTATTGTACTTAATTCAAAATCATCTAAAAAATTATAATATTAGAAATCATAAATAAATTCAATAAAATTTCTATTTTGTTCATAGAATTTAACTTTAAAAAAAAAAAAAAAGACAAAAATAATGGTGAGAGACTTAAGTGACAGAAACTAAACCAATCAAATTTTGCAACTAAAAACAATTATACTTCATATATCTAATGTTCAAATTTTGACTCTTATGCCGAAGAAAATTGAGTATCTGTTTCGAAAAAAATTCAAGCACGCATCGCGTGCAAAAAATTCTAGTTAAAAATAACGTAACTCAATATGAAAAAGAACATGAATTCATTTGATAAGAAAATATTTACAGTTTGAAATTTGTATATTCTTTTAATTTAAACCGTGCATTCTTTTATCATATGCTCTTTTCATTATGACCAATGTTCATTCGACATGCTATCTAATTATCTACGTGTTTCCTTCTACCATAAAAAAATTGCTTAAATAAGTTAATATTCATTCTAAAAGAATAATATGTTCTTCTAAGTGCACACTAAGGGTTCGAATTCTAAAAAACACTAGCCGCCCTCCTCTATCTTTTCTCTCTCAAACCCTAGCCTTCCCCCTACCTTTTTTTTACCAATTAGGGCTGCCATGAATGATTTCATCCATGGTAAGTCCCTTTTTAATTCCCTTTTATTTTCAGGTTTTAGTTAATTTATTTCTTGTTTTGTTAAATAAAATAGTTTCTCTTTATGAGATTTTCTCGAACCCTGTTATGGGGTTTTTAGTTTCTGTTGTGGAGATCTCCTTCTCCCTTATGGGAGTTGTGAGTGGTTCTTTTGTTTTCAGGTAAGAGAAATTGTTCTCATTGTTTGAAGTTCGACACTAAACATAATGGTATGAGAATCTCGGATGCGGTCAACATGACTAAATCAACAATGTTCTTCTCAAACTATGTCATAATGATAGACTTATTCATCAATAGCTGCTTGATTCAGCAAATACAAGGGGGATGCATGTATTGCTCGATCTGGTTCATTGTAATTTCTTGGAAGATAAATTTGATGTAACCTTGTTTCATTGGATTTTGTTTTTCTTTAATACATATTCTAGATGCCGTTTGACCTTAAAATAATGAAATTTCTTGTTAAAAAAAGGGTTCGAATTCTCATCTCAACAATATGTTGGGGCATTTAATTTTGTGCTGTTTAGGCTTGTATCCAACCTCTGAGCGGGTGTGCTTAGGTCTGTTTGATTCAACTTATTTTGTCTTATCTTAAATTATTTGAACTTGTCTTATTTTTTTTTTTTTCTGAAATGAGTGAACATAAGTTTAAAATTACATATTATCCGATCTTTTTTTTTTTTTGAAAGTACATATTATTCGATCTTAAATAAGTTAAAATAAGTTGAATAGATAACGGCCTTAGTAGGATTGGTATGCAGACCAATTATCTTTCTTATTTTTTTTTTTTTTAAATTTTAAACCAAGCTTTGAAAATCGAAAATTCCCAAAACTTTACAGCTCTAAGTCATACTCCCAAATTCCGAAACTAGCAGTGGAAGATTGACAATGGAATTCGATTCTCTCTCTTTTTTGTTGATATTTGCTCATCTTCAGACAACGAAATTTCCACATTCACTGGTAATTTCAATTTATCTCATTTTTAGTCATTTCAAAATTCCCCAATAAACTACCACCCCAAAAAAAAAAAATTCTAAAAATAAAAGAATTGATTGCATTAATTGGTTTTCTTCCTACCCATTTGATGATTTGGGAAGAGGGCTATAAGCCTTTAATCAAATGCCCAATTATAATACAGCTCAACTGCTTATTATTCGTATGTTTTTCCCCTTTTCTGGGTTATATTATTTACCAATTTCATTTTGGGTTTGTTTAAAATTTGTGATTTTTAGGTATTTTATAGTATATATATATAGATATGTATGTTTTCTTTTTATTATTAAGAATATAGTAGTATCTTCTTTATTGGGTTAAGTTATGTGGTTAATTATAACATTATGTCATGTTTGTCCACTTGAAATGGAAAATTTGTGCCGACTTTTAGGCTTAAGAAAGTACATTTGTGGTTTAAGTTGCATTTTTTCTGAATATAATATCTCATCTATCTTGGTTTTTAGAAGTTCTTTGATCATTATGGATTATGGGCATGTAATTTGGTTCTTATTGTTTATTTTGATTGATGATTATGGATTGTGGCAGCTTTTAGAACCTAGATACTAGAATTTAATGAAATAATTTCAGATATTTTTTTAGATGAATAGTTGCCTTTCAGCTGAAATCATATTTCTTAATTTTTGGAGGAGTGGATTCGAGAGTGTATTGATCCATGTATATGGGATGTGAATTCCTGTTTGTTTGGGATTGTTCGTCGTCATGGTGAAAGATAATGATAGTGTTTATGTTTGTGAGATAGTTTGCAAGGTGCAAGAAGCAAAGACATCTTAGTCATCGTAGAGCTTTGATACCCACCTATAAACTTTCGTTGTGGTAGGAAAGTTAGGAACACTTTGTTGTTTGTTGGAAGATATAATTTTAGAATCTAATTGAGTGCAAGCTTGTTATTCAATAAATAGACGAAGGAGGCAATGGCGAAAGGAGCAACACTTTTGGCCATTTGAGCTAGCTGTTATAGTAACACTATGTAAGATTACTCTGCATGAGCTTGATCATTTGGGTAAAATGTTTTCAGTAACTTTATGCAAGATTACTGAACATAAGCTTGATCATTTGCATTAGTTGTTTTAGTAACATTTTGTTAGATTACTCAAGATAGCTTGATCATCTGGGTTAGTTGTTCTTAGTAGCATTATGCAAGATTACTCAACATGAGCTTGATGGTGAAGGCATTGTCTTAGAACTTTCAGAAGGCATGTTGGTAGATTTCAAATGGGTGATTCTCCAGGATGAGGTCCACCCTCTTGCATCTTCCACGAGCTCTTGGTTAAACAATTTATTGTTAGTCACAATTTATTTTATGAGAAAGTGCTCCCTAGTGTCATTTTAGGCTCATATGAGATGGAAATTGCAAAAAGCCCTACCAGGGCAAAGGGGTAGTTCTGACTTCTGAGACAATTGGAGTGTTTGATCTGACAATACACTGCTGTATGGTCATTTTGTTGTATTAACTTTCCCTTAGTTAGGAAGTAAATTTTTTAATGAATTCCCTTGTCTCACTACCCACGAGTCTCATAGCGAATTCCACAAAAGAACAATTAACTAGGAAGAAGATCACTTGTAAGCTTAGTTATGGTTGCATTCCAATGCCAATTGACAATGACAGGAGTAACTCCCTTGGCTTAGCTTATAAAGGGTTTTTTTCCCCTTTCATATTCTTCAATACAGACCAACTTACGTACACAAACATGTATAAGGCTCAAAAGGAAAAGAAAAACAAATTGTCCTGTATAATACTGAGCGTCATTTTGTTTTCATGCATGTTCTCCAGGTATACCCGGAGATGGCAGTTGTTTATTTCGGGCTGTCGTCCATGGCTCCTTTCTCATAAGAGGGAAGCCAACTCCTAGTGAGAGCCTTCAAAAGAAACTTGCTCATGAACTTCGAGACAAGGTTAGTACAAGAAATCATTAACAAAATCCGAGGTAATTTAGTGAATTGTTTCGTAGATATCAGCATCTGTTTTGGTTTATTAAATAATTCTTGCCACCATATAAGATAAGAAGACAGAGAATTGCATACATGACTTTTTTTGGTTTCTAATAGCTTGAAAACTCCTGTTGTCGCTTATAGGTTGTTGATGAACTGATCAAGAGACGTGAAGATACTGAATGGTAACTGTCATTTGGAGACCCTAAGGATCTGCTAAATGCAGATCATCGAACCTCTTATAAGAATTGTCATATGTTGTAATTTCTCGAGTATTAATAGAGAATCATACCATGTACATTCAGCTGTAATCCATGATCTGTTTGTCTTCTATTTGCTTTCAGGTGTCTGGAGGATGAATTCGACAGATATATCTGTCAGATGAGACAATGCCATGTTTGGGGAGGAGAACCTGAGCTTCTCATGGCCTCACATGTGCTAAAGTAAGTGACAGTTACTTGATACCCTTTAGCATAATTTACTTTATGTATTTTGTTCATCCTTGCTCGCCATGCTCCATAAACTTTGAGTATGCTTGCAAGTGAAGATTTCTTCATATACGTGATCAATAGACAGCCAAATCATCATCATCTTCGAATTTCTGTTGATCGAGTATATAATGTTATGAGCAATTTGACAATTTCCCTTGTCAATTAAATATTTTAGAGAGGTGAGGTGAGTATCATGTTTTTTTTAACATTTCTTATCACTTCATCTTCAGGATGCCCATCACAGTTTACATGCTCGTCAAGAAATCCAGTAGCTTTATAACTATAGCTGAATACGGACAGGAATATGGTAGGGAGAACCCAATTCGTGTTCTTTATCATGGTTACGGTCATTATGATGCTCTGGAAAGTAATATGTGAACCGCAATGCAATCGGTATGATCACCCTTGTCTTAATGTAGATAATTTATTTTTCAAGTAGCCAATCTTGAAACTAAAATTGAAAGAAGAAATGCATTGAACTGTCGTGTCTTTGTTATCGATGATAATCCAAGTGCCTTAAGATTCAGAATTTCACTTTTGATTTCTCCTTCCTATTTCTGCTTTGAAGTTTTGTAGCTTTTTCAGGGATCTATAAAGACAAGATGGATATGCTGTTGTATTTGCTGGAACTAGCTTACGAAGTTGCATCTGCTACCTAATATGTTATAGAAGTCTGATCTTACCTGAGATGATTGAATTTCTTATAATCTGCTTGATAGTTTGTACTATGAAAGTGGAATGTGTATATGATGCCAGACAACATTCTTAAAATGGTTGGCCTGGAGATCAGAAGCAGCATTCTTGTTAATATTTTTTTGGTCTGTGTGCTATGGCTACTACTTTATGCATACTGTCACAACTAGAACAACATGTTTGGTAGATGGTAAGAAATGGCGGTAATGATAACAAATTCATATGTAAGTTTTGTATAGTAAGTCTTGCGTCAATTTCTATGTCCACGGGAATGCTTGTCCACCTCCAAACTTGTGCTTCTTTTTCAGAAAGTTCCATTATCATCCAATACCACTTTAGCGACAATGTAGTTTTGTGAAGAAAATCACATGTTTAAGACTTTAGTGATGGAATCCCATTACCATGTTAACTAACAATTATAGAATTTTCTTGCAAATTACTTGTGATTATATTACCATTACCACTATTTTGTGCCACCTGCAAAGCAGGCCGTAAAGGTCTAACGTCGTAGCGGGTTTAGACAATCTCCATTTCAGAGAGTTGTGAGCTAGAGCACAATCTAAGTGCAGCTTCCTCTGGTATGGAAAACTCTCTCCTTGCAATTCTCCCCTCTGAAACGTTTTAGAGGGCAAAGTGAATTTATTTACTTGCATATAGGAAGATGAATTCCGTTTTTCTTTGTATCCATTCACTCAGAAAAGAGGATATTTTTATACTCGACAACTTTTTTCTTATATTATAATTACTAGGTTTTGGCCCGTGCAAAATGCACGGAATTTTTTTTTATTTATAAATTTTATTACTTTATGGTGTTTCTCCCAAAATCATGGGGTGAATATTAGATCGTGATTTAAACTTTTTATAATCATATCGTTTATGAGGAATATTTTAAAACCGACTTATAACCGTGCGTTCAATGACTGATGTAATTAATATTATCGTGCGGCGTTGACTGAAGAAGTCTTTGCTCTACCCATTGCTTCACATTGAGGACCAAATAAAATCACAATTCGCTCCATTATTGTGATTTAATCACGCAACAACTTCTTTTCCCACTTTTTGTCGTCCCTACTTTCCACAGTCGCTCTCACCCCCACTCTTTTGTTGTCTTGATATCCCGTGATCTTTATCACAAATAAAATTTCAAACCCTAATGCTAGTAACTCTTGATATGGCTAACTGAACCCGTGTACATTACAAACTAAAAATGGAGATTTAAAACATAGCTAGTATTGTTATATTTAATTGAACCTTTCTCCTGAATTTGGGCAATATCATATTTAAATAAAATGGAGATTTATTTCAAATAATTGCTACATTTGATCAATTGAATCTTATGTTATTAAAGAAAAAATTTCCCGTTCAATTCCAGATTTATTCGAAAAAAGTTATCCAAAAAGTTTGACCACAGATTTATCGAACATACTTGATATTTTCGAAAATGGAGAAAAAATGAATTTGATCGTGTTTTCTTTATTAACGTTGGATGTGTGAGATTCAGTGTTATCTACTTAAGTTTTTTACATGAAGATGATGATTCACTTTCTAGATGTTCAAATTGAGATGGAAAAAGCAGAATTTTTATGGCAGTGAAAACTGAGAGTCGTAAGCAAGGGTTTGTTACAGTTTGAAACTTTATTAGCAAACTTAAATTTTGTTAAGATTATATTCGGCTTCTAGATAGAAGTAAGATTCTATGCACCTTTCTTAGAATTTAAAGCTTGTAAGTTTCATACTATTTGACCCATTTTTTTATTTATTTTGGAAAGTAAAATATAGAATAAATTGTATTGTCAATTATTTGTTACATGCACAATTCACCCTTTTTTTCATTTTTATTGTGAGTTTGTGATTAGCTCACTGACTCCATGTCAATAATACTTGTTCCAAATGAACGGTAATATATAGAAATATAAATCAATTTATATGTGGAAATATATTATATGACATTTTATCTTTTCTTTGAGATGAACACCTAGAAATTATGAGCTCTCAAATTTCATATGTATGGTAATATTATTTTTTTTAGTTGTGATTCGGTTGTTGTGAATAAACTGAACAAATATACTTCTCCGTTCCAAATTACTCGTTACACTTTGACTTTCACACTTGTCGATACACTACTTTGACTATTAATATCTTTATTATGTATTAGAATAAAGTATAAAATTTTGATTTTCTGAAAATATACGTTGAGACAAATCCAAAACATGTTAGTTACATTATAACATTTGATTTTATCTAATAGTAAATAATGCATGGTCAAACTTCATTCATTAATAGTGAAATTTTCAAAGTGAAGCGAGTAAATCTTATAATTTGAACTTTTTAAAAAAAAACCTATAATACAACTTATTGTATGATTAATACGTCCCTTGATAAACTTTAAGTTTAATATTATAATCTGTTAAGACTTTTGTTTTAATTTGGGTTTAAGAAGAGAGTACAACGTGTTCATTTAAGTAGTTGTAATAGCTTAAGTAGTACCTAAAATATCAGCTTCTTGGTATAAATTTATTTCTTAATTAGTGCCAAAATATATGATTAGTAACTCAAATACCGAATTTAGGGGATATGAATTTTTAATTAGTTTCTAAAATACCGTATTTAGGGAATATGATTTTTTTAATTAGTGCCTAAAATATCGGATTTAGGAGATATATTTTTTTTGGCAGTTTTATGATGCATAAGTAATTACTAATTAATAGCAATCAATCCCCTCAAAAAAAAAAAAATTAATAGCAATCGACTCCTAAAATTTAGTTGATTTACATTCCATAACAGAGAACTTTCTTAAATAGTTTTCCAATTATATGCCTAAAAAAAGTAATGCATAATCGAAATATTTAAAGACAAATACACGTGGCAAAAAATTGTAAAAGATATTACAAAGGATTGACACATCAGCAATTCAATTTGCTCTTGACACATAAGCAAATCCTTATTGCTTTATAGTATTATATAGATAGGGGGGAGATTCTTAAAATGGGAAGGATAAAAGGACAGAAGTGAATAATATTTTAAACTGAATGTGTATTTTTTTTTTTATTGACTATGCATATTAAGGTGTTTCAATTGTAAGTATTTTTCATAGAAAAGAAGATGCACATCCTGTTAAAAAAGTGGCATGTGATTATAAATGCACATTTAGTTTAAAAGATGTGCAAAAAAAAAAATCCTTCTCATTTTGAGAACTTTTCATTTGACTCTAAATCATGACAAAAAGTAGTACTAATAAACACTGCTATACGAAATCCTCCGATACTAAATCCAACTAAAATATACGCAATAAAGAAAGATTCTTTTTACACATAGGTACATCTGGGCGAGATCGACGACATTTACCCGATCGTAATTCGCATTGGACGCCCGATCGGGCGGCCTGCGAAACCAAATTCTGACAAATTTCAAGGCACAAAACTTGAACATTGTGGTTATTGTCGAAAGAAGGCTGCTTTCAAATCCTCAAACATCAAGTAGATATGAGACATGATGATTTTCTATCCTAGAAAATTTGTTTTACATGTTTCTAAAATTAAAAAATGCTTAAATATGATAAAAAAAAATTTCAAATATTTTAATAGCATGAAATAATTTTGAGTTTTGACATCCAAGAAAAAAAAACATAAAACGGAAATTTGACATTTTCTTTAGGACTCGATGTTATGATCATAAAAATCTAAGCAGAACACCAAACAATTATTCAAATGTTGCTGGATTAAAGGAAATCAATCCACATCCTAAAGATTAAACATAGTAATATATCATATTTAAAATAAACTATATAACAATTTAGATGTTTACAAACAATGTTAATACGAGAACAATAAGCTAACATAAGCCTCCAACAAATAGTGTTACATGTATGACACTTTCTAATTGACTAACATAAATGATAAATCCTTGAAAATACATAAAAAAATTACCATATAACATGAAATCCTTGCTTTAGGTACCGCATATTTATTCCCCTAAAAAACTTACGTATCGCCCATAATATGCAGCATTGCAACGAATATATTAAGGGCTACCTCCCCAAATATTTTTCGCAAGTTCTACCATAGTAAGCGCTATATCCCACGTACCACCTAAGCCAAATATTGTAAGTGCTATATTTGCTGTGCCAAAAATCAAGTCACGTTTCCGAAAACGTCGTTGTTGTAATCCTCTTTGTTGATTACTTCCCCGGTAATTATTGTTGTTGGTTTCATCATTACACAATTGTGGTAATGAATAGTAATTTTTCTCCCAATTTTGGTGGTGCATGTCTTTGATACACTTAACATGAAATGCAAGATTTAACCTAGTTGAGACGTATGCCCACCCTTTAACTGCCTCTTGTTGGTCACAATGTGCACAACACAAGTTGAGACATGCGAGTTTATTGTTCAAGGCGAACAATTCCCCATTAACATTGTTTGTGTAAGGTAGATTCATGCAACAAGGATGTAGTAAGATTTCGATTTCGGAACTACGACTAATAGCCAATTCATATCTCCAACCTCGTACATTCATCCCACAAGCCTCACAATATAAGTTTTCTCGTCCATTTTTCTTGAGAACAAATTGTCCTTGTGTGAAGAAAGGATGAGAAATAGTAGTTGGTGTAGACATTTGACAATCTTTGTGCATATGATAGTTGCAATGTGGTTGGCATGTATAGCAAGAGCCATAACCCATCTCCCTACATCCATTACATATGAATGCGAATCGTTCCCCGAAATTAACTAGCATTAAGGAGGTAGAACTATGTGTGCACGAGCCTTTGTCCATTGTTGCATGCACTTAACCTAATTACAAATCATAACATAAATTTTAAGAGACGCGAAAAGGGTTTCGTTGTAACAGCAAGAAAACAAATGACAGAAGCTACATTAACAATAACAAAATAATATATATTCCATTGCATGATTTTTTCAACCAAATAACTTTTTAGTACGTACATATATTATTAGGAAATGATAGATGATGTAAGGGGAGAACTTAATTAGTTTACACATCATAACCCAAGAAGTTTTGACCTTGTCTATTATTCTTAGTAGTATTTTTATTATTTTCGTTAGTTTATTATTATCCCATGTCTATTATTCTATAATGCGCCAAGAAGTTTGCTGCTTTAGGCATAAAGTTTAAGGAGAAATCGGTATATGAGTCATAGAAGAGAAAGTATTAATTTATTGCATGTTGTGAGCCAAGAGAAGAAAAACTTTATTGTAAAGATAATAACAAGAAGTATAGTAAAAAAATTAGTAGTACCCTTTCAAAAACAGAAAAAAGAAGTGGATAACAAATAAATACAATCCAAGAAGAAAGTAGCTGGGTAAACTAATAATAACTAAAGAGAGTATACCTATAGTCGAAAAACATTCTATCAAGATCAACATGATTACAATCTACATACATGGACTAGATATGAGCCATAGCTTATTTTCACCCTAATAACGCCTTCAGGTTCATACATGTTATTGTTATGACTTATGCGGAAGCGTAGTAGCAAGTAAACAATATAACAAACCTAAGAAGCGAAAATTAAAGCAGTGATAAATGCAAATTCAACGTGCAAACCTCTCTCTTAATAAGTAGAGGGAAAACCACCAATCGTTTGACTAATCCTTCAACGAATATTAGCAAAAACCCAAACTCACAAATCCCGTGAATTACGATTTCTTTCAAGAACTCTAAGTAGAAACCTAGAAGTCTTTGTAATCTCTCACCGAATTTGATATATGAGCATACAAAATAATGATTCCAATTCTCCTGTTATATAGAGAATGAAATCCTACCCCTAGTAGAATAAGCATCCAACAAGATCTAATCTAACTAGACTAATTAAGGAAACTAATAATTATCTATCTTCCTAATAAAATTATTAATCTATTAGAAAATAAATAACCTATAAATAATCCTAACATAACAAAAAAATAAGACGAAAAGATAAAAGAAATCAACAAATCCTGTGGGCTGCAGGTTCCATCCTCCGACCGCAGGTTTCCACCCTAAGGGCAAACATAACTTTTCAATTTGTCTACAATTTTCCCTCGAACACCCCCGAAACCCACAACGTGTCTCAGGGATCTACTAACCGTGTTACACTATTGGTATTGCATAAATAACAATCTTTTCCTTAAGCCTAACTACGACCAACCTCTTCGATCAACGATCAAGAGCTGAGCATCGTTGTTGGGTAACGATGCCTCCACTCGAACCAAGACCTCTTCATGCTTGACACATGCTTTAACTATGAAGATGCTTTTGTATGCTTCATGTTGCTTTCATGACTTTCTTGCCACACTCTACAACCAAGATAACACCTTGATGCATCTCAGTAATGCATCCATCATCAACAAGTTTTCCTAGAGAAACCATGTTGCTATTCAGTTGTGGGATGTACCTTTATATATGTATAAGTCGCCTCCAATGACCATGAGACTCGAGCACGATCTCACCTATCCTGTCAACCTTCACTCTATCCCCATTAGGTAGATTGACCGAATCTCTTTTACATTTCCTCAAAGACACAAATCTTGTGGAAAATATGAAATGAGCATTCTAAATCCAAAACTCATTCTCTTGTTGGTTGTACAACACTTGCAACCAACAAAGCGTCATATGGATATTCCTACTTGTCAGATGCATGTATCTCCGCCTCTAACCACAACTAACCCCATTCCCTTTGACTCCTTGAGCTTCTTCAAATCCACCTTTGGCTTTGGGCATCACGATTGGAAGTGCCCCTTTTCATCACAATAGTGAGGTCACATCAAAACTACACACCTTCTTTCCCTTTTTACCATTCGCCTGAAGGCTCCTTCTTGGCTTGAGGATCATTCTCCTTACTTCATCAACTTTTCGGCTTCTAAAAGGCAAACAACGGTCTCATCTAAGGCTAATGTTGTCTTCCCTACCAACAAGGAAGTAGTAACAATATTGAATTTTATTGGAAGGACACTAGCTAGGACCAAAATTTCCTTGTCTTCATCCTTGAAGGTCTCATCCAACTAAGCCGATTGGGTGATCAATCCAATGAACATGTTGATGTGATCTCTCAAGTCGTCGTTTTCCTCCATATCCAAACGAAAAAAAATCCTTTTTAAGAAGCAACTTACTCGCTAAAGACTTAGATTGAAACATCGTCTTCTCCAATTTCTGCCATAACTCATTGGATTTTGTTTCTTCAAGAACACCATACTTAATCTCCGATGGAAGGGCTAGTCGGATAGTTGATGCCACACGCCTCTTGATATTTTCTCATTTGGGATCTTTGACATCTTCGGGTTTGTTGTGTACGAGAGCTTCATACAATCCTTGTTGAGTCAAAATATCTTTCACCATGCTTTGCCATAATGCAAAATTGTTCTTTCTACCGAATGCATCTCGAACTTTCCTCCAAAGATCTTGTTCATCTATCCTAGATTTAACCTAGGCTCTTGATACCACTTGTTAGGACTTATGCGAAAGCGTAGTAGCAAGTAAACAATATAACAAATCTAAGAAGTGAAAATGAAAGCAATGATAAATTCAAATTTAACGTGAAAACCTATCTCTTAACAAGTAGAGAAAAACCACCAACTGTTGCACTAATCCTTCAACGAATATTAGCACAACCCAAACTCACGAATTCTATGAATTCCACGTCAAATTTTGTTAAAAGTTACCCTTTATACAAACAGAACTTATAGAATTTTTTTTCCTTAATGCCATTTTTTGCCAAAAAGTCAACCCTGTTCAATTTACCCTCTCGTTTCTTTTTGGCCTTTTTTGACTATGTTATCTCTTTTCTCCAAAACAAACTCGTTACTCATTATAGCTTTGAATTCGGTCTGTAGGCAAGATTACGAAAAGGAAGAAGAAGAGGAGGAAAGATTGGAAGAAGGACAAAAAGTAATCAAGTGTCAGCAAGAAAACGAAAAGGAAGAGAGTCGTAGATGTGCAAAGACTAAAGGAAATTAGAAGTCACCGTTAAATTGACTTTTTATTTGGAAGATGACATTAAAAACTTAAAATGCCTTTGTTTAAAAGTTTCTGATCTTATAAGATAATTTTAATCAAATATTTATCAAAGATAATATCTCACAATTGTCAAGCACATAGAGAAGTTAAAATTGTAAAGCATATAAATTAAAATATCATAGAGCTATGCAAATCCTTTATTCAAGTAGGTTAAGGTCATATTATTTACTAACTGCATTTTATGAGTGACAAGTCAGTTTTGACTTTTATACATATATCATGATATATGTAGCTAGCTACATTATGCATAAACATCATACATGGAAATATAGAAAATCAAGTACCTGTGGCTGTGAGAAGCCTTAGCTAGCTTGATAGTTGTTAGTTGCTAGTCTTGCTACCTTCTTCGCCCACATTCATACAACAGCAAGAGAGTATATTTATACATGTATATACATACAACTATAAGCCTATAATCTTATATGCTTGTTTTGGTATTGACTTTTGAACCATTTTTTTTTGCGGTCAATATCAATTTGTGTCCCTTAGCTTAAAAAACAAGGGCAATTTGTGTCCCATAAAATAAACAAGGACAACTTGTGTCAAATGAAATGGTCTAATATAAAATTCTACATGAACACATATTTTTGGAATTAGTATGATATTGGAAGAAGCCATATAGCTAAGACTATTACTATAGCTAAGACTATTCTAATAGGGAAGTAAATCCATAACATCAAATAATGGAAACCGACAAGAACAATATGTTAGAAGGAAAAAAAAACCACTCGCCAACAGGTTCTAATTAAATATAGAAAACGATGAAACCAACAAGAGCAACTAAATAATTGGAATATTTTTTGGGAGCATGGCCGTCTCATAAAATTAGAAATTCTGTACTAAAATAAATTATAAAGATTAATTTTTTTGTTGGTGAATAGAAGAGACGGAAGAGTTATCGATGCGATTTTTTGGAGAATAGGAGAAGAAGAAAAACACCAAATAGAAATTAATCTCTTTAAATTTGTAACTAGATTTAGGTTTTTTTTTCTTTAGACGAACAACTAATAAAATTGGACCCTTATATTTCGAAGACTCTGTGCAGTTGCTCACCCTGCACATAACTTTAGCCGTCTCTGGAGGGAGGGGGTGGTTTGAAGATAATCAAACTCGTGTCTAGTTAGATTTAGAGATGAAGTTTTAAGATAAAGCTTAAAAGTTGACCAACATATAAGCTAAGATTAGTATGACCTATTTCCTTTGTTTGTTTTTAATGTATACTCCTTTTTTTTTGGGTTTTGTTTTTTAAATTATACATTATTATTTTTTCTATTTTTGATAACATGTCCCATTTACTTTCTCCTCTTTTCCACTCATTGTATATCATTCACACTTTATTATTTTAATCCACTTTTTAGTTTATCTATCTCACTTTTCAGTTTCTCTCTCGAACTTTTTAGTTTCTCTATTATACTTTTGTACTTTTCCTATAAAGTAAAATTAGTAAACTAAAAAGAAACGAAGGAAGTATTATACAACTTAGTACCAATTAATTTTAGGATAGATTCCCAAACCATTATTAAATCTAAACTCACTCTCCTTTGATCTAATAAATGTATGTATGGAGGTCCATTTATCAAATTAAATCAACCTTTGAAAAAGTTGAAAGGATATAAGAGATAAAAGTGAAAAAATATAAATCAAGCGTTGAATTATCCATAATATCTAACTTCAATTGCTTCTTCAATTGTTTTTACTACGTTAGAAATGTTTAAAAGTTCAAATTTGGGAGTCATTATACTACCTCCATAATTAGGACATTCCACCTTTAAAAGAAGCTGGATTTATTATTAGATTTTTGTTATAATACCTTTTCTTGAAACGATAAACTGTAGTGTGTTTGACTGAGTACATGCAAGATTAGAGTATGTGTATCTTATGTACCTCAAAAACACATCCAATGAACGAGCGTATTGTAAACACAACCGAAGAACAATTCAGATACGAAATAGTAGAAAAAAAAAGTTGCATTCTTTTACACCCATAAAGTTTGTCAAGTCATTTGAAGTATGATTTTGTTTTCAATAAATGATTTAAAATCTGGCTAATCATTGTTTGTACAGCTGATTTACATCGATTAGTCTTTATTAGTTATTCTATTGATTTACCTTGTTGATTTCTATTAAGTCAATTAAGATGGAAAGTGTATTCCGAGAACTATATTAGAAAGTTGGTAGTTAACACCGATGTTCAACGTGTGAGCACGACAAACATACACATAGGTAGTTGACTCTTCTTATGCTTGACAATTTTACTTATGCTCCAAATTATTTAACAATGTTCAACAGGACTTTGTTAATTACATATGCTGCCAACATTAATTAAGAGATAAGTAGCGCATGTAGCTATGCAAGCTAGCTTAAACGTTAAGGTTAAAAGTAGTAGGATTTTTTTAACTACAATAATATAAAATTTTGCCTGTTTTCTTGTAATAATACAAACTTTTAATTATTTTTGAATAATACAAATTTTTGCCCAAAATTCCTCCAATAGGACAATGTGAAACCTGTAAAATAGGTAAAAGAAAATTTAAAAAACCGAAAATTTCTTTCTCTATATATCCTCCCCTTACCAACTGAAACCCCACCACGAAACTATTGGACTCTCCCCCTCTCCCTCCTCCTCCTCCACCCCAACCACCGGCAACACCACGTCTCCCTTTATCCACCCCAAAAAACACCACTGCTCCCCCCCCCTCCCCCTGAAAACACCACGTCTATCTCCCCCCACCCTTGAAAACCACCCCCACTACTCGTTCACCCCCGAAAACCACCCCCACCACTCGTCCACCCCCGGAAACCACCAAACACAACCACCTCACCCCCGAAAACCACCAATGCCAGCCACCCCAGCCTCGAAAACCATCCCCCTCCACTCCCTCACCCCCAAAAATACACAAAATCCAGTCACAATCACCATGAACCCCACCCACCAAATCTTATCAACACCACACTCACCACCACGAACCCCTAATCATCCAAAAAACAAAACTCCCAAACCACCCCAATAAACTGTCAAAGCAAAACATCGCCATCATTATTTCTGGGTGGGGCTGATTTCTGGATAGAGCGATGGGTTTTAAGTAGAGGGCTAATTTCTTGCGGGTGAAGGGTTGTTAGGAGGGTGGACGGTGGGTAATGGTTAAGGAGTTTGATTTTGGGTAGGTGAGGGTTGTTTTGGATTTTGCGGCTGTTTATAGGTGGGTGAAGGGTTGTTTCAGAGGTGGAGGGGAGCTAATTCGACTGGTTAGGTGTGATTTTGATGTTGGTGGTAGTCAGGGGGGAAAGGAAGTGGAGGGGGAGGGGTGGGGTGGGGGTGGGGTCAGGGGTGAGCAAGGGAGAAGATAGTGGAGGGGGAGCAAGAGAGAAGAATGAAATGGAAAAAAATGGAGGAAGAAGAACCACATCAAACAAGGAAGAAGAAGTAAGTGCCACATAAGCAATTTACATGCACCAACAACTGACTATCCGGTCAATGTCCTACTGGAGGAATTTTGGGCAAAACTTTGTATTATTTAAAAATAATCAAAAGTTTATATTATTGCGAGAGAACAGGCAAAAATTTGTATTATTCTAGTTAGAAAAATTCAAAGTAGTATTTGAGATTTGAAGCATGTTTAGCAAAATTAGAAATTGTTTATCTATTGTGATAGTTGTTACATATTACACTAACTAATGAAATTTCTTTTTATTAGGATAACAAGAATTTTATCTATCAAAAAGTAAGCATATATGTGCAGAATTTGCCTTACAAACCAGCCTCAAAATTAAAAGGGGGCAAAAAAGAAGAAGCATAAATCTCACTACTAACTTAATTTATGAGAATATGGGTCTGGGCCAGGCCCATCATAAGGAAGAGAGTCCACTTCACAATACAAAGGAGGTTCCGTCGTAAAATCATGTGACAATAAGAGGAGTAGCCCCTTTGCATTATAAAGATAACTGTATCTATTGTTTTATCAATATGGGACACTCACATATGGTGTGCGCTATATATCATAGCTTCAACAAATGAGATATTCATATAAGAACTAGGCCAGGATGGGGATCGGGAAGGATTTCCTTTACACTTTTGTGTATGTCCAAACTTCTGACATGTCTTAGCCACTTCCGGAGCGACTTCCGGAGGCGAGTAGATGAGTTCCGGAGGCGAGTAGATGAGTTTGAGTTCCTTGTGATTGAAGAAATGATGATCTTTGAATAATATTGTTTTCTCAGGACCACGCACATTTCCGCTTTCCCAAGCGACACGGGACCAAGCCGATTGTTGCTTGCACATGCAGATATGTGAACAAAGAGCAAAAAGGTTTTGTCTCGTGTGCATGCCAAGCACATTTTCGCTTTCTCATGCACCATGGTACACGCTCGTGCATCTTTCTGCTTGCCCGTGCAAGTTGTTGGCTAGCTGAAATTCACGAGTTTCTTTAATTCCTTTTTACTGTTTTGTAAAATATTATGTTGTATTTTATATTTTGATGATGCCAAATACTTCGATTGTTATATATATAGTTTTTATTTTGCAAAAAAATAAAAAACCAAAAATAATGTAATATATATATATATATATATATTATATATATATATATATATTATATATAATATATAATATTATATTATATATATATATATATATATATAATTTATTTAATCTACGTCAAGATATTATTATTTATGCACTTTGAATTTTTATCATATGGTGTGTTTGATATATCTATAAACTTAGAATCTTTGAGTAAAAGATTCTTCATCTTTTAGATTGCTTTTTGCTGTTGTTATTGATTGAGAATAGGTTGAAAAATGTGTTGCTTAAATTCTAGAACAATATGCTCAATTGAAATTCATGCTTCAACCCACCCGCTGAATGTAAGCCCACTAACGGCTAGTGAAGCGGTTGATTACCGTTGCAATAAACTTGGGGAAAGTGTAACGCCTTTTGGGCCATGATCTCGCTCCTTATTTCTACAAGCGCATAACTCTGTGAACGTGGAGCATTACATTTTTAGAAAGAAAAAATTACAGCAGCTATATATTGAGGAAGATTTGTTCAAAGAAAAATACAACTTTCAAGAATTCAAAGTCAATCTTTAACTTAGAAATTTTTTCTGTATTTTCTTCTCTTACATATCATTGTAATAAGATTCATAGTGCTTGGGTGAGAGAAAAATCAGAGAATATCCTTGTGACCAAGAGAAAGAAAGAAAGAGAGAAAAGAGAAGATTTCGAGTGAAGTCAAAGTGAGTGTCACCAGTTCAGGGGGAACTGAGTGACTGGGAACAAGTTTCTAGAGGAACAGATAAGGGTCCATCAATAGGTTGTAAAAGAGAGTCTTTTAGCCTATTATAATAAAGAGAGTATTGAGTCAACATCCCTCGTGGCCAAGTTTTTCTTCCTATCGGGCTTAAGAAGTTTTCCTTGTAAAAATCTCGTGCGCTTTTTCTCTTTCGTTTTTAAGTTATTTTGATTCCACAATCTAAATTCGAAAATTTCTCCTCAACTACAATTCAACCGCTTTTTGTAGTTGGTCTAATGTTCATAATAGAATAACAATTGGTATCAGAGCCTAGTACCTCAAAAAATCAGTTAACCCTGAGGAGCTTTTACCTGACACCATGAACGCTACGAGAGAAAAACTTTATGAAGGATATTGTACTCAACGACCTCCCATGTTCAATGTGAAGCATTATCCATACCGGAAGAACAACATGGAGATTTTCATAAAAGCAGAAAACTATCAAGTATGGAGGGTAATTGAGCTTGGCGACTTCGAAGTAACAAAGAAAAATGATAAAGGGAGCTCATTCCAAAATCCCATGAAGAGTTTGATAAAGATGATTTTGATAAAATGGAGATGAACAATTTGGCTAAAAAGTTACTCCACTACTGTGGCCTTGGTCCTCATGAACACGTACAACAGAGTCATGGGATGCAAGACCGCAAAGCAGATGATGGAGCTCCTTCTAGTCACTCATGATGGAAGAAGCAAGGTGAAAAGATCGAAGATAGATATGTTTATACATAAGTATGAACTGTTTCTAATGAAATAGAAGGAGCCTATTCAAGACATGCTCACTCGCTTTTCAAATATCATAAACGAATTGAGTTTCTTGGAAAAATCATCACTCCAAAGGAACAAGTTCGAAAAGTTCTAAGGAGTCTTCCCAAGGATGAGAAGTGGATATGGCTAAAGTTACAACTTTATTTGAGAAAAAAGACTTCATCACATTTAATGTGGAACGATTCGCTGGTTCCTTGATGACCCACGAATTGCATCTAGGGACTCACGAGTCAGACTTTGTGAGACCTAAGGCTCTTGCTCTCAAGATAGATGATCAAGAAGAGTCAGAGATATATGACGAAGAAGCCGCAATAATCATCGTGCGAAGATTCAAGAAGTTCTTTAACAAGAACATAAAGGGAAGGTCACAAGGAAGCCTACCAAATTGAGATGTCATAAGTGTGGAAGTCCCAATCACTTTATCAAAAGAGCGTCCTCAATGGAATTTCGAGAAGGGAAAAGGAAAATTCAAGGAAAGGAACAGGGATCAGCCAAAACCTTTTTCAAAAACACATGAAAACAACCATGGGTGCTACATGGGGAGAATCTGATTCTGATGAGGAGCAGCAGCAAATAGAAGAAGAAATTGCTCACCTATGCCTCATGGCCAAATCTGAAGAAGAAGGAGAATCGTCAAACACTAAGGTATGTTCTAACACTATAGAAGAAGAGCTTACATAACTACTTAAGAACAGTCAAGTCGTGAAATTACTTTAAAAATTTACGTAGAAAAATGTATTTTTAAAAATGTAACATCTATTTCGTTACGGAGGAAGTAGCTACACTTTCAGTTTTAACACTATTCACATATTTCCCTCTGACTATCATTGTGATTTATGGTTAAGAGAAAATATAGTTACGTGGGCTTTTGTTTGATTCGTCTCGATATTTACTTTTAAAATATCGACTTTTTATATTTTTACCAATACAAAATTAGAGAAATAAAGGTTCAAAGTAGTGTATTGACATGCGTGAAAAGTGTAACTATTATTTAGGAATGGATGTAGTATGTCCAAACTTCTAACATCTCTTAGCCATGAATTGTATTAATAAGCTAGCGTATTGGACCCTAGGGGCGGATCTATTAAGTAACAAGGGGTAGCACATGCTACCCCCACAAAAAAAAATAAAAATAAAAAATTGGCTGGAAAAAAAATTAGGAAAAACGGTATATATAGCAGAAAGAGCAATAACTTATTGGCGAGTTCGCGCGTCTCAGTGGCGGAACTTTTTTCTTAGATGAATACATATTGAATTGCCAACCCGGGTTCGATTCCCTAGAGTAGCAGTAAGAGTGTTCTAATTCATTGTTTTTTGTGGGCAATGACAACTAGTTGTTGCTGTTCTTATTTTCTTTTTCTTTTTTCCATTTTTTTTCCTTTTTCTCCATTAGTACTCTATAAAAGGTTGGAAATTAAATCATGGAGGGAATTGTTTTTTTTTTAAGGAGATTGTTTAGATGGGCATTTATTGTAGTTTTTTTCTCTACCGGCTGCTGCAAATGATATTAGTTAACACTAGCTTTCTATAAATTTCATCTAAATATAATATTAGAAGTGTGATTTATAATTATTATCCTACAAACTAATGTAAAGTGATTAGAAATTGTAATGAACATTTAGATATAAGGTTTTATAGTCAATTTAAATTTGTAATTTTTTTTCTAATTGTGTCAAGTTACTTTGTCAATGCTTATTTAGTTTAATTTATCATTAGAATTTTTACCCCATCTTTAAATTAGGAAAGGATATATTGTAGAAGATTGAATATCCCATTATATATTTATCTTAGGACAAAAATGACTTTTTAAAGGGACACCGTAGCCCCCCTTGGCTGATATAATAGAGATAAGTTAATACCCTTATTAATAAATGATTCATGGTGTTAATAAGATATTATCAGTAAATGTTAAATGTTAAATATGGGGTGTCAAAGTTGTAAATGGACCAAATTCTAGTCATCCGAAATAATTTCCTATAATAGTGTTGTACTATTTTTTTAAAAAAGAGTTATAAGAATTAAACGTGAATTATGTTTCAGCATAATGATGAACCACTATTTAGTAGTTCTTTTATGCTACCCCTGATTAACAATCCTGGCTCCGCCACTGATTAGACCATAGTTACTTTGTGACCTTTATTTAGCCACGTTTTGCCTAATTTGAATAATCAAATTCACAAGGATATACACTCCAAAACGAGTCAATAAGTTACATACTAGACATACTGATATTAATTGCATGTCCATACAAATCAATCACAAGCATACAATCGATTTTTTTCTTCTTCTTGCATAAGGCTTCAGTACGTAGTATACGTACTCTCTAGTCTCTCCTTGTATAATAGGCAATAATAAAAATACATATTACAAGAACAATCCTAATGATGAGTAATATTTCCATAACATTCCCTCCAATAAGTTATTGAAAAATAATATCAACTACAATGCATTTCAAAAACAATCCAATGTAACCAATGACTAGTTTATAGTAATTAATTGGGTTTTTTGTCAGAAAGGACCTAATAAAATACATGTTTTGTGGGGAAGGACCTAATAAATTTTTTTTTGTCAAAAAGGACCTAATAAAATACTTTCGATTGTGAACAGGAACCACTTTATGAATTTCCGGCCAAATTTACCATTTACCGGCGTTGACCCTTTTTTTTACCCTTAGTTAAGTCTTTAATGTTCTGTTTTCTATTACCGTAAAATTAGGAGGAGAAGAGAAATTACAGTAAAATTAAGAACCCTAATTTGCGTTTTTGGGAAAAAGTATAATAGGAGCCCTAATTTCAAAAACCCTTAAACATTGAGAGAGTAAAATCTGAAGAGCAAACATAGCTTGGATTTTGATGAAGGTTGCAGGTATAAGATCGAATAAGTTGATACTTCCTTCAATGGAGATTGCGCTGTTGGGAGAAAAGTGTGAGAATTCAATAATGTTTGGGTCAGTTAAAATAGGAATTGAACATTAAAGAGTCAACTAGGGGTAAACAAAAGGGTCAACGCCGGTAAATGGTAAATTTGGCCGGAAATTCATAAAGTGGTTCCTGTTCACAATCGGAAGTATTTTATTAGGTCCTTTTTGACAAAAATTTTTTTATTAGGTCCTTCCCCACAAAACTTGTATTTTATTAGGTCCTTTCTGACAAAAAACCCTTCTCTAAATCTTTTTCCCTCTCTCAACCATGTCTCTTCTCATGCCTTATCCATTAGAATTTGATACACTATCATAATCATTTTTTAAGGTTACACAAGATGAATTCGAGAAGATACATCATCTATTACAAACATCATCTATCAAACAAAGTAATTAGTTATAGAAAGCAAACGCTTGACCAAATACTACTACTTAGTAGTAGTACATTATTGCCACACAACCAGTCGATCAGAATAGATAGCTAGCGACATCAATGACACTCATATGAGGCATCCCCAAAGCATGGTACATTGCATGTCTAACAAAACATTTTGAGACTTTCCAAAGAACTTTACGTTTTCTGCCCTTTTTCTTTTGTGGGACTACGATTGCTTCACTAACTCGGTTGCTATTATCATGGCCTTGATGTTTAGACTTTACTGATGCTTCTTCAGATTTATTGGTCATGGTGAATCAAGATTTTACCCTTTCTTCCTGATAATATGCATATATATATGCACATTAGTTAGTAAACATCAAATGGCCATTTTACTCAGCCAAACAAAAAGAAACTAATTACTAAATTAGGACAAAATCCAAATGCATAACTTAGCTTATATGATACTCTTATAATACCACCTCATAAATTTATGGTATTGTGTTATGATTTCAGACTCAACAATTAAATTCAATATAATTTATGTTTAACCTGATCTCATGCTCCGACTACTACGAAAAGTGTGTGGTATATACTTATATGCCTCGAACCCATAACCTCTCATTTGAAATATAAGTGCACTAACCAACTACTCTACAATCTCATGTTAGTCTTTATGGAAAAAAATAAATTTAAAGACTATATATTCTATTTTAAGACAATCAAATACAAATATATATACTAATACTCATTAAGTTAATGTTAACAATAGCATGTCCTACTCTCAACACCTACTACACCATTTCATTGCATCGGTTGTATTCTTACACATCAACCTACTTTAAAAAAAGATGATATTATATTTTTTATATTTAATTTGATGGATAATTCATATTATAATTTATTATGTAGAAAATTTAAAAAGAGCTTGAAGATCATTTAATTTCCTAAGCACAATACAACGTGTATGATAGAGTATAAATCTATTCCTGGGGCTTCAACCATCAGCTTAAGCTTTTGGTTGAGTTGTCCTTTGACATGGTATCAAGAGCCAACGTGACAAGAAGGTCGCGGGTTCGAATCTCATCCACCCCTCATTTCTCAGTGGGATATTTAGCGTCAGGTATGAGGGAGACCTGTGCTGCATCCACACTTCAATCCCAAAGGGCTCTTGCGTGAGGGGGCATGATAGAGTATAAATCTATTCCTGGGGCCTCAACCATCAGTTTAAGCTTTGGTTGAATTGACAGTGCATAACTCTTTTTTCCACTTTTCTCAAGTGATTGATTTAAAAATTCAAATTCACATTGGTTCATGATCATGGGCATCGCCCGAGCCACCAACTAGTTTTTATTTATAACATAAAGACCGGAGAGAAGAGGAGGGACGTACTACATACAATTATGGGTATGATGTTACTAAAACTCTTTAGAAGGGAGTGAAAAGACTAAGAAAAATTATTCACTTCAAATATGTCTCAACTCTCATGTAATGGGTCAAGGAGAAAAAGAGCGAGAAATAAATATACTTTAAAAACAATAAAATGACCTTGAATTACTATTGAATAAAACATAAAATGATGAAGAACGAGTGAAAATTAAGTAAGTAAAACAAAAAAGAGATGGAGGTATTAGTATACGTCTAAGCATCAACTTAGAGGTAAAAGCATAAAAAAAATTGCATAATAGAAAGTTTAGTTGAAGCTGAATTGAGAAAGCAAAATATAGCTCATCATGAGATTGATTGCATGCATGTGAAAGTTGGTAATAATTAAATTGTTCATTACCGGTTATGAAGATTGATCGAAGAGCTTCAAGATCTTGTTTTTTTTTTTTTTTTTTTGGCTTGTGTTTATCTTCTAACATATGCGTTTATATAGAGCCATGGAATTGAAAAATTCAACTTATGCACACATTTATTTTAGATTTTAATTGTTAATAATATTTATTATTAAGGCAACTTGTTTTTTGTTGGTTGCTAGCTACTTGGACACTATGATTATGATGTGCGGCGTGCTGCCTGCGAGACTGAGAGACAACTAGATAAAATGACTTGAATAGTATAATGCTTCGCTTCATGACGGTGTTTGATAGGGTTGACATATTTACCCAACCTAGCTGATAAATCGATTTGAACCTAACTCAAAATTTTTGGGTTTGAGTTGAGATTTTCAACCTAAAATTAAATATCCGTTGACCTAACTCGACCTGGAACCTTAACGGATTAGGTACAGGTAGGGATAACAATTAGGTCGGGTTAGGTCATGTTCCGGTCGATCTGACTTTTATACAAGGTCAATCACCACCTAACCCAAACCTGACCTGATTTGAATTTCAGGTTAAAATTCATAATCTAAACCCGACTTGACAGGTTTGGGATTGACCCGAAACCAACCCAATATGACCTGATTTATATTTAATTTTAAATTATAAAATTAAAACATTGCAAATTCTAACTTCAAATGTCAATTAAATCAAATACTTAAACTTCAAAGCCATGAATGAACTACCAGCTTTAAATGAAGAAATGTCATTGCCTCTATACAAGTTTATATATAATTGGGAAATATATATGACACAAGTTATAAAAATCGGGTTAATTTCAGGTTGACCAACCTGAACCTAACCCAAATTTTAAATTAGGTTTTTGAGGTTAAAAAGGCCATAAGACTGGCTATGCAGGCGGGGTTCGTGTTCTGGTCGATAATCCCTCAATCCAAGCCTAACCAATTTAAGAGCAAGTTGAAAGACACAACCCTGTCCTGAACTATTTAATAAACGGGTTACCCGTATAACCATTTAATCATAACTATTATTACAATAAAAAAAAATATTGTTTTCTTAAAAAGCTAAATGAGCAAGTTCACGTATGTATATTTACAGTTTCTTCGACTAATTATGACCTATTTACATGATATTTCACTTTATTTTAACCAAATTTTAGATTTAGCAATAATTTTTTTCGAGAATTTCCTATATTTATAAGTTAATTTTCAAGTAGGAAATATCAACCTGAACCTAACCCGTTCAATTATATGAGTTAATCGTGCAAACTCATTTACTGAAGTGAGTCAAAAATTCTAACCCTAAACCATTTATTTTGGATTAGGTTTAGGTCGAATTATCGGATTAAATCACCTTTTACCAGCTCTAAGTAGATGTATAGTTGGTGTATTATACATAGGGGTGTAAGTTATTTGGTTGAAAACCGAAAACCAAACGAAACCAAACCGAATTAGTAATTTGGTTTGTTTTTTTTTTGAAATTCGGTTTGGTTCTGATTCAAAAAAAAATTGATTTTTCGGTTTGGATTGGTTTTGGTTTTGGAAAACCGAAAAAATCGAAAAAATCAAATAAAACCAAAATTATAAGCTGGACCAGCCCAGCCCACTTATCATCTTTTGAGTTTTGATTTTTGAATCCTAAATTCCTAACTCCTAAACTAAACCAGTAAACCCTAACTCCTCTAGTCCTCTCCTAATGCTATCCTCTCCTCTCCCTGATGTCTGCGACAGAAACCCCCACGCAGCAGCGGCACGCCGGCACGCGACAGAAACTCTCCTCCGTCTCTCTCTCCTCTTGCCGGTTGCGTACGCCGTTTCTACCTCTTTCTCTCTCTCTCCTCTCGCCGGTGGAAGTGTTGAACTTGAAAAGATTCAAGAAGATTTCAGATCAGGTATTTTAATCTATGTGTATTTTTTTTGTTTATTCTTTTTGATATTAGTTACAAAAATATATCATTAATCTCTGTTTTTTTGTGTAATTTTTTTAGTATTAGTTGCGAAAAATAGAAAAATAAAAAATATGAAAAATATGGTTTGGTTTATTTTGGATTTTGAAAGATAAAAAAAATTCGGTTTGGTTTCATATTTTTGTTTGGTTTGGTTTAGATTTATTCGAATTTCGGTTTGGATTTGGTTTGGAAATTTCAAAACCGAATTTATTTCGATTTGGTTTGGTTTAGACCTAAAACCAAACCAAAAACTGAACTTACACCCCTAATTATACATATACACGACTCAACTCGCTCATTTTGATTAGTATATGACACAGGTTCGGATGACGCTGAAATATGACACTCTTGTGACTTATCACTCACGTTAAAACAGTATGATTATGATGTGCGGCGTGGTGCCTGCGAGACTGGGAGACGACTAGATCAAATGACTTGAACCGTATAATGCTTCACTTCATGACCGTGTTTGATAGGGTTGACATGTTGATCCAACCTCAATCGGAACTTATTAACCCAAAATTTTAAGGTTTGAGTTGAGATTTTCAACCTAAAATTAAAAATGAGTTGACTTAACTCAATCTGGAACGTTAACGGATTAGGTTCAGGTAGGGGTGACAATTAGGTCGGGTTAGGTTATGTTCAGGTCGATCTGATTTTTATATCGGGGCAATCACCCCTAACACAAACCTGACCTGATTTTTATTTCAGGTCAAAAAACCATAATCCAAACCGGACTTGACAGGTTTGAGATTGACCCGAAACTAACCCAATATGACTTGATTTATATTTAATTTTACATTATAAAATTAAAACATTGCAAATTCTAACTTCAAATGTCAATTAAATCAAATATCTAAATTTTTTGGGTTTGAGTTGAAATTTTCAACCTAAAATTAAAAATGGGTTGACCTAACTTGACCTGGAACCTTAACGGATTAGGTACAGGTAGGGGTAACAATTAGGTCGGGTTAGGTCATGTTCCGGTCGATCTGACTTCTATATCAGGTCAATCACCCCTAACCCAAACCCGGCCTGATTTGAATTTCAGGTCAAAATTCATAATCTGAACCCGACTTGACAGGTTTGGGATTGACCCGAAACTAACCCATTATGACCTGATTTATATTAATTTTACATTATAAAATTAAAACATTGCAAATTCTAACTTCAAATGTCAATTAAATCAAATATTTAAACTTCAAAGCCATGAATGAACTACCAGCTTCAAATGAAGAAATGTCATTGCCTTTATACAAGTTTATAATTAGGAAATATGACACAAGTTACAAAAATACGGTTAATTTTAGGCTGACCAACCCGAACCTGATCCAAATTCTAAATTAGGTTTTTCGGATTAAAAAGGCCATAAGGCTGGCTATCAGGCAAGATTCATGTTCGGGTCGATAATAAATGGGTTAAGAATCCCTCAATCCAAACCTAACTAATTTAAGAGCAAGTTCAAAGACACAACCCTGACCTGAACGATTTAATAAAAGAGTTACCCGTATAACCCATTTAATCATAATCATTATTTTAATAAAAACAATATTATTTTCTTAAAAAGCTAAATGAGCAAGTTGACGTGTGTAATTTTACGGTTTCTTCGACTAATTATGACCTATTTACATGATATTTCACTTTTTTATTTTAACCACATTTTAGATTTAGCAATATTTTTTTTCGAGAATTTTCTATATGTATAAGTTAATAAGGTCAAAGTAGGTCATTTTCGAGTCGGAAATGTCAACGTGAACCTAACCGATTTACTTAAGTGGTTCAAAAATCTTAACCCTAAACTATTTATTTTGGATTAGGTTTAGGTCGAACCTTTTATTAGCTCTATGTAGATGTATATTTGGTGTATTA
Source organism: Beta vulgaris subsp. vulgaris (assembly GCF_026745355.1). Lineage (NCBI taxonomy): Eukaryota > Viridiplantae > Streptophyta > Magnoliopsida > Caryophyllales > Amaranthaceae > Beta > Beta vulgaris. The sequence continues at coordinate 66,977,675 of NC_079207.1, forward strand.
TACATTTACACGACTCGACTCGCTCATTTTGATTAGTATGTGACACGATGATGACACTGAAATATGACACTTAGAGGTGGCCGGTGGGCATGGGTCGGGCCAGCACGCGGGCCGTCCCAGCACGATTTAGGCTCGGCCCTGCACGAGCCCGCTAGAGGCCTGACCCGTTATCCGCTACGTGGGCCGTGGGCCTGTCACAGTCAAGAAATTTTATTTCAGGCCCGCATCGGCACGAGCCCGCCTAGATGGCCCGTGGGTCGAACGCCTCTTTTCTTTTTTCTTTTTAGCCTAAAACGGTCAAAAATTCAAAAAAACAACATAAAACATGGGCCATGACCGCAGGAGGCACGAGTCCGTGGACAAAATCTGGAAATTTCAGGTCCGTCCCGACACGACCTCCACTCACGAACTTGGACTCGGCCTGTCATTTCCCCAAATCCGCAGGCTGAGTCCTTGAACAAGCTCGGCCCGGCCAATGACCAGGTCTTATCTCTTATGACACTCTTGTGACGACTAATCACTCACGTTAGAAACAGTAAATTTGGTGTATGTACCACAGTACCAATTACCATGCATATACGTCGTCTTTGTCAAATGTATGGAAGACCACTTTCAGTTTCAGACAAATTTATCGGGCCTAATGGCAAATCAATGACCCCATTTCAAGTGGAAGCATTCGACGACGAATTTCCTAGTCTACGAGTCCTAGTCGTCCAGTATCAGTAGACGTGCTTTAATTTCTTTCTCAAGCCCTTTGATAACTACACTTGTCATCTCCTCCTCGATCAACGATGTAATCATATAGTAGTCAACGCCTAAGGGTTTCTAATTTATTATCCTCACACACACACACACACACATATATATCAGACTTATCACTAACGGTGGTGCCATTGTTTGTAATTTGGTGATAATAACAATTTTTGGAGTCTTGGAAAATAAGAAATCATAAGTTTATAGAAATATTTATCCCATCACTTTTTTAATATTATTATATAAATTTTAAAATGTCAATATAATATGCAATTTTTTTATTTATAGAAATATAATGTGCAATTTTCATGAATCACATTAGTTAATTAGGAGTTTGTAAATATAGGTAAAATTAAAGGTTAAATTTGAATGTATCTTAGTATCTAATTATATATATATGTAAAGTCGAATTGGTTGACATTACTAATTATGTAGGAGTATATATAATTTTTCGATAATAATAATAACTTTCGATCAATTTTTGTGATATTTAATAGGGCAAATTTTTAGGTGCTCACTTGAGCATGTAGAACTATGTGCCACCAAACACATCATAATTTGATGCACATTTGTCACATACTATACTCAAATGGGTAAAAATATACAAATATAATATGTTCTGGAAACTATATAGAGCCTTTATAATTAATGACCTAACTTACTATTGTCCTGCGTTGACTAAGCCCCAACAATCAAGTAACAAATTAAATAATAAGACTTACAAGAGATACGAGTATATGACTTTTTTTTTCGCCCCATTGAGGATCCACTGATAAAAACAATAATCTTATTGGACCAGCACATCTCGTAAGTTAGCCAACATCTCTCGCAGGTCATCTAGCCCAGTTACACAGGTTAACACTTGAGAGTAGGAGATATAAGGGAATCCCTACTCCTAAATACAAATAGGTAGTGGGGTTCGAACTTGTAAACTCAAAGTCACAAAGTGAGTTGCCCATCACCTCCACCAAGTAGGCTTGGCATATGACTTTTCCCTATGAAGTAAGAATTGTGATAAAAACTGCCTAGTCGAGCAACGACCTAATCAAAATACAAGTGACTACTGACGAGAACAAGTGGCAAGTGATGCTAACGAAGCTTCAGTATATATAGTAGTAATACATATAAACATAAATCCAGTATTCTGAACCAGCCAGAAAAAAAATTCCAGTATTTCAGTAAAGCAAGGCAGGTATTATTGAAGGGCTACTCACAATTGATAATCTCTACGCCCTGTTCGTTTAACTCCATCATTTAGGTACGATGATCAAATAGTCTCATTCTTCATGCATGTCATTACTCATTAATCATTCTCTAATTAGTTAGTTGTATTAGAGAAGTTATCCTGTGCAATTGTTGTATTTATTCTTTCAAATGATTTGCCACGAATTGTTGCAGATAATAGGTTCAATTAGATTACTTGACCAAAAAGTATTATTATACTCCCTTTGTCCATAGTGCTTGTTTCCTTATGGTGTATAAAATATACTTTTGACCATCAATATCTTCAATTTCGTATAAATAAAAATTATAAAAAGATTGATATTATAAAAGTACACATTGAGTTGAATTTAACAAGATGCTACGTGAGTATATTCTTTTGTATATATTCATAAGAATATTTGGTCGAATATTTTATATTTTGACCTAAATAGAGAGAAACAAGCACTATATTATGGATCAGATGGAGTAGCTGCTTGTCGTTTACTGTTGTCGTTTTTATTGACTTTTTATTATACTGATATTCCTTCAATCATAGACGGAGAAAGTAGGAACTATAGCTCACTGCCAGAACTAGCAGTACGCACAAAGCTACATTCGCCAATTAATTTGCGCGCACCATGGGTCGTTCTTTATGTTGCCAAAGTTGTGGTGTTGTAATCAGAGTCTGTCCAAAGAACACAAGACCAAAACGTAAAATGGGTTGGCTATTCGACAAAGTTATTCTGAATTAAGCATGTAGTAGCCGAACTTCTTGATGATTGTGGTGATTTCGAGAACGAATTTATGGACGATGACGATGTTAGTGACAACTGACAACTATGACGATGTTAGTGACGACTATGTCGATACTACATTGCACTATGGAAGAAGCCAAGATGACCAAATTATAGAAGAACATATGGAAAGTATGTCGATTCTTTGTCAGAAATGCATCGCCATGAAAGCTGAGGCTGCAGCGGCGGCTGCTGCTAAGATAAGGGAAGATAAGGCTCGTGCACACGTCCTAAAATGCATCGCCGCGGAAGCTGAGGCTGCAGAGGCGACTGCTGCTAAGATAAGGGAAGATAAGGCTCATGCACACGTCCTAAAATGCATCGCCGCGGAAGTTGAGGCTGCAAAGGCGGCTGCTGCTAAGATAAGGGAAGATAAGGCTCGTGCAGACGTCCAAAAGACACTAGTGCATAATTGGCCTAAAGTATCACCCCAAAAGTGTTACTTAAAGGCCTAAAAGTGTTGCTTTAGGTCATATGTAACACTTTTATAAGTGAAATATCTGCTCGTGCTACCTATTATCTAAGGTAACACTTTCCAATGCTAGTGTTTCACTTTCTCAAGTGTTACTCAAAATTCTCTAACGTAACACTTTTTTAAACTAATGTAGCATTTTTACAGTGTTACTCATAATGTTTATGTAACACTTTTTCGTCTATAGTAACATTTTCTATGTCATCTCTTGACTTATAGTAACACTTTGTTAAATATTATGTATCATTTTAAATCAGCATATGTAACACTCTATTAGATATATGCATGGCAACACTTCTTATCAGCTAGTTTTATAGTATAACACTTCTATTTCACATATCTTATAGTAACATTCTTTAATTTATCGGCATATATACAATGATAATAATAGTAAAACTTATAAATGTAATAATTGAAGAGGTTCCCGAAAGATGACCCAAAAAAAAGTAGCACCATATAATAGAACCGATACCAAGTAGTACTTGGTCTAGTGGTAAGGAGAGTACCCTTCCAACCTTAAGGTTGGGGGTTCAATCCCCACTAGAGGCACTTTGAGGGTAGGGATTCCCCTTACCCTTCCCCTTTACTCTCAAGTGTCGGGCCCATTAAAACCCAAGCGAGGTTTTAATATTAATATATATATATATATATATATATATATATATATATATATTATATATAGGGTAATGCTATATGCAACCATAACCCTTATGGTTGCATATATAAGCATTAAATATATTTTCTATAAACTGGTATAAATTCTAATATTTATGATAAAATCACACATAAATTGATATAATCAATGCTTCATTTTTCAAAAACTTTCCCTTTTAAGCCTCTTAATTATGTGCAACCCTTAAGACTGCATATAACTTTTTCCATATATATAATAGAACCGCTAAGTATACATACTCTGTATATTTTATTTATTTTAAATTGGTAAAAAAAAATTACTTTGGACTATCTTGCACATACCCCATCCAAAGGCAAATTTCAACAATCATACTCGCATAAACAAAGTCTATAAGAAGCCCCTACAATCTCTTGACATATCCCTAGTACCTCACTTTCTCCATAGAACTTGTTCTTGCACTTAGCCATACAGCACTCATCATCACAGCTCTCTTGGCTGCATATACCGTCGTTTTCATGGCATTTTTTTGCTGGCGGCGGCGGAGGTGGAGGCGAAGGCGGAGTGCAATCGTAATAACAACTGCATAGTGGTGGCTTCAGGCTATAATCACACTCCCCATGACTCTGATTTCCTTGATGCATTTGTGTACACCTTTCTTCACAATCTTTCCCACACTCTCCTAGTCCTATAACGCATATCTCTCCACTCACTTTATCCATCACATATCCTGCATATTCATTGGACATAGGAAATATAAATCATAAAATTAATTGGCACTTAACTGTATATGCATGAGATTAGTGTCGATTAATTAATAGGTAATGTTATATGTAGCCCTTATGAATATAAGCATTAAATACATATAAGCATTATTTAGGGCTACATATAAGCATTAAATACATGTCTTAAAATGGAAACAGTTTATGAATTTATGACAAAATTTCACATCAGGACTATATATAAACATTAAATACATGTCTTAAAATGGAAACAGTTTATGAATTTATGACAAATTTTCACATCATTTGAGATAATAAATACTTGATTCAAATTTTTATTTCTACTTTAAACTTCTTATACATAGCCTTAAGGGCTATGTATATCATTTTCCTTAATTAATTCGTCTTTTCAGTGCAAAACTTTAAATAAGTATAATATTTCTAAACAAAAATTATTGCCTATCTAATCTAATTATTAGTCCTTGTAACATTGACAGGAGTTAGAACCTGCCCGATTAAATGTATCCACCGAGCATGAAATACATATTACTCCATATGAAGCCAAAATTTTATTCAAACATAAGTCCAAGAATCAAGTTATCAGGCAAAAGATAGTTCCAAGACTCAAGTTATCAAAGAAACTCAAAAGCAAATTGGAACCTGTCCGATTACTAGGTTAAGCATTTGACAAGGTTTTAAGTTGCCGGAAAAAGTTTACAAAGTTGCCTTCCCTAAATATTGACATATAAAAAGTTTGTCATGACAAATTTTCCTAACCTAATACACTTCATGTTGACCTAATCCAAATCAATCGATAGGATATATAATGTCTTGCATCCATTGAACTTTTGAATTTATTTGATTAGTGTAAATGCGTATATCACCTAAATCAAATGATTCGTCACTCAAATATGATCTAAAATAACAAATTAAACCTAACTGACTTGAATGATGCATTGTAGCAGATGACTAATATATACCTGATAGTAGTGAAGTTAAGACGAATAAGAGCATAAGTTTATGCAAAAATTGCTGGGCCATTTTTGAATGTTTGATACAGATATGCAGTATTTTTTTTTGAGGTTGAGATATGCAGTACATAATCAACGTCTTACATGAATAAGTAGTTATAGTTTTTTTGGGGGGTGGTTGTAGTTGTCTAATTAGGAAATATATTTCAATTTACCAAATTTGTCAATGGAATGTGTCTAAGTGCGTAATGTCTTTAATTTTTTATTTGAGTAGAAAATCTTCGATCTATACGATTTAACTTTTACGTTTATCAATACAATATTTTGACTATTATTATCAAGTAAAATCTCATATGAACATGTTGTTCGTTACGATATATATAACGAATTAACAAACCATGGTTAAAGTAGAGCTTATAAATAGTATAATAAAAAACTCTTCGAACTACGAAAATTATACAACAAATAGACTATATGAATAGTGTAATAAAAAACTGTTTAAAATATGAAAACTAGACAACATATAGATTATATATCGGTCACACAAAAAAATATTTATAATCTAAAGTTACACAAAAGTAAGCGATTTTTCTCGAGGTAAAACAAATATCAAATATAATTGGGGAATTTGGGAATTTTTATAAATTATAAAAGGCAAGAATCAAACCCCTATCATAAAAACGTAAAGAGGGTCTCCGACCAATTATGTCAACCTTGATTCTTGAAAAGTAAGTGAATCACGTAAAACATTGTTGGTAAGACCATATTGCAGGCCCGTACGTGATATATTTCCATTTGTCATCCGATTATTTTCCAAAAATGCACAAACATACTTTCTTTGTTTTTCAATTTTTTTCCACTTTTATTACTTTTCTTTTTTGGGATTTTGTTTTTTCTTTAACTCTCACACTTACCTTACACATGGATCCTCTTAAGGGCCTGTTCTCCCCAGCTTATTTTCAGTTCAGTTCAGTTCAGTTCAGTCCAGTTCAGTTCAGTTCAGTTCAGTCCAGTTCAGTTCAGTTCAGTTCAGTCCAGTTCAATTCAGTTCAGTTCAGTTCAGCTCCATTCTTTTATAACCATTTTGTTAAATATTATTATTATGTTGGTATAATTTATTTTACTAATTACTCTTATTATTATTATTTAAATATATATCATTACTATTAAGTATTATTATTATTATTGTTGTTGTTGTTTCTATATATTATTTTGTTTATTATAGCTTTACTCATTATTATTACTATTATTATTAGGAGGAACATGGTTTAGGTCAAAGCACAAATAAACCCACTTTTTTTTAGCCCATAAACCAATCAAATCGCGTCAAGACAGTTTATGATGTAATTTTTGCGGTCCAACCCAATCATTATTTTTATTACTAAATATTTTTATATTATTAAATTTAATTATTAAAATAGTAATACTCCATCCGTTTCCTAAAGATCTTCCCTCTTTCCGTTTAAGGGTGTTTCCAAAAGATCTTCCCTCTTTTGCTTTATTCCTTATTTGGCAAAACAAATTTCCCTATTTACCCTCTTATGTCACTATCATATGGTCCACAATTACATTATTAATTCAATTTTACTCCCTTTCTCTCTCCTATTTTAACTCCTTTTTATTTGTTTATTTATCTTAACCCCTTTCTCTCTCCTACTTTACTCACACCATGCCCCACACAACTTGATTTTCCTTGGTATCTGTAGGAACAGTAAGTGGGAAGATTTTTAGGAAACGGAGGGAGTATTAATTTACTTATTAGATATTATTGTTATTATATATCATCATCAAGTATTAATATATTAATAAAAATAATATAAAATAATACTATTATGAATTTATTGTTTAAAATATTATCTATATAGTAATTATTAATTATCATTATTATCATTAATTATTATTATTATTATGAATTTATGATTATTAATATTATTTATTTATAACTATCATTTAAAAATATCCAAAATACTATTATTATTATTATTATTCATTATTATTACTTATCATTATAATTATTATTTAATTCATATTATTATTGTTTAAAATATTATTTATATATTTATTATATTCAGTTTATTTCAATTTAATTCAATTCAATGCAATTCAATTCAATTCAATTCAATTCAATTCAATTCAATTCAATTCAATTCAATTCAATTCAATTCAATTCAATTCAATTCAATTCAATTCAATTCAATTCAATTCAGTTCAGTTCAGTTCAGTTCAGTTCAGTTCAGTTCAGTTCAGTTCAGTTCAGCACTGATAAGTTCAGTTCAGTTCAGTTCAGATCAGATCAGATCAGATCAGTTCAGTTCAGTTCAATTCAGATCAGTTCAGATCAGTTCAGTTCAGTTCAGCTGTTTTATGCCGAAGAGAACAGACCCTAAGTCTTAACATACCAAAATACTAGCAGATTTTGCACACTATGCGTGCGTATCATATTAACCTTTTTTTTTCAATTTATTATTCATCAGTGTTACAAAAAAATTGATTTGAACATACATTTATAATTGTTTCAATTTTTTCAATATGTTTTTCTTAAATCAATGTTTCGTTGATTTTTTTTTTTATTTGTTCATCATAATTCAAATATATTATTGAGAGAAGGAAATATAAAGCAAATTAAAGCTTATGCTCAAATAAAATGGAATAATTTGTGTATTGGATTCAATAGTTGAATATTAATAAAGTGGAAGAGCTTGATTTATATAATAGAGATTACTGAATAACAATCAATCTTTAGGTTTTAAAATATTATTACTATAATTATTAATATGAAATTCAAGTTTTATTTTCTTATGATTGTGTCAATCAAGTTACATTGTCAATTTAATTAATTTTCTCAGAGTTTTTCACACATATGTAAGAAGTGGAAATTATTCTCCTTGATTTTATATATATACTAGAATTTTATGCACTCGATGCGTGCTTGAATTTTTTTTGAAACAGAAACTCCATTTTCTTCGGCAGAAGAGTCAAAATTTGAATATTAGACATACGAAGTATAATTGTTTTTAGTTGCAAAATTTGATTGGTTTAGTTTCCGTCACTTAAGTCTCTCACCATTTTTTTTTTACTTTTCAAAGTTAAATTTTATGAACAAAATAGACATTTTATTGAATTTATTTATGATTTCTAATATTATAATTTTTTTAGTTGATTTTTGAATTAAAGTACAGTACTTCATAAATTGTAAAAAAAGTGAACACTTTGATTTCAAGTCAATTTTTTCATAGGTTGTAATTTGTGAGTGATTGTTATAATTATATTTTTGGTATTTTTGTTTGAAGCCACCTTGATTTGTAAGTAAATTTGTAATTTAGAGTGGGAAGGGGGTAATATATATATATAGTCTCTTCATTCGGGGACACTATAGCTCCCCCTCCCCTTTCCCCTTATATAATAGAGATATATTATACTTTAATTCTTGAATGATATTTTACATAAACCTTTTTACCTTGATAATTAATCGCTATTATATAATAGAAAAAGATAGGTCCAAATATATCTAAAGTTTTTATTATATAGGAAACACTATAAAAAAGTAATAATTTTTTTCCTTGTCTAGCTTCTAAATTCCGATTTCACTACAAATACACCTCTTTTTTTTTATTATGGCCCACCATTAATTGTGAATGGTTCTTGAGAATAGTGATTTGTAAGTAAATTTTTATAAATGTTTTTGTATGTATTGACGTTCTAGGTTATTAGTTTAGTTTGTATGTTAATTTTAAGTTTTAATAAAGTTTTATGATTATTTGAGTGATTTGCGTGATTTTTACGATGTGATTTTCTCAATTGTATGAGTGATTTGCAAAGTTTCTTCTTTTAAGTGATTTCCGAGTGAGTGTTGTAAATTAATTTTCCCCCTTCACTTATTAGTAAAGATGAACTACGTATATTACTAGTAAGTAATAACATACAATGCTACATTAAAAATTAATGGATCCTCTAAACACTAGTGCATAATTGGCCTAAAGTATCACCCCAAAAGTGTTACTTAAAGGCCTAAAAGTGTTGCTTTAGGTCATATGTAACACTTTTATAAGTGAAACATCTGCCGTGCTACCTATTATCTAAGGTAACACTTTCCAATGCTAGTGTTTCACTTTCTCAAGTGTTACTCAAAATTCTCTAACGTAACACTTTTTTTAAACTAATGTAGCATTTTTACAGTGTTACTAATAATGTTTTATGTAACACTTTTTCGTCTATAGTAGCATTTTCTTGTCATCTCTTGACTTATAGTAACACTTTGTTAAATATTATGTATCATTTTAAATCAGCATATGTAACACTCTATAATATATGCATGGCAAAACTTCTTATCAGTAGTTTTATAGTGTAACACTTCTATTTCACATATCTTATAGTAACATTCTTTAATTTATCGGAATATATACAATGATAATAATAGTAAAACTTATAAACATAATAATTGAAAAGGAAATAAAATGATATTATTGATATAAATGAGTAGAAATACTCAACGACCATTGTAAAAAATGAGCCAAAGAGTATACTCAATCGAAAACATAATTGCATCCAAAATATAAATAGTTAATCTGAAAATTAAATCATAAAATCATAATATATATATCTCTCCTTAAATAAACCTAAATCAATCTTAAGGTCATGCTTTCATTATTCTTCAATTCCATTATCCATGTACGCATGCTTCTCGATGTATCATGCATGCTTGCTTGCTACTCTAACCCGCCATTATTTCCATCATCCTGCAGTAAGGAAAAAAAAATTTCAAAGTCTTATATGACAACAAATCTAGTCTGTCAAAAAAAAAAAAAAAAAAATAGAACTAGTGATACTTGGTGCATCTATATGTTTATTAGTTAGAGGCCATTTAAAGCAAAAGGTTTGTCGTAAATTTATTTTTCTTTTCCATCTCTCCTTCTTAAACTGGAGTTTAAGTGTTGGTTAAAGCACAGATACTCAGATAGTGAAGAAAGGACCCCTCTTTTCTTTTGATGGGAAAATTCTCATATTCATTAATCAATCATAGGTCCTGCAATACAATAGGTGAGATGTTATCTTTAGGCCACATTTTGAATGTCATGACCTGCCACCGGATACAAATGATTATATATAATTCTAACCATTATTACGGCTCATGACATAATCCATCAACTTTGAGCCCATTAATCATTGACGATGCTTTTTTAAAGATAAGATAAATGTTTCTTGATGTGAGACGGAGGGCGTCCAACCAACTAAACTAGGCCAATCTTGACCATATTTCATAGACAGTACATGAAATGAAGTTTGGTCATTTCTCGATGCAACCCAGCGTCCAGATGATCATTAACGCAACATCTAGCACATCTAGTAGCTGCTAACAAATAGTGGTAATGGTAAAAGTTCCATGCCAATTTCAAAAGTTATATTTCCAATAGATACAACAGAAAATGGAACTCATCTGGGTAGCAGAAAACTATTTCTTTTAAGAATTTAATGTCATATCATAACAGGAAACTACTTGTCTTACAGTAGGGTAAAAGATCACCTACTTTTATTGCTGTCTCTATGACATAAATCAACACTTTCCCTTACATAATTTGATCAATATTAGCTTTGATATTTAACCCTCCCCTAAATTAGCTTATGTATGCATCATTGTAGACCAATCCTCTACTTTGTATACATCTATTAGTATGACAGTTCAGTAGAGCATGGTCCAACGTGGCATAGCAGTGAAAATTTTCAAAGAAACATTATTTTTTCTGGATAACTAGGTACCCGTTTTACTACAATAGGCGGCACATTACCCAGCCATACCGAAAATATATATGGACTATAATAATAATAAAAATACCTGTTGAAGCTCTTGTTCATTCGTATCTTTAGAAAGGATGCTCCGTGATTTCTAAATCAGATGACACGTCGCCGAGTGATCGAGTCAAATTAGCAAAAGTTTCAGGCGGGAGTTTTTCCTTGAACATCTTCATTACTTCTCCAACTGTATCTTTTATAATCTGATCTTTATATGGTACTTCCTACAGAAAAGAAATTGATCATCATTAACATATACTGTAGCTGCACCTGCACAACCTGCTAGCCAGCACCCCTGCACAGAACCCCCATCCCACCCCCTTTCATCATTAACATATTCCATGAAATCACATTCATTTATCTTGCTTGTATTCTATTTCATTACTCCGGAGTCGCCAAGATACTTGTGCTTGAAAGGTAGAAAAAAAGAGGCACTTCAAGTCCTTGAGCAAATATCCAGAATTAATGGTGAAGAATTACCTCCTGGTGTTCTTGTTAGTGACATGGAAAAAGAAGAGAAGAATAATACACTAAAAGGAGTTACAGATGAAAAAGAAGATGCTCCTAAATGGAAGGATTCAGAAATGAGCTTAACTAAATTCAGAAAGAATGTTGTCAAAGAATAAGTACTATGTTACGGATCACAAATCAAACAGTGAAGAATACTGCCATAGATATAAAATTTCCAGCAAGCTTAATAGCAGTCGTTACTCATTAGTAAGCTAAAGTTAGTAAAAAAAATTAATTAGAGCAATCTATGATAAGGAAGAGGCAGCCAACCACACAAGCCTATACAGTAAATATAAACAAATATAATAAATACACTTATAGATCGATCACATTGGAGTTGCTCTTAGTTGTTTTATAACTCAAAGGACTAGAATCTTTTTTTAATTAATTTAATTTTATTCCAAATAGTTAAATCTTGCCCATTTTTTGAGTCGTATTGGTTTTTTTCCAATTTCAAATTGGAACAATAAAAGAAAATGGATGTAGTAGTATACTTAAAATATGTCATATCACCAATCGTCCTATACTTATCAACAATCATAAATTGAAATATTATTTTTATATTCTGTAATCTCCCAAACTTAGAGAGATTTTCATTAATCATTCTTATAATAATTAAAAGACATGTATGAGGCCTATTTAACTGGACTTGTTAGACCTTATTAATTTTTACTAATTCTTAATCTGTACAAAAATATACGGGATGCCATATTTGTATGTGATATTATTAATTCTTTATCAGAAGAAAAGAGACATATTATTAATGACAACAACATTTTTGTTTATTGAGAGTGACTAGAATCAATTTGAATAAACACATTATATGAAAAAAAAATGATTACAAACTATCTAAATTGATACATAAAAAACAGGGTTTATTACAATTCAATACACTACTCATACATTTTGAAAAACTTCCTTATTATATCTAAACTTATTAGACCTTATTTTGTGAGTGTCACACTTTAATATTGTTGAACTCCAATTATTTGAATTTATTACATATTATTAGTGGCTATTAGACCTTATATTTTCTGATAAGGAATGAAAATAAGGTGAAAACAACACGAGAGTTTAACTATCAATTACAATGGTAAAATTAACAGCACATGATATGAATTCTGAAAAATTACATGCAATTGATAATTGTCATAGAAGAATGAAAAAATAAACAAACCTAACGACTTGCAAGAAAATAAAACTCCCCTCCTAATAATAATACTCCGCCCCTGTAAACTTTCTGTTGGCAACACTCTATTATTCCTCTACTTAATATTTAATTTTTGCTTGTATTCTTTGATGTCAAAATAAAATAAAATAATACTCCATAATACACTAATACTCCAAAAAAAAAAAAAAAAAAACCAAACTTGCAATACATTGGAATGATGAAGGTTTTTTACAACCTCCAAACAGAGACTTGAATCCAATTGGAACCACCTCTAACATTTTGGAAGATCTGAGAATTGAACCTTCATTACATTCAGAAATTTCATGACCCTGTTTGGAGATAGCGTTTAAGGTAGCGGGTAGAGGTTTGACAACGTCAAAAAGCTACTTAGCTCAAAGCCCCCCTACAAAGTCTCCCAATGCTTCCTTTACTGGATCTAAACCAATATCAATGACAAAGTGTCCTAACCTTTTCAAGCGTGCCTTGAACCGGTCACGCTTGCGAAGACGGCCTTGATTTACTTGACTACCAAGATCACATTCTTGTGTCGTACCACAATTTTCATCTGTATATTCATCTTGATCAGTCGAACAATTTCTTATTGCCCAATCCTTGTGCAACATATCTTTCATGCACTTAACGTGAACTGCAACACCATTATCAACGTACACCCATCCCTTTACCCCTTCCAATCATGTGCTTTGACAATGCGTACAATCGATGCTTTCGACACTCGTGTGCAAGTTCGATTGAGAAAGTGTCATGCAACAAGGGTGTAAAAAGATGGTATAACCAGCATTGATAGTCAACACATACCTCCATCCGTGTACAATTGTTCCACAAGCAGCACATAAGTTTGGTAATAATAATTGATGATTGTTTGGTAACATCATACTTTTATCTAACACAAATTGGCCTTGTGTATAGAAAGGGTGAAACTTTGTTGGAGGAGCGTTTTCACAAGCTTTATGCAAATGATAGTCGCATCCATATATGCTGAAGACAAACATAACATTTGCAATAGATGTTTATCTAAACCAGCAACCTTCTCTCATTCATTCATTTTGTGATGATCCCATTACACTGATTCTATTACAATATATATGGAGCACTAACTCACCTTCTTTCTACCCTAGAGAGCCAAGGTATCACAGCATTCTCCTGACCTCAGACAAACTTTGTGCTCCCACTACTATATGGCAGAGAATTAAATACACAACAGACAAAAATATAAAAGGACAAAAGTAACAGAATCAGTGATGCAGCAGTATATGCAGCAGTACTATTAGGTGTATCCTCCTAGGATCTGCTGCTGAGAGAATTGGGCCTGGCTAGATGATGAAGTGGACTCATGTCCATTCTTCACACTCCTCATCAAGCCTGGAGGAGGGGACTGAACTCCAAGCTTGCTTAGCAGATAAGCTTGTTGTTCTGTAGTGAGGACCTTTGTCAATACATCTTCTAGTTGCTGTGAGGTAGAAACATAGGTAGGAGACACTTGACCTTCTATAGTCTTTTCCCTGATAAAATGGCAATCAATACCAACATGTTTGGTCTTTTCATGATGAACAGGGTTGGCAGCAATAGCCAAGGCAGCCTGGTTGTCACAAAAAATAGGAGTAGATCCCAACTGCTTGACACCCAGCTCTTTCAGGAGTTGCTTCACCCATAAAACCTCACAGATAGTCATAGCAAGAGACCTATACTCAGCTTCTGCAGTGGATCTTGCTACCACTGATTACTTCTTAGATTTCCATGTAATTGGTGAGCTTCCTAGCAAGACACAGAACCCTGAAGTTGATCTCCTAGTGTTAGGGCATCCTGCCCAGTCACTATCACAGTAGGCCTGTAGATGAGCTTGAGATCTGGAAGCTAGAAGAATTCCCTGATCCTTGGTACCAGCAAGGTACCTTAGGACTCTCTTGGCAGCTTGAAAATGCACAGTGGTAGGAGCTTACATGAACTGACTTAATACATGAACTGTGTAGGCAATGTCTGGCCTAGTAATAGTGAGGTAGATAAGTTTACCAATCAACCTTTGATAAATTTCTGCATGACGAAGAGGGTCCCCTAGATTGGTTAACAGCTTCACATGAGTGTCCATGGGAAGTTTTAAAGGTTTGCAGTCAGTCATGGCATATTGATGCAAGATATCAGTGATATACTTCTTTTGTGAAAGAAAAATGCCTTGAATGCTTCTATCCACCTCAATGCCTAGAAAGTACTAGGTCTTTCATTTTGAATTCCTGACTTAGGAAGGCCTTGGCTTGAGTGATTCTGTCCATATTGTTGCCTGTAAGTATCAGGTCATCAACATAGGCTAGGATTGCAACAAAGCTACCATCTTCTTCCCTTGTAAACAGAGAGTAGTCAGATTTGGATTGAGTAAATCCATTGACTTTCAGCACAGAACTCAGTTTGGCAAACCATTACCTAGGGGCTTGCTTGAGCCCATACAGTGACTTAGTGAGTTTACACACCATTGAGTGTGGTTGAGCAGTTGTAGATGAGTTGTTAGATGTGAGAGAAAATCTGAAACCAGCTCTTTCATAGCCTGGGGGGAATTTCATGTACACAGTCTCTTCCAAGTCTCCATGGAGGAAGGCATTCTTCACATCCATTTGATGTGTGTGCCATCCCTGAATAGCAGCAACAGCCAACAGAGATCTCACTGTTGTAAGCTTGGCTACAGGAGCAAATGTCTCCTCATAGTCAATGCCATATTGTTGTTTGTTGCCCAAAATCACCAATCTAGATTTATACCTAGTGCTTTGCCTTTGAGGGTCAAATTTTGTGGTGTATAACCACTTGCACCATATGGCTTTCTTCCCAGCTGGAAGCTCAGTGATTTCCCAGGTGTTATTACTTTCAAGAGCATCCAATTCTTCATTCATGGCTTGAAGTCAGTGAGTATGCTGTGCTGCATCTTTAAAATGCCTTGGATCTGAGGCTTTCATGACAACACTCATCATACATGTGTAACCAGCTGTCACACTTGTTTGAGCAACCTTCTAAACACAATTTGCACTTATATGATAATCAGAGTGCCAAGTTGGAAGCTTGTGTGCTCTCTGAGATCTTCTTAGAACTACAGGTGAAGTTTCTCTTGGAGCTTCTTCTGTAGCTTCTTCAGCTTCCACTACTGCTTCACCAGGAACATCTTCATCATCCCAATTGGATGTATCATGATACAATTGAACCTCATTTCTCTCAGGAACAGCAGGTTGAGTAGAGTGAAAAATGTGATAGGGGTAAATAGACTCATAGAACTTCACATCCCTTGAAACAAATGACACCCCAGTGAGCAGATTATGCAATTTGTACCCCTTCTGTGTGCTTGGATAGCCAACAAATATGCATGGAACACCTCTTGCCTTGAATTTGTCTTTCTTCCTGTCAGGATTATATGCAAAGGCCAAGCATCCAAATGACTTAAGATGTCTGTAATCAGGTTTTTTTTCATAGAGAACTTCATATGGACTCGTACCATTATGAACAACACTGGGTAACCTGTTAGTGATGTGTATTGCTGTAAGCACACAATCTCCCCAAAACTGAAGTGGCAATCCAGCATGGAACCTGAGTGCTCTTGCCATCTCAAGTATGTTCCTATGCCTTCTTTCAGCGCTCTCATTCTGTTGGGGCCTGTCACTACATGAAGTCTGATGAATCACACCCAACTTCTCAAAAAATGGTTTGCATTTTCCATCTACAAACTCCAGTGCATTGTCAGATCTTATGATCTTTAGCTTCCTACCATACTGTGTCTGAATCATCTTTACAAACTTCTCTATAGCTTCATATGCATTAGATTTTAGCTGAAGTAGGTGCACCCAGGTTACTCTGGAACAATCATCTACAAGAGTTAGGAAATATTTGAACTTTCCTTTGTAACTCACTCTATATGGACCCCATGTGTCCATATGAACCAGCTCAAACAACTCAGTGGCCCTAGATTCACTCCTATTAAAAGGCAATTTAGTGAACTTTGCCAATGGACAAGCCAAGCACTCATCTGCACACTTAATCTTTAATCCTAGTTCAGTGATTGTAACAATCTTCTTCATAGGACAATGCCCTAGCCTATGGTGCCACAATATTTATTTGCTGAGTTTTTTCACATTTCTTACCACACTTGGAACCTCATTACAAGCACTCACTGTCATGGCTTGCTTCACTCTATTTCTTTTCTGCTGATTACTCACAATCTTCTCAGCTAGATTTTTTAATCCTCTCAAAGTCTCTTCAAGTGGTTCATTCATCAAGTAATACAATCCGTGCTCTCCTTTTCCAACACCTATCACCTTACTTGTCTCAGCATCCTGAATTATACAATATTCCTTATAGAATACAGCCTTGCATCCATCTTGTTCACACAACTTGTTAACAGACAGCAGATTGTGCTTAAATGCAGGAATATATAGAACATTTTTCAGTTTCAGTTCATTTTTCAGATTAACTGTGCCATAGTGAGAGATTTGAGATGTTTCACCAGTTGGTAAGTTAATTAGAGACCTGCTTTTACATTTTACAGCCTCATTTAGATGTTCATATGATCCAGTCATATGATCTGAAGCACCAGAGTCTAGAATCCACTCTGTGCTTTTAATGTTATCAGCATAATAGCAAGATACCATACCTGAGTATGATACATCCATCTCTTCATCAGTTTCTCCTCCTTTAGAAGGTGTGGGTAGAAGCCTCAGAAGTTGTTCGAGTTGTTGTGCTGAAATGGTTGTAGTAATGCCTGCATTTGAAGTAGCATCACTATACTGCATCCCTTGGACATGAGCAGCAACCTTTACATTGCTATTTTTTCCCTTGCTCCACTTCTGTTGGTACTGATTTTTGTTCATCTTTCCTTTTCCCTTGCTCCACTTCTGTTGGTACTGATTTTTGTTCATCTTTCCTTTTCCCTTGTACTGATTTCCTCTAGTGTTCTTATTTTTTGGATGACTACTGGGAAATCCAATTACAAACCAACAATTTTCAGAGGTGTGACCATTTTTACTACACAGCACTGCACCTGTGTTTGAGATCCCGAAGCAACTCCCCCTGATCCTTTGCTATACATAGCTAGGGTTTCAGGTTCTTCTTTAACTTGACCAAGTATCTCCCTCTGAGATTCCTCTTGTTCAAGATAACTGCAAGCTGTTTCTACAGTGGGAAGTGGAGTCATCATCAATATTTGACTCCTTTGTGTGGTGTAGCCCTCATCCAGCCCATTCAAGAACTGAAACAGTTTGTGTTCTTCTCTTTGCTTACTTATAGCTTCAATAAAACTTACAACTTCCACAGTTACACTTGTAATTGGAGGTAATGTATCTAAAGATTCCAGTTCCTCCCACAAGGATCTCATAACAGTGTAGTAGTCACTGACCTTTTTCCCTTGTTGCTTCTCTTTATAGAGCTCCTTGTTGAGTTTGTACTTCCTTGAACCATTAGTGAGAGCAAACCTTTGCTCTAACTGTCTCCATATCTGGTGAGCATTACTCACAAATAAAATGGACTTCTTGATTGACTCAGACACAGAGCCAAATATCCAGGAAATAATCATGTTGTTGCATGTTTCCCATGCTTCTGCCTTCACAGCATTGCTTTCTTCCTTTTTTACTGATCCTGTAACAAACCCCAGCTTTCTCTTTGAAGCTAGAGCTATTTCCATTGATCTTTTCCAAGTTCTATAATTTGATGAACCTTGGAGCTTCTCTACTATCATAAAATTGTTTCGATCTGATGGATGGAGATATAGAGGGCTTGTAACCTCTATGGTAGTCATTGTCTTCTTTCTTGCTATTTTGACTAACAGATGGAAACTTTCAAGAAGAGAAAGGTGAGATTTTTAGAAAGAAGGTTAGGTCTACTGGTTGAATGTTTTTGTATAAGCACCGTGGCTCTGATACCATGAAGACAAACATAACATTTGCAATAGATGTTTATCTAAACCAGCAACCTTCTCTCATTCATTCATTTTGTGATGATCCCATTACACTGATTCTATTACAATATATATGGAGCACTAGCTAACCTTCTTTCTACCCTAGAGAGCCAAGGTATCACAACATTCTCCTGACCTCAGACAACCTTTGTGCTCCCACTACTATATGGCAGAGAATTAAATACACAACAGACAAAAATAGAAAAGGACAAAAGTAACAGAATCAGTGATGCAGCAGTATATGCAGCAGTACTACTAGGTGTATCCTCCTAGGATCTGCTGCTGAGAGAATTGGGCCTGGCTAGATGATGAAGTGGACTCATGTCCATTCTTCACATATGCACGTATAGCAGGACCCGTACCCCATTTCAGCACATCCGTCGCATCCAAATGCGAACTGATCACCAAAATGCTCTTCCGTTAGGGAAGAATGCGTGCACTTGTATGTTTCCATCTTAGCTTTTGTTGAGCCTAGTCGATCAGGACGATATGATTCAGATACTAGACCTCGAGATTGTCAAGAGACTAACCCAACCAAAAGTTTAAGCTTATGGTTAAGGCCTCAGCAGAAATTTTGCAAATTTATAATTGCATTTCGTTTGAAACGAAGCAATAGATATAATAAGTTAATAACAATAATGTGGTTAAACTAGGCAACAAATTATTTATAAAAATAATTTGAATGTAATTGACGTAATAACAACCCGATATATGTTACTTGCAAATAAGCTGGGAAGAACAGAATTGGAAACTAAATTAAGACGAATGGGGTATTCAAAGATGTTTTAAGATGGTTTTTTGAGGTTTTAGTTTTTCTCGTAACTTGATTTGAAAATCACAAAAGAATGTTATCTACAATTTATGAAGAGCTCTCAAGAAATGATATTTCCTTGGCTTGTGGTATCCACTGAGTAAGGTCATGCGTTTAAATACACTTGGGAAGCTAGATGCATAATTGCTGGACTAATAAACACTCACTGATCAGCTCAGTTCCGTATGAGACGACTGAGTCTAACTTACAGTTGAGATTTGAGAATACGAGTCTTTAATACCTAGCAAGTAGCAACTTTAATGGGCCATACATAATTTGGAGTGATATAAAGGATCATTATCATCTGGCCTAACAATTTGGCAATATGCAATAATGAGCCGGAGATTGCTACATCTACCCACTGGGTAGACTATCCATTAAAATTAAAAAATAAATAATTTTATTGATTTGGACTCCACTTATTATTAATGTTTATCTCTAGTGGGTAAATTACATAATTAGTGAGTAGACAAAGTTTTTCCCTAATGAGCCAGATGATAGAAAAAATAGGAGTAATGCAAAATCTCATATATGACCGACTTATTATAAACTCTAATGCAGTAATTATAATCCTTTCATTCTTTAATAATTGTAACTACTCAATGTCAACGCTTCAAATTTGATTGTACTACATATTCCTTCATTGTTTGACTTTAAGAAGATTTTTAAAAGTTTGTATATGTCTGACTTTTACGACGACTTGTTCAATCTTAGGTTAGATAAGGGTCCTCTAAATACCCGAAGGGGCTTTTGAAGACAACAACAACACAACTTTCAGGAGATATTTTTCTCTCAATGTGATCTCACCACATTCATTTCATTCATCTTTGAAAAACTCCAGAGAGGAGAGCAGTACATTAAATACTAAGCTATGTCCACTGTCATAGTGACAAGTGTCCTTCTAGGAAATAGACAAAACAAACGGTCACAGGACCACTAGTACTGCTGCTGCTATAACAGAAAACTCAGAATATCAACCTAGGATCATGGGACACACCATGATTACAGATTACAGAGAATAGTGGACCATTACTACAATCAAGGGACCTATTCTCTTTACTCCCCCTCAAGCTGAGAGGAAGGATGAACTCCCAGCTTGGAGAGTAGGTTGTTATGTTGCTGAGTGGGTAGTATCTTAGTGAAGATATCTGCTACTTGTTCTGTGGAAGTAACATAAGTTGGAGAGATAACACCTTCAGTTGCCTTGTCTCTCACAAAGTGACAGTCAATTTTCACATGTTTTGTTTTCTCATGTTGTACTGGATTGGCAGCAATGGCCAGTGCTGCTTGATTGTCACAGAATAGAGGTGTAGAGCCCATGGACTTAAGACCAAGATCTTTCAGAAGTTGAGTTAACCACATGACTTCACAAATTGCAAGTGCCATAGACTTGTATTCTGCTTCAGCAGTGCTTCTAGCTACCACACTTTGCCTTTTTGCCTTCCAAGAGATAGGAGACTTTCCAAGTAAAACACAAAAACCTGAAGTAGATCTCCTAGTGTTGGGGCATCCAACCCAATCACTATCATAATAGGCCTGTAGTTGAGCTGCTGAGTCAGATGCAAGAAGAATCCCTTGGCTGCAGGAATTAGACAAGTACCTAAGAACCTTGATTGCAGCTTGATAACGAGCTGAAGTGGGTTGGTGCATAAACTGACTTAAGATATGCACAGTGTATGCAATATCTGGTCTAGTTATTGTCAAGTAAATCAGCTTACCCACCAGCCTTTGATAAGGTAGTGCAGGATCTGGTAAAGGAGTCCCTAAAGTAGCAGTGAGTTTAACATGACTGTCCATAGGAAGTCTAAGAGGTTTGCATTGCTTCATACCATACTGATGCAGAATGTCTTGAACATATTTCTTCTGAGACAAGAAGATCCCTTGATGAGATCTATCAGCTTCTATTCCCAGAAAGTATCTGAGCTCACACATATCTTTCATATTGAACTGGGAAGACAGGACTTGTTTTGCACTTGTGATAGCCATCATGTTGTCACCAGTGATGATCAAATCATCCACATACACAAGGATAGCAACAAAACCTAGCTCAGTTTGCTTAGTGAAGAGTGAGTAATCAGTTCTAGACTAAGAGAAGTTATGAGATGTCAAGGCTGTGCTCAACTTGGCAAACCATTGCCTTGGAGCCTGTTTTAGGCCATAAAGTGATTTGAGACGCTTGCACACCAGCACTTTATTGTTGCATATAGCTCTTTGCTCATCATCATTAGAGAACCTGAAACCTTGATGAGTGTAACCAGGAGGCATCTTCATGTATACAGTTTCTTGAAGATCTCCATGAAGAAAGGCATATTTTACATCCATTTGATGTACATGCCATGACTTCATTGCTGCAATAGCTAGTAGGGACCTTACAGTGGCAAGTTTGGCCACTGGAGCAAAGGTTTCAGAGTAATTTATACCTTGCTTCTGCTTGTTTCCTAGAACAACAAGTCTAGCTTTAGCTCTGTCAACTGTACCATCAGCGTGATATTTTGTTTTATAGATCCATTTACAACCAATTGGTTGCTTGCCCTCAGGCAATGTAGTAATTTCCCAGGTGTTGTTAGCTTCCAAAGCTTCCAATTCTTCATTCATAGCTGTTAACCAGTGCTGATTTTTCATTGCATCTTTTAGATGAATAGGATCTGGGTTTTGAGATAAATTACTCATAAAGCAGAAGAATTGAGTGGAGACAGGTGTAGATGTGGATTTATGGATTTGGGTAGGCAAGTTTGTGGTGGTCATGTTAGAAATATGGTAATCTGAGTGCCAAGATGGTGTTTTGTGTGTCCTGGTTGATTTTCTAGGTGGGATAGGTGAGGTTATAGGTATGTGTGTTTGAGTTGGAGTGACTGAGTAGAATCAGACTCATCTTCTTCATAATGATAGGAGTTTTGAGTGGGAACAGGTGAGGTGAGGGAAGGAGTGTTAGTAGGTTGAGAAGTAGAGTGAAAAACATGATAAGGGTATATGTTTTCATGGAATTTAACATCCCTAGACACAAATGTAATGCCAGTGAGAAGGTTATAGAGTCTGTAGCCCTTCTTATTCACAGGATAACCAATAAACACACATGACACCCCTCTGGGTTGAAATTTATCTGTGTTAGGTGTAGGATTAGATGTTATTGCTAGGCATCCAAATGATTTCAGATGGCTGTATTTGGGCTTAGTTTTGTGCAAAGCTTCATGTGGGGAGATGTTGCCTATGACAGGAGATGGTAGCTTATTAGTTATGTGCAGAGCAGTGTGAACACAATCACCCCAAAAATGCAATGGAAGGCCAGCTTGAAATCTCAAGGCTCGAGCCATTTCCAATATGTTTCTATGTTTTCTTTCAACCCTAACATTTTGCTGAGGTCTATCAACACAAGATGTTTGATGTAAGATCCCCAATTTTGCAAAAAATGGTTTACACTTCTTGTCATCAAATTCTAAGGCATTGTCAGACCTTAGAATCTTTACTTGCCTTTCAAAATGAACTTTTGCCATGTTGACAAGTGTTTCAATAGCATCAAAAGCATCTGATTTCTGTTTGAGAAGGTGAACCCAAGTAACTCTACTGTGATCATCAACCACAGTGAGAAAATATCTGTGTCCTCCCCTAGTAGAGACTCTGTAGGGCCCCCATATGTCTATATGCACTAGATCAAAGATTTGCTTTGCTCTAGATTGGCTAGGTGTGTAGGGTAGTTTGGTGAATTTGGCAAGAGGACAGGTTATACGTACCTCTGAGTCAGAGTGTTTTCCAATGTGAATCTCATCAATTTTCTCAATTTTAGACATAGGAGCATGTCCCAATCTATGATGCCAAAGGGTAGATGAACTCAATTTAGGTACTTGGGTTAGGTTTGTAGGGACATGACTGCAGGAAGTTGCAGCTGCCAGGGCTCTTTTTGGATGGTTTTTTGTGGTGTTAAAAGGTAATGTTTTTGCAATATTTTCAGAGTTTTTAAGGTTGGCTAAGGTGACAGACACAGGTTCATTAATCAAGTAATACAACCCCTTCACAGCTTTTCCTATTCCTTTCACAGCATTATTGTTAGTGTACAGCATTACTGTTAGTGTCTTGAATCACACAATATTTATGATGAAAAATGATTTTGCAGTTTCCTTCCTGGGTGAGTTTTGTTACAGATACAAGGTTGTGTTTAAAAGAGGGAATGTGAAGGACCTTAGTTAGGTGAAGATCATTTTGAAGCCTAATTTCACCAATGTGAGATATAGGTGATGTTTGTCCAGTAGGAACATTTATCTTAGGCTCATACTTGCACTGAATAGTGTTTTTCAAAAGGTCAAGGTTTCCACACATGTGGTCTGAAGCTCCAGAATCTATAATCCAGTCATTTACAGTAGCATCAACTAATGAACAAAACACCATACCTGCATAGGAGAAGTCCATTTCTTCATCAGTTTCTGATGATTGAACTCTGGATGGTGTTGGAAGCAAGCTTAAGAGCTGTTCAAGCTGTTGTTGTGTGATTACTGGGGAAGATGATACACTTCCTTCACCCTAGGAACTGGTTGTAGCATTAGCAGCTGTCATCTGATTTCCAGGCCTATGTTTGCTCCATTTTTGGGCATTTGGCTTCCATTTCTGCTTCTGTGATTGCTGGAACTTGTTTCTTGGGTGACCAGGAGGGTAACCTACCACAGTCCAGCACTTCTCTCTGGTATGTCCAGTCTTATTGCAAGCACTACACATCAACACTCCCCCTGTGCCTTTGCTGTACATTGCTAGTCCTTCCATTTCTTGTTTTACACCCCCAAGCACATCTCTCTGAGATTCTTCTTGCTCTAGGTTGGCACAAGCACCTTCTACAGAGGGTAATGGACTCATCATGAGCAACTGACTTCTCTGGGCTCCATACATTTCATCTAAACCATTCAGGAACTGAAATAGTTTCAGTTCTTCCCTTTGTCTATCCAGTGCTTCAATAAATGCTGAAAGTTCTGCTGTCATAGTGGTTATAGGAGGAAGAGTGTTTAAAGTTTCTAGCTCTTCCCAGCAAGCTTTCATCATAGTGTAATATTCACTAATAGGTTTATTTTGTTGTTTGGTTTCATAAACCTGTTTGTTTAACTTGTATTTTCTGGAACCGTTTGTGAGAGAGAATCTCCTTTCCAACTGATTCCAGATTGTGTGAGCACTGTTAACAAACATTATGGATTTTCTAATAGGGTCTGTTACAGATGACAGAATCCAAGAGATTATCATGCTGTTACAAGTTTCCCAGGCCTCTCCCTTTACAGCATCACTGGTATCTTTCTTCACAACTCCAGTGACAAACCCTAGCTTTCTTTTTGAAGCCAAAGCTATCTCCATAGAACGTTTCCAAGGTCTGTAATTACCAGTACCTTGAAGTTTTTCAATAGGTAGAAAGTTGTTTGCATCTGATGGGTGAAGGTAAAGAGGACTAGTTGTTTCAATTTTTGTTGTCATGGTTTAAAAAAGGATGAAGCTGAGAAAATAAGATTTTACAGATTTGAAGGAGAGAAGATTTGATGTTGTTGATATGAGAACCGTAGCTCTGATACCATGAAGACAACAACAACACAACTTTCAGGAGATATTTTTCTCTCAATGTGATCTCACCACATTCATTTCATTCAGCTTTGAAAAACTCCAGAGAGGAGAGCAGTACATTAAATACTAAGCTATGTCCACTATCATAGTGACAAGTGTCCTTCTAGGAAATAGACAAAACAAACGGTCACAGGACCACTAGTACTGCTGTTGTTATAACAGATACTCAGAATATCAACCTAGGATCATGGGACACACCATGATTACAGATATCAGAGAATTACAGATTACAGAGAATAGTGGACCAATACTACAATCAAGGGACCTATTCTCTTTAGCTTTAGAGGAGCATTATACGGAATAGGGGTGTCATGAAGGTCTGCTTTCATCATACACTTACAGTCCATTTGGTAGTTGGTCATAAATGGTGGTAATGAAAATGAATTTATATGTAAATTTGTGAAAAATATCATTGTCCATTTCCATGGTAATGCTAATTTATCCTAAAGTGTCCACTTTCTGAATTTTCATTCCCATCCAATACCACCTTGTAGGTGGTAATGAGTGGTAATGAAAATTGCTTCTCCTTGGAGGCAAAAACACAAGTTTAGGAGTGAGATTGTTTGCTCATGGAGAAAAAATGCCTCCCCATGGAGATTTTAAGGGTGCTTCCCTAATAAAATTACACTTAAAATTCATTCCCATTACCGCAATTTATTAACGTCGACCAAACGGGCCATTAATATTATTTTTACTCATTTATTTATTTGGTATCTCTAAATGAACATAGTACGAAGCCCAAAAAAGTAAATGAGCAAACAAAAAAAGCTCTGAATGTACCATACTCATGATACACCCGATATATGATAAAGATTGTCCGTAAAGGGTTTTTAATCAATACGAAAGTAAATTAAAGTCATCCATTGTGTAATTTTCATAAAGTTTGATTACAAAATTATTATTTATTTATTTTTAGAAAACGTTAAAATAAAACTCAAAACAAGCACAGTTGCTTACCTGTTTGCTTTATATTTTAACTAGCCTTACATGTACGCAATGCGTGTGATAGCATATGAAGTAGAAAATAAAATTAATTGAGTAGAAAAACTGTTTCTACATGTTTTTTTAAAAAAACAAATGTTCAATTTAAAAGTCATACTTTTCCTCTTTTCCCGTTCAAAATTCAAATGAAATAGTTAGTTATCCCCAATTTTTTCTTTTATTCCTTTTTCTTATTTTTTTTTTTTTGTATCCCCAATGTGTCGCCTTGTATAATAGAGATTCAACAACAATTCAATCCAAAACCTAAAAGTGAAGACCTGCTTTTGTGAGGCTATTGACATCTAACACATCCGCAGGGCTTCTCTTCACACTACACATCCACACGGCTATAGCACGTCGCTGCTTACGCGCCCACGCTACTGACGCTACTTCTTCGATCCTCCATCTTTGCTGACTCATCGATTTAGGTCTATTTTTTTTATCTTTGATTTCAAAGTTTTTGATTTTTTTTTCCTAAGCAATTCTGACTATTTGTTTATTTTTTGGATTTTGGTGCAAACTTTTGTTGTTTTCCTTAGATAGTTAAGTGTAATATTAATTCTTTTTATTGTTTATTTGATTTTTTTATACAAAATTGTTTATTTGATTATATGTTTATACTAGTTTTAGGACCCGTGCATGATGCACGGGAGTATTAATTGCTTGATAGCATAACTAATGATCAATAAAAATAATCAAAATAACGTAACATATTTAACTAATCATATATGAAGGCATCAAATCGTTATTTACAGAAATGATTTTTGTAACACAATCTATATGTTTGAAAACACTTCCTTGTAAACTACGTATGTTGTACTTGTACGCACTCCGTGTTCTTTGTCAAAAGGAAGTATCTTCAGACCTTTTTTGCTCGTAACTCTGGAAACAGCAACATAAAATTGGCCGTGGCTAAAAACAGGTCTCGGGAGATACAGGCCTACATGAGACAAAGATTGTCCTTGACTTTTATTTATAGTCATAGCAAAACAAACCATTAAAGGAAATTGACGTCTTTGAAATCTGATAGGAAACTTGGTGGAGTCCGACGGCGTCAATGTCATTCTTGGGATAAAAACTTTTGCACCCACATTACTTCCGGAAGTAACAGTAGCTTCAATAGCACGATTACCTAAATGATTGACGACTAACCTCGTGCCATTACATAATCCAGATGTTTGATCAATATTACGTAGAAGCATAAGGGCGCACCAACCTTTAATCGTATGCTATGATTTGGGAGACCAGAGCATTTAATTGTATTGAGGAATTCAGTGGAGTATATTTCGTGGACTCCAAAGTTTCCTTCCTCTTTGCTTATAGCATCCGAACTCAAATAGACTCTCTCTTCTCCTGGAATAGTAGATAGAACATTATAATTTACTATCTCCACTATCTCATTTGTTGGGGCCAAAATAGTTCTTTCTTGGAAATATTTAACTTCCCAAATATGCTCTTGTAGGTCTGGATACGTGCTTTCAACAATTGCTGAAATCGGATCGACCCCGGATCTATAAGGATATCTTTTGCAATCTCGATGACGGCTTCACCATCATTAGGACGCAGCATTTCTATCTCCTACGCTTAGTATCCACTCTGAGAATTCTCGCAATTCATCAACAGAAGATTTCGAGGAATCTGATTGTAATCTCATATTGCGAGTAAGTCTTAGGACCTTACACGAATCCCATAAGTAAGACAAACTAACAGTGGCGAACACGATATCCTGCCTACTTCCCTTTGGTACAACTGGTAATATCTACCTGAGATCACCACCTACTACTATCACTTTACCTCCAAATGGTCGATGCAAGTTATCCCTATCAACAGACCTCATTATGTCCCTCAAACTTCTATCAAGTTCTTCAAAACAATACTTATGCATCATTGGAGCTTCATCCCAAATGATAAGTTTTGTCTTAATGAGAAGAGCAGTTAATTCTGACCCAGGGCGAATTCCGGCGCAAGTAGAATTTTCATTTACATTCAAAGGGATACCAAATCTAGAATGAGCTGTTCTTCCACGTGGAAGGAGGAGAGAAACAATTCCACTCGAAGCTACTGGCAATACAATTTCGCCCTTCTTTCTTATTGCAGCACATAATGTTTTCCAAACATATGTTTTACCCGTCCCTCCATAGCCGTAAACGAAAAATACACCTCCTTCTTCACTCGAGAC
Organism: Beta vulgaris subsp. vulgaris; assembly: GCF_026745355.1. Lineage (NCBI taxonomy): Eukaryota > Viridiplantae > Streptophyta > Magnoliopsida > Caryophyllales > Amaranthaceae > Beta > Beta vulgaris. The sequence continues at coordinate 67,006,184 of NC_079207.1, forward strand.
GCATCCAATACTTCTCGATAAATCATCGACTGCTCATCAGTTAAACCTTTATACAATTTGTCGTGTTCCAAGGTCATTTCCTCAATGTCATATGAAAGCTCATCTGCTATAAGCTTGTTTTGTCCTTCAAAATGATTAGTTCATCCGGAAACGGCATTTCCGCAAGCTGCTACCATTACTTTGGAGCATGGTTTCAATCTCAGCCAATGCAAAAGATTCGATTTGATCATCGGTTAAATGCAGGTCTGTGAAACATATAAAAAAACAGTAACCTATATTAAGAATGCAAATTGCTAAAAAGTATGGTTTTTGACTCAAAAATCTTTTCGTAGTTATTTACCTTTATTTTTTTTGAAGACAATGCTGCTTGTAAAGTATGTCATCAGATAATAACTGCCATATCTTATGCCAAACTTCCTCGGCTTCGACATGCTACCAGATAATAGTATAGAAGAACAAATGTCTTAGATAATACCCTGATTCTCTAAAACTTGCTTCTGTTATTGCATCGACATATTCCTTGTCATCATCAAGTAAACCCTTGCGTAGCAAGCTTCCTTGAATGTAGGATACACTAAACCATCAACCGTTCTAATGTCTTCGTAGCATGTCGCCCTTTTACACAATTCAATAAAGTTCTAAGATAGAACTTTCTCCAGGTCCTGGTGAGACATGGTAGATTCGTCTTATTGTGAAACCTTTAGCTCTTGGTGTCCACTCTCTCTGTGCCTGTTTCCAAACAAATTTTGTAGGGAACTCCACATAAGTAAGCTCCCTAGCTTGTTCATATTTTTGGTTACATTGCATCCAAGATAGGAATTTCGTATTGTCAATATGAGGTCTGTCTAGTACAGATTCCACATCCGCATGGTCATTAAAAAAACGGTTTGTTCTCCTAGTAGATGAAAACTTAATCTTTCAACAGCAGGGGTTCGATAATGTATGCTGAATCCAAAAATCCTCTAAATTGCTTCACACGCCAAAATATATCGGCAATCATAGTACATCTTTATCTCATCTATTTCTTTAGCTTCACCTTCTTTCTGTTTATCTTGATAAGCCGCAGCTGTAACCCTATCATATCCCTTGTTTATATATTTGAACAAATATTTAATTGATCTAGATTGGTTACACCATTCAACGTTTATGTTGTCCTTGATATTTACGAAGCAATTCAGCACTATACGAAACAACATTCCAATTATCAAGGTGAACCCCACTCTTCTCAACTATAGATCCATTATCTCTTCGTCTGTACACTGGATATCCTTCATCATCTACCCTAGTTGCATCATTGAACCTCTTGGGAAAATGCTTACTGCATTGTTGTCAATCATACACGGAGCATTTGTATTTGCTGACCCACATGGATCGTGCATCATGTACTCGCTTACTGCTTGATATAGTTCTGGATCTTCACATTTATCGGGCAACTCAGCACAAATAATCTTATCAATATCTGAAGCAACAGGGTATTTGTCTCCCTGGTGCATGAACAACAAAATAGAGCGTGCGGACAAATCACGCTTTTGGAATTGAACTGTATAAACCACTGAAAATAAGCAGACAACAAAATAAGTTTTGATATTCAAATTAAATACAATATATAACGATAGCAATCCAATTAAAATAACATATAATAATATATAATAATTAATAATAATAATAATAATATAATAATAATAATAATAATAATAAAATATAATAATAATAATAAATAATATAATAATAATAATATAATAATAATAATAATAATAATAATAATAATAATAATAATATAATAATAATAATAATAATAGAGAATAAGGACGATGTCTAACATACCAGCCCTAACCCTGCCAAATATTTTGCGATCTTTCAGATCTTTCACCACTGGTCTAGTTTCATCTTAAAAACTCGACATATGATGTCTGGCCTATCCTCTGGCCTTAGGCCTCTTTTTTTTACAAATCTAGTAATCTCGGCCACTTAGGATTACACGTAAATGTTATGAATAAATCTGGATAACCATACCATCTGCAAATAGCCATCGCATCTTGATAGTTTTCTCTCATATAACTATGTCCTCCTGTGAAGGAAGATGGCAATACTATACGACTTCCAGTCGAAGATCCCTCTGTTTCACCTCTTTCGACAGCACCTCTTAAATTCTTGACATTCGCAGCTCTCAAGCTTTGTTGGTTGTGTCTAAGAAAAGACAACCTTTCAGCTTCAATCATTGTGTAAGCATCTACTAGAATTGTTGTAACAACCTCCGAGATAATAGTATTGTTTCCGCCTCCAGAGCTCGGTCTTGTATTTTGTATGCAAAAAACTCACGCATTGTGAGTTTAAACCTCTTTCCTGTTGAACCGTCTGATGGAGTCTTATCTCTATGCATAATATCTGTTCTAAATCCATCTTCTCCGTATGGAAATAATAGTGGATATTGCATAGCGAGGTAAGAAGGATGAAGTTCGGAAATTTGTTGTAGCTTTCCACCCTTTTCGATAATTTATTGTCACTATCAATATCTCCTACGATAAGTGCAGCTACTTCTGATGTTGTTGGCAAATTGTAAGTTCTTCCATCAGACTCTCTTTTGCCGATAAGTTTTAATTTCAAATTCTCACACGTGTTAGATGCAAACCTATCCCTAGCCATTCTAAAATTATGAGCTAAAGGGTTATTATGATCTAACATATCTTGTAATTCTGCGACTAAGCGATCTTCAAACTTGTCTGGGTTTGATGTACCGGTAAGACATAATGAATAATAAGTTAGGATTTGAAAAGGAATATGTAAATTAAACAATTAAAGTTACAATGATACTTAAATCCATTTACTATGTTGTACCTTGCAGCTGTTTTCCTGTTCTTTATTTCATCCTCATTATCATATATGTAAAGTTTTGGTCGTGCACCATCAGCAGGCAATAAAGTACCTATTAAGTGATGATTTTGACCACCAATTTTGTAATTTATGGACCTCGACCTTTAGTTGTAGGTGCAATAATCCTTCCACCCATTGATGTAAACGAATACATCATATTATATCCTCTTATATTTCTCAAGAAAATGGTTGCTTCTATTATGTTTCTTCTTCAATAGATCATAAATAATTTGAGGTGGATGTTTTAGCAGAGGTAACTGAACCTTCCCTTGCATGCAACACAACGAAAACTTTGGCTTGATGTTTTTGGTTTTCTTGTTGATCTCTCATAAACCACATTTCCGCGCCACAAAACTCACATACATATGTTGGGTCTCCTAAATCTGAGTAGCTCTCTGTGAAAAAACAAAATCATAATAAATATGGATATAAACATAAATATAAGAAAAACACAATAAATATAATAATAAGTACGACATTTCGCATGATATGCAATAGTTATTAAAATTATATGCCAACCTGTAACGATATCCATATAATTGACGTCGTTGTCACTATCGTCTTCTGTAACACATCATCTTGAACGGTAGTATTTGATTGGTCATGAGAACTTGATTCAATATTTTCATCTTTATATAACAGTCATAAAAAAATACATTTTAGATACGATGTGAAAATACTTCAAATATTAATACTTATTTAATAAGTAAATAATAAATTAATACCATTTATAATTCTCCTGTAACTGATTTAAGGATATTTGAACTTCGAACCACATGTCTCTTAGATCTAACATTACTATGAGATTGTGCCAATTCCAACATGTCTCCAGAAACCATAGAGCTGCCTATTAATTATTGCGTTTTAGTTAATATAAAAAAAATCGATGTAATTATCGAATACAATCATTCATTGAATAGTAAGAATGCATACCTCGAGCTCTTTTTTCTAACATAATCGCTTTCTGTTACTTCTGGCAATATCAGAAGGAGATTGTGTGGCTAAAGTAAATGTCAAATAAATATCTTCATAGATTTTGCATATTAATTTTATTTAATCGTTTAATATAAATAATAATATTACATATCGAATGTATGTAAAGCGTATACCGTTAATAACAATGCTGGTAGGATTATTGTTAGAATAATTGTGTTTAGCGGTGCCTCAAAAGACGACTTAGAAGATGATGATTGCAAATCTAGAAAAATAAAAATTTGTAAATTAATTAACTTAATATCAACAATTAAATTTAATTACCATATAAAGGGAATTTATCATATATTTACCTATACGCCCCAATGGAGTAGTACAAATAACTTGAATCATTAAATATTGTGCTTATTGACGGTGAATTAACAACGGATCCATCTGAATATAATACGAAAAGATAAAATAAGTTTATATTTAACGTACGATAATATTTCGTATAATAATAGCCTCTATAGTACACATCTATACCGTTCAATGAACGACAAAAAACATTGGAATTAAATACGGATTGCTGCGTCCCTAAATTGGCCGAAACTTTTTCACGTCTTTGTAATAATAATTGTTTTCTTTTTTGCCTTGCACATCGTTGTTCAATTTGTTTTGATACAATTGATTTAGAGATCTTGAGGATACTGCAAACAAACAAAAACAATACAATACAAAAATGAAGTTATATAACGACAATATAATTGCCAAATGAAAACCAAAACAAACGATAATGTGTTATACTAATTAATTAAATTTAGAATAATAATATTTTATTATGACTATATCTTAAGTAACTATAGTATCACAAATAAATTAATATTGAGAGGGTTAAAGATAATATGTTTACATATAAAGTCTTCTTAAAATTCATGTTTTTTGACATTAAAATAGACTGCTTTCATGAAATTAACCTATATATTATTTGTTTTCTTTTAAAAACATATAATAACATTAGTAACATACCATTTGACTATGTACAAAATATCAAATTATAAGCCAACATGTAGTGATTATATTTCGGTCAAGACAACTTTTATAAGCAACCTTGTTATTATATTGTGATGATTCACATGCATTCTATTACTTCATTTCATTACTCATTTCAATCATGACACAACTTCTTTTATTCTATCTCTCTAACTTCTCTCTTAGATTCTTCACAAATCTCTTCATCTACTCTCAAAAATTTCCAAAAAATTTCTTCATTTCTCACGATTTTGTCCTACAAATTTTTATTCTCAAAATCAAATACACAAATTCAACATCAAACATGAGAACACAAAAAAAATCAGATTTTTTGGTTCGAAATATCTCGGTAGAAAATAATATGGAAATCTACATATTTCCATTTTTTCAAAGTTTTAATTCGGGAATTTCTCAAATGTTGATTAGTTATGGAGAATTACTTGCAAAATATAGTTGCATGTCATCATCTCAACATATTCAAGATGGAAATTAAAGATTTTTGGTAAGTTTTATACTTTTTTTTTTTTCGTTTTTGTTTATATGGTATATGTTATGTGGATATGTAGTTTTATATTTTTTTTGCTTTTGCTTATAAAAATATGAATAAATACAATAATGAATTTCGAAATTTGATTTGCATGTAAAATTATGATGAATAATGGGTGAATTTAAGTAAAAAGTTTAATAGTAAGTGACAAAAATATTTCGTTTATAATTTTTTTCTTCCGATAATAGTATACATGATGAACTATAATTAAATTTTTCTTTAATTATAATTATTCATATTACTGGTTATTAATACAAATATGATTGAGTAGTTAGATTGCATTTAATGTTTATTGAAAATTAATTTTACCTTCATTATAATGAAAGTAAGAAACAAATATTTTTGGTAATTTTAACATGTTTTTTTTTCCGTTTATGTAGATATAGTTTGTATGATATTTATATGCAGTTTTTGATTTTTATTGAAAGATCTTAAAAAGATATGAATAACTACAAAAACATATTGTTAATTGATTTGCATGTAAAAATTTGGTGAATTATGGGTCAATTTAAGATACATAAGTTTAATAGAAAGTGAACAAAAGATTTTGCATATACAATTTTTTTCGTACGAACATATAATTATACATGATGAATTTATAATTACATAATTTTTTCATTATAATTATTAATATTATTGCTTATTATTATAAATGTGATTGAGTATTTAGATTGCATGTTAATATTTCTTTAAAATTAATATGTTATCTTCAACATAATGAAAATAAGAAATAAAGTCCTAATATTTTTTTTAATTATAATTTAAATTTAAAACAGTGTACTATTGAATAATAATATGATTTTATTGGTTTTAAAATTATAGATCTTGGTGGAATATCAACAATAAGTTGGTATATTTTATATTCGGTTCACTTGAATTGAATTTTAGGTAAGATTTTGCATATACAATTTTTATATTTTATATTCGGTTCACTTGAATCAAATATATCTTTTCTTCTCTCCTTTTTTCTCATGTTTGCTTTTCTACCCATTTCTTTTACATACTTAAAGTCTAAAAATTTATTTGTTCTTATGTCCAACTCCAACTCTCTAACTGTCTAACAATTGAATTTTCAATACAACAATTGTTTCATTCGCTCATAATAAAGCGACAATTTGACGAAGTGGATTTTCATAGACTAAATTTAACCAAGTAAAAAATATCATTATGTAAGAAAATGAGCTTTTTAATCTCTAGAACCCCTTTTATTGCAATAGATAAGTGAATAAGGGTCAAACTTGTGTGTTTAGGATCTTTAAGTTAATTTCCCCCATAAAAAAAGTTATAGAACAACATATATTAAAAATATTGATATAGTACAAAAATAGAATATGATGAAAGTATTTTTCAATACCTGACATGAACAAAAGTATAAAGTTTGCGCTATTATCTAATTTGAAACTCTATTCTCATTGTTTGTATGTGCCATGAAATTATTGGTCGATTTCTTTATGATACTCATTATATATTTATAGATAGTTTGATCGGGACCCCCCAAACATAAAATCCTAGATCCGCCTCTGCTCATACATTGTTTGTAGTTGACGAATTATATAGTATAATATAATTATAATGTGTGCAAATATTGAATGTATGTTAGAATATATTTAGCATATATTCTATACTGTTGTACATATCCTAGTTTAGCTAGTCAATATTTGGTTTCCATGATTCTTGCAAATCAGTAAGCTATTTTAGTTAGTGTTACGTTACCTTTTGTATAGCAATCTGCCAGCTAATTAGTAGCCTAGCTTTAAGCTTGTATCCTGCATATATTGTATGATGATGGAATACAACACTCACGGAATTGACTTCCTTCAATGTATGATGTGTAATTGCGTTGGAACCTTAATAAAAGTGAAGAATTCGAAGTAATATGATTGTTTGAGTCTAGAATAACCTTCAAATTGCATAAAGAACAACCAAAATGTATCAAATCATTAATCGAATTTGAATATAAATATGACAAAAGAATAAAAAGAAATGAAGAGGGATAAGGATTACATTTGATGAATTAACAAACAATAAAATACATAAAGAAATGATAACAAAATAAAAAACGGAATTTACAGGATGAACTAAAAAACAATTAATTAAAAAAAGATTAAGAATGAGAAAGGCTGGTTTCAACTTTAGCGGGCCATTTTTTTTGATGGATTTTCGGTTTCTATTATGTTTGGAGGAGAACATAATATTGATGTAGGAGTAGGGGAAGAAGTTGACATCAATATGCAAATTGAAAGTCCGAAATTGAGTTGTGATGTTTGAAGAGAAAACGACACTATTTATACTAAAAAATCTTCCGTTTTTTTTTAAAAAAAATTTACGTTATCTAGGTAATTATCGTTGATTGACAATCAGAATAACTATTGATTGATTGATTGGTAATATAATTTCGGATAGTATCAATTTAAATTAACTGATTGATTGACAATTACCATTGAGCGAGGGAATAATTAAGATTGATTGATAATTTAAATTACTTCCCGTATTTAGTTGATTAGTAAAATATTCGTATAAACCCAATATGGCAATTAAAAATTTCGGATATACACCAATATTAATTTGAATTTTGAATTACGAAATTGTACCAATAATTAACGTCAATCAAATTAATATATGAATGGAATATCCTTGATTTCCGGAAATCTCTTATGAGATCATGATATTAATTGCCTAATTTAAAAATGAATCAATTAATTTCCGAATTCCTTTGCATTTTTCATTAATTTTTCGGCTAAAAAAACATGCATTGCCACGTGGACACTCTCATTGAGCGTTTAATTGTGAGGAGCTCTAAAATTGCTCGGTTAATGTGAGCTTGACACGTCAGCTTTTGTCTTCTGCTTTAGATAATAGTATAGATTAGTTGTGAGATATGAATTGAATATCCTTTTGGTTAATAAACTCAATAATATCATATGAATTCCAAATAAAATAATAGTGCATGTAAAATTAGTGTTATAATTTTGGAATTTTAAAAAGAGCATGATTTGTATGATTTGTAAAGTACGTGTAAATTGTGTAGTACTGTGGTCTGTGGGTGATCATTTGATCAATGAGAACTTGTATTTGAAAGTAAGTATTGATGATTTAATTGCGAAAATTCTCAAATTATGATTTATTTAAGGATAAAGTCAGTCGCGAGGCTATGTTGGGGCCTAAGAGGGCCTTGACCCCTGCAAGCCTCAACATAGATTTGAAGAAAATAAATGGTTATCAATGATTATATCTTGCTTTATTGGTAAACTGACCTTCCGTTCACCTTATTTTTGCTTATTTCAGATCTAATCAAATCAGGTCAGATCAGAAAAAATAAGTTCAGATCAGATCATGCTTATATTTAAAAACTCATTATTATTATTAGGAAAAATTGTCAAGAATAAGTCAACCTTTGCGTTGACCGCTTTTAACAAGTCAACCTTCATTTATTACAATAGCAAGTAAAGCTTGTACACGAATTAGCTTTTAACAAGTTTTTTTACTTATGACCTGAACAACCCCTACAATTTTGTTCAGTTTTAACAGGTGTGTATTCTAGAACTCATTAAATTGTTCTCTAGAACATATTTGCACTGCTTGAATTTAATAAAAGTTCCGCGAGAAACTTAAAACTGAACATAATTGTAGGGGTTGTTCAGGTCATAAGTAAAAAAACTCGTTAAAAGTTAATTCATGTACAAGCTTTACTTGCTACTGGAATAAATGAAGGCTGACTTGTCAAAAGCGGTCAACGCAAAGGTTGACTTATTCTTGACAATTTTTCCTTATTATTATTATTAAATATCTTTCGTTACATATTAGTAAAAATTATAATAACTAAATATTAATAAAGTACTCATTGAACGAATTAAACAAGACCCCACATGATTATATTTCTTCTTATATATTGAGAAAAATCTAAAAGATAAGATCTTGTAAATTAGATCAGATCAGATCAGAAAAAATAAGTTCAGATCAGAAAATTTCAGGTGAACTAAACATATGTTTAGAATTCTTTGTTAAATTGGCCCGTCCACAACCAAGTCTGGTTTCGCCCCTCGATAAATCTATCCAATACCACAAGGAAAATTGTTTTATTATATAATTGTTCTACAAGCAGCACATAAATCTGGTTTTGTTTTATTATGTGACAATCATTTGCAGTAGGATTTGTACATCTTTTAGCCTAGCCTCGAATCCTTGATGTTATGTTTCAAAATATGGGTTGCAATGCAGATCTTTTCATGGCACATAAAAAGGACTTAAATTCTGACTATGGTAGATTACCAATGGAATTGTTGATGATGATCCTTATCAACCTCCCGGTGAAATCTCTTGTACAACTTGCTTGTGTGTGTAAATCTTGGTTGCGGCTCATTCGAAACGATGTTCAATTTGCTATCACACACTACGTCTCTCGAAGTACATCATCAGCTTGTTTGATGGGGAATTTTGATTACATTGCCCTTGACTTTGTAATTTGTCCGAGAAAACATGATGGCGCACCAGAGGAATCATGCGTTTACAATTTTTGCGCCTTCACTTTAACTGAACAGAAGACATTTCTTAAAGTGAAAGAGTTTGAGCTAGAACTTGGTTCGTACTCAGCCTACTAAGGGACAGAATTTTCCAACTTTTGTCATGGCATAGAGTGCATATATGTCATTTCTAAACATCATGGCCCTAATGGGAAGTCTTCTAAGCTCATAGTATGGAACCCATCAATTCGGGAAGTAGTCGAAGTGCCAAAGTCCCTTAACATTGATTCCCTTAGATGCACCGATTTTGGCATTGGGTATGACTCTATTTGTAATGACTACAAAATCGTCGCAATTATGAGGATTGAATGCTTTCGGTATGGTACTTGGGTGGTGGATATCTTCTCTATCAGTAATGGTTGTTGGAGTAGTCTGCATGACATAAACATCCTTCAACAGTACCACGGGGTTTTGTGTCCACCTGTGTTGAATAGTAACAGTAGTATTCTTAACTGGGACTGTGACAATTTCATACTATCTTTTGACATAGTTGATGAGAAATTTCGCGAGATCCCAATGCCAAACTGCCTATGTCAGGAGGGAAATGTACATAGTCTGTTAACCGCTTGCCATGTGAAGGCTTGCCTATGTTGTTACTCGTATCGTTGCAATGAAGATATTAACATATGGGTACTAACTTGCTTGAATGCAGGTGATAAAAGCAGAGTTGGTAATGATCCTGTTTATAGTTGGGTTAAGCAAGTTTCAATTAGATTTCCAGATCAAAAAATTGTTTACCCTATGAGTTGTTGGATGAATGACAACGAACTTTTGTTGAATGTGAAATATGCTGAGAATTTAACTGAGGTATGTTCTTATGACCTTCGCACCCAACAATTAAAGGGAACAGGGCATCGACGTAGAATTACATTCCGGGCTCACAGTTATACAGAAAGCTTGGTATCGATCAAGAGCCTCATGCAACATACAACATACAGTGATATAACATACAACAAATTCACTCCTATAGAACAAGATGGTCGCGAGAATCTAACATGTTTTACTGAATTACTGTGACAACAATGACGCAGTAGAGCACAAGAATAATGATGGATGCGTCTATTTCATTCGAGAGGTTGCTCCAAGAAGTGTTTAAGCTAGTATGATTATGAGCTAGTTGTCACAGTTCAGCCATCCCTAGAGCAGCGCTGGGCCGTAGGCGTAGGCTAGCAGCGACGAAGAAATCTGTCCGCACGTGACATAGTGTTAGCAAAGGTGCTGACAACATTTCTGTTGCTTCAAGTACAAGTGGATATTGTAAGTTCTATTTGATAAAGATCTTATCTCTAGTTAGTTATGCATTCTATCTTTACGTAGTCAATTTGTATAGTTGAGATATTCTCTCCTAGATACTTGCATATACTTATCTTTACCCTCAGCATATCTTTTTGTAACTACCTGTACTTATCTTTCTCTTCATATACTTAGTGCTGTAACATAGTATATATATCCTACGGGAGTCATTAATATAATTAAGCTTTTGCTAATCTTCACACTATTGACTATCAATCTAGAAATAATACCAAACAATAATAGAATATCAAATAAGAAAGCAAGGAAAGAACATCAGAAACTTTTTACGTGGAAACCCAAGAACTGGGAGAAAAACCACGAATCTGCACTAGGAATCGATGAATGTTTGATAGAGATTACAAAAGCACTCAAGAGCTCTCTCTAAAGCTTTTTCTCTCTCAAACTATGTGTTAAAGATGATGAATAATGAATAAACATAATTAGGGTTTATATTTATACCCTCATTAATACCAAAAACCGGAAAAAATTAGGCTTTGCGGTTCAACACCCCGCGGCCGCGCTCGACAACCCGCGGGCGGACAGAACCCTCAGTTTTGTCAGTTCTTCGTAAAACCGTCATAACTTTCTCGTTTCTCACCGGAATTGGACATATGACCTATCATTGGAAAGCTCTCGGAACAAGCTATCACCTCCACTTTAAATCACCTCAAAATCATTTATAGATTGAAAGATATGTCCATTCAAAGTTGGCCTTATGTCCCAAATGACGTTTTCCTTCTACGCAACCTCATCTCCACACCCATACACCTCCATGAGCTTCATATCATGCCATATACCCAACAATCTCCCACTTGGAGATAGGTGTAAGTGAAGAAAACTTCATACCTTCATCATCCTCTCATTCATCACAACTCCTACACACAACTCCCACTGCAAAAGCAATCTCTAGTTGTGCCCAAACCATGACATACATCAAGCATCCCATGACAACACATCTCCTCTACACCAAGGAAAATAACATTGAAGTTTGCACCAACTCCAATTCAAAAGATATCAAAGTCTACACCGATTTTGATTCTTAATCACTAAACTCCAAATCATTGCACCATCACTCCATGAACCTACACACCCTCCTACCCCAGAGGTCGGATCACCTTAAAGACAAGCACAACCAAATGAAGATCCCTTCCTCTACGACTAAGGAAGACAATCACTTCCTCTCCAACCAAAGAAGCACATTGAAGTCTCATCAAACTTCAATAAAACCAATTACCACCTAAGCCAAAGAAACTTCTCATTGTTCTAAAAGCAAACTCACATTGCTCCCACTCGAACAATACACCCTTTGTTCCACTTAGGATTTCCGGCACTACATGCTTGTGTGCCGTCTTCACCTTGTTCGCTTACTGGTCAATTTGCCACCAGGATACCGCTTCACCACGGTTCTCATCCCTTGGCCCATTATCAATAGTTTTCCGACCAAATGATACCTTACATGAAGTTCTCATCCCAATCCCAGGCCCCTTCACTGTGCTCCCCATGGTGTAAAGTGTTCCAGTCCTTGTCCCACGAGCTATGATCATTGCTCCCTTGACAATTTTCCAAGAACCACCATCAAACACAACCTTGTAACCCGATGTAGCAAGTTGGGCTACAGATATCAAGCTTTTCTTCAACCTTGGGATGAACTTGACATTTTTCAACTCCAACGAGCCACCATGAGTGAGTTTCACACTCACATCACCTTTCCCCATGACTTCCACTGCCTTTCCATCCGCAAGATAGACCTTTTCAAGTTTTCCGGGTTTGAAATTCCGAAACAACTCCTTGCATGGTGAGGAATGATGAGAAGAACCCGAATCCAAGACCCATGATCCCGAGCACCCAACCAACTCTTCCTGATCATCAATGCTTACCATCAAAGCATCGGAATCGTACTCAGAAATCAAGTTAGTTGATGCATCTTCTTCATCATCACTTTCTTGAACCTTATTCTTCCCTTTCCCATTCACTTTCTTAGGACAATCTCTCTTTAAGTGTCCTTCATTACCGCACCCCCAGCAAGTAACACTCTCCTGCCTTTTGACTTACTCCGATCCCCCTTTGACTCCGATTTTCCCTGAAAGTTCCTCCCTTTTCCCCTCCCTCCACCTTCTGCACTGTATGCTCCAGATGATTCTCCACTCTCCTTCCTTCGAATGCTCTCACTCAAAATCAGATCACGGACAACATCATAAACCAATTTCTCTTTACCAGAGGAATTACTAACAGCAGTTACAACAGTTTCCCAAGCAGTAGGTAAAGAGGACAACAAAATTAGGGCTTTCACTTCATCCTCAAAGGCAATATTAACCGAAGATAACTGACTTATTAATGAATTAAATTCATTAATATGTTCAGCAGCAGAACTACCATTATTCATCTCTAAACCAAACAAACGGCGCATCAGATATACCTTATTCATTGCAGAGGGCTTTTCATACATATCTGACAGTGCTTTGATCAATCCAGCCGTTGTTTTGATATCCTTGACATTGAACGTCACAGTCCGAGCCAATGTCAAACGCACCACCGCTAGTGCCTGTCTGTCCAGTACCTTCCATTTAGCCTCTTCCATGTCAGCAGGCTTTTCAGTCAAAGGTTGATATAGATTTTTCTGATATAAGATGTCCTCTATTTGCATCTTCCAATATCCAAAATCTGTCCCATCAAACTTCTCAATTGTAATCTTTGAATCCTCCATTGTTAATTATTCTAGATCTAGACAATAATCAAACCTAGCTCTTGATACCACTTGTAAGTTCTATTGACTATCAATCTAGAAATAATACCAAACAATAATAGAATATCAAATAAGAAAGCAAGGAAAGAACACCAGAAACTTTTTACGTGGAAATCCAAGAACTGGGAGAAAAACCACGAATCTGCACTAGGAATCGATGAATGTTTGATAGAGATTACAAAAGCACTCAAAAGCTCTCTCTAAAGCTTTTTCTCTCTCAAACTATGTGTTAAAGATGATGAATAATGAATAAACATAATTAAGGTTTATATTTATACCCTCATTAATACCAAAAACCGGAAAAAATTAGGCTTTGCGGTTCGACACCCCGCGGCCGCGCTCGACAACCCGCGGGCGGACAGAACCCGTCAGTTTTGTCAGTTCTTCGTAAAACCGTCATAACTTTCTCGTTTCTCACCGGAATTGGACATATGACCTATCATTGGAAAGCTCTCGGAACAAGCTATCACCTCCACTTTGAATCACCTCAAAATCATTTATAGATTGAAAGATATGTCCATTCAAAATTGGCCTTATGTCCCAAATGACGTTTTCCTTCTACGCAACCTCATCTCCACACCCATACACCTCCATGAGCTTCATATCATGCCATATACCCAACAGATATTTTGTCACATTCTAGGTATTTCACTGTGCTGTCTTCTATTTATATTTTAGCTTCTTGCTCCTTTTTTTCAACTCTACTTGCGTCATTTTTTTGTAGTATGACAAACATGATGCATAATTGCATATGTTGTAATATATCAGTCTTGACTCATAGGCTAGATTGCATTGCATAAAGGGTATCATAGTAAGGTTAAAGTTCGGAATTTGTTATCTAATCATGACTTAAAAATTGATGTGTTTTCAATACTACGAGGAACTCCAAAAAAATAACTGAGATTTGTAAACAATGACAATCACAATGGCAAACATGTCAAGGACAGTGTTATGCTTCTCGCATCACTATGGAGTACCTAGACTTTGCTTTTTGTTCGTTGAGCCACAAGTGCTACGCTTCACATCGCGAAATTCGCCCAGATTTTTTAGTATTGGATCGATTTGGCCAGATGAAAATAAATTAATCTGTTCATTCTCTTTCCTTTTCCTTTAAGGGAGATTTTGGAGTCTTCCCTTTAAGTTCTATATACTGTATTTTCTCTCGGTTTGTGGCACATTGTGCCACAACCTTAATCTTCATGCTGCTCTGTTCTGTGTGCTAGTGCATTGATTTCCTTGTTCATCTATACAAATATATTAAAAGGCGTGGATAAACAAGAAAATGCGCGTAGTAAAGGGGTTTGATCCCGAGACCTTAAGTACATACACTAAAGTCTTAACTACTAGACTAAGTTGTATTTAGTGTTATTATCATAGAGTATTCTATTAATAAATGAAATTTTTTCTTACCGTAGCTACCAGGAAACATGGTGGTATCACCACTGAGTAGTGAGTACTATGTTTCCATACAAGTCTTTCTTAATATATCCACATGACTACATCATATTTCATGATCAAATTATAGGTGATTTCATGGTACTAGCAGCTTCCATTCCAATGAAAGATGCATGCCTTTGTCTAATAGTTTTGATTTATCTAAGTTTCACCCATTTGGGGGAAAATGAGGGTTTTATAATGCAATTATTCTCATCACTTCCATCTGTATCTTAGTAATTCAATAATCAAACAATGAAAAGACATATTCCTATTGCATGCAAAACTTTACTCTTAGGTTCCGTTTGGTAGGGCGTAAAACGTTTTTCCGGAAAACTGTTTTCCTCTATTTTCGGTTTTACATTGTTTGGTTGGCAAAATAGTGTAAAACCATTTTCCCTTGGTGTAAAATTACTCTCCCAATGATGGAAAACCATTTTCCTTTCAAAATGAAGGGAAAACTATTTTTCTTATCTCTCTTGTACACTCCTCTCACTACCTCCTTACTTTCCCTTTTATTTTCCTTTCATTTCATCATTTTTCTTACATCGAACCAAACAACGGAAAACTAATTTAGGAATTGTGTTTTCCATTGTAAATTGTTTTCCATGAAAATCATTTTACACTGAAAATGTTTTATGCCCTACCAAACGGAGCCTTAATTAATGAATGAGTAAAACCATATAACAATTTCTAATTTGAAATAGCTTATACACATCAGGAGTACTTGAGGTTTTTGGTATGTGACTTTTAAGTAGCTTTTTTTATTAGCTTTCGGCATTTTCATGTGATTCAATAAAAAAAATATCAACGACTTTATCTTAACTTGGGAATACACATTTATGACAACACATGTCACCCTTCACCTAGCTCACAAATGACATAGCTCGCTATGTTATCATGTACACTCATTAACATTGACTGGTTTCTCAGTAAAAAAACACGCTAACAAATGTAAGTATCAATGCTTGAACCCACAACTTCATGGTAGATTTTTTACCACCATTATAATTTCCCAACTAATGTTAACAAAGTAAGTAAAAAAAAGAGAAGTCATATGCTCATCAATTATTCTAACTCTTCATTGCTCAATTTATTTTAGTTCAGGTGGTTAATCTCTTATGACACAATTATACACAAGTCTCTTTATTTACTCAAACATAGATTTTATAAAGAAAGATAATAGAAAAAAGGTATTCTTCCATTAATCAACTGAATTTTGTTGGTCACAAAACTTAATCAACAAACATCTTCTAATTTTATGTACACTTCATTCTTCAAATAATTTCGTAATAGTAAAGGATTAAAATCCAGCTTAAAGCTAAGCAAATAAATTACTTAAGAAATTAATTTGTTTAATTATTTGTTAACAAATTATGTGCTAAATTTTGAGTGTCATACTTATTTTTGCTCATTTTTGCTAAAGTGAAATAATTATCTGAACTTATTAGATATTATTAATCCTTATTAGACTTTATCTGGACTTATATTTTCTAGAAAAAGACTGAAAATAGTGTAAATATAACACTAGAGTTTAATTAATATTTACAAAATAATAATAGTCCACACCTATGTGGAGAATTATATTCATAATTCACCATCAATTAGAACAGTAAACGTAACAACACACGACATGAATTCTGAAAAATTACATGCAATTGATAATTTTCATAGAAGAAAATGAAAACGTCGTTGGGTGGACTTGAATGCAATTGGAACCACCTCTAACATTTTTGGAATTTGAGAGTTGAACCTTCATTACTTTAGTTTTGGGATTGTACCCCTTAAAATTCCCTTAGAAAACAACATAGTAGTAGGCCTATACCTCTAGTAAGCAATTTTATTGCTCCCCTCAAAGACCCCATGCTTCCTTCACTGGATCTAACAAACCAATAGAATCAAGATCAATGATGAATCGTCCTAACCTTTTCAAGCGTGCCTTGAAGCGATCACGCTTGCGAAGGCGGCCTCGACCACCAAGGTCGCATTCTTGTGTCGTACCACAATATTCGTTACTAGGTGAACAATTTCTTGTTTCCCAGTCCTTTTGCAACATATCTTTCATGCACTTAACGGGAACTGCAACACCATTATTAATGTATGCCCATCCTTTTACCCCTTCTAGTCCCGCACTTTGGCAATGTGTACAATTGATGCTTTCGACCCTCATGTGCAAGTTCGTTTGAGAAAGTGACATGCAACAAGGGTGTAAAAATATGGTATAACCAACATTGATAGTCAACACGTACCTCCATCCCTCCACAATTGTGTTACAAGCGGCACATAAATTTGGTAACCCTAATTGATGATTATTTGGTGGCAACATACTTCTATCTAACACAAATTGGCCTTGTGAATAGAAAGGGTGAAGCTTTTTGGGAGGAGCGTTTTGACAAGCTTTATGCAAATGATAGTCGCATCCATTTGTGCACGTATAGCAAGAGCCATACCCGATTTCTTGACATCCGTCGCATCCAAATGCGTCAAATTGCGCTTCCCTTAGGAAGGAATGTGCGCACGTATTTGTTCCCATCTTAGCTTTTGACGAACCTATCTAATCAAGAAGCTAGATGTGATTAATTCAGATGCTAGATTTCGATATTTTGCGAACTTATAATTGCATTTTAAAAAAAAAATTATATAAAGAAAAAGCAATAAATATAATAACAACAATTTAAACTAGGAAAAGCTCTATACATGTAATTTGAATGTAATAAGTTGTACTTACTTAGTTACTTTGAAGCGAAAATAAGTTAGGAAGAACGAAATCGAAACTAAATTGATATGAATGGTGTATTTAAGAATGTTTCGAGATCGTTTTTTTCTTTTAGATTCTAATTTTCCTAGTAACTAATTTGAAAATTAGAAAAGAAGGTGATCTACAATTTAGGAAGAGCTCTCAAGAAATGCTATTGTATTGGCTTATGGTATCCACTCAGTAAGGTCATGCGTTTATATATATGCACTTGGCTACTTGGGAGCTAGAGCATAGATGCATGCATTATTGGTGGACTAGTCTACACTTACAGTACTGATTGCGTATGAGAAAAGGTGATGAGTTGACGACTGAGTCTACCTTACAGTCGACAGTACGAATCTGCATTATTACTTGCAATTTATATGGGCCATTACATAATTTGGAGCAATATAAAAGGGTCATTGTTATCTGGCCTAGCAATTTGGCAATATGTATTGATCAGCCATTATCTGAGCAAAATAGCAATACAAAATCTCATATACTTCCTCCATTTCATAATACTCGCTACACTTTTCATTGTGGGAAGTTTCACGTTATTTGTTATACTTTCTTTTTGGACAATAAATTCTCTCTATCTCTTTCCTCTCACATGGGTCCCTTTTCTTTTTACCCTCTACCTCTCTCTTCTCCAAAAATTGTCTAGGAGTCCGTGAATTGAGAAGTGTAGCGAGTAATATAAAACGGAGGAAGTATGACCCACTTATTATTAATTTACACTAAGACGAAAAATATATTTACATGATCTAACTCGATCAATTGATCTCTTTAAATTAATAGGTCAAGCCTTTTGTTTAAAATTGACCCATTTAACTTATTAAGTTTAATTTATTAACTGATATTTTAGGGTAGATTTTGGAGTAGTCTTTACCTTTTGCATTAGAAGGTGAATCCAAGTGCATATTCTCATCATGCACCCTGTTCTTTGATTTTAAATTATATGTTCTTTTTATTGCATAGGAAATTCCCCTTGATAGGCTCCTACTTTTGAAAATTCCCGATATCAGGTTCAACTTTTATTTTTTTACTATTGCTAGGTTTCAGTTTTCGTAACTTAGCCAAACGTGACGTAAATAAGACTTAAAAGTTAATTTTATGTTGAATTTAGGCTTGTTATGGATGTCTCATGACATAGCTGGTTTGGATTTTTGATGTAGCACACTTCTTGACCTGTTGGCTTTTTTGGTTACTGATCTTATGTTGTTAATGATATTTTACTGATTGCTTATGTATAGATGCTTTTTGGTAATGATCTTATGTTGTTCTTATCAAATTATATATGCATCAACAAAGTTGTATGTTAGATGTATGTATTATATATAAGATTTAGAATCTCTCTTGAAAACCACCTTCAACTTCTTCAGAGTTGTGCTAAGATTTGAAATCTCTCTTGAAAACCAATCCCACCCACCACAATTTACACCCCAGAGTATTTGCACATATATTCTTGAGTGCACTCAGCTGTAATTGTTTAAGTGTTAAAGGGCATTTAAATGGCAAATATAGATGCCTAAGTAGCGTAACTGCGTAAGCTTGCACAAGACATCGGAAATTTGTACATTGTTATCATAATCAATGTTCCTATAATCTAAAGTCAATAAATTCCTCAACTTCCCAATTGATATGGGACTTTGGGAGTTCTGTAAGGAGATTGATTGAGTGATCCTAAGAGTTGTCAACCGTCTTATTATTGAATTTTCATTGGTCAAAAATACATTAAAACATTATTTTTATATCACTTATCCCCTCATTTATTACATACATATCTATTTTAATGTGTCTAATATGGTTGGCAACCTAGAAGGTTATTCAAACATTTTTCATTACGTAATATTTAAAGCATGAATACCGAGATACCTCAGTCCTCAAGTGTATCAAGCTGCCAATTTGTGAACAATGACAAAAATAGAAGAAAGTTTGTGTTATGCTAAGAGTCAATTAGGAGTGTTAACTTAATTATACCATTGTTAGGAGAGGTTAGGTAAAAGGTAACATAAGCACCAACTATGAGAAATCCATCAATCCACATGTGATGTGTAAATAATGAAAGTTAGTTACCATAGTCAATAGCTAGATATGGATAAGGGAGCATCGAATAAATATGGTGAGCTACAACAATGGCTAAAGAACCTAACACAGCTAAGTTCAGAGATAATTGAGCATGCCATGACGTTAGTATTAACATTCAGCATAAAGTTAACGTTTAAGCTTCATTAATGCCACGTTTAGCTAAGTTGCGAAAAGTGAGGCTAACAATAGGGAAAAAGAGAAATTGAATTTACCATTGAGAATTTCCCATGTTCTTTCCCATTGTATCATCAATTATTTAGTCTCAGAAAATTGACATTGACGTATTCAAATCACGATTCGATTGTATTGCGTTAATTACTTCCAATGAAAATCTAATTGTACTTTCCTTGTCTCTCCTCTGCCATTTTGCTTGCATAACCTTAGTTTTATAATTATAATTTTTGTTGTAAGTTATAACCAAATAGAGCTTTATTTTGAATAGGATTGGATTACTCGTGTAATTCTATTGCGGAATGTCGAATTCTGTTGTTTGACTCTCTTTTTTTATCCAAAAACCTCAAATTTAATTCGGGTTTAGAAGATGATTTATTTTGTCATATACTATAGTAGTCTTGGAGCTTAGTCTAATCACTTACAATTTTTTTGGATGAATTAGATAGAAAGGAAAGGGGAGGAAAAAAAAGTGAAGGGAAGGAAATAAAGAGGTAGGAAAAGTGAGCTCATAATTTCCTTTTTTCATCACTAAGAGGATTGGCTTTTGAGAAGAGGAAGGAGAATGAATTTTTCTCATTCCAATTTTCATTCTTTCACTTCTCCCATTTTATATTCAGACAAGAGAAACTAAGTCTTCCTTGTCCCTTTTAAATTTCTTATCTAAACATACTCATAGGTTCACTGAACATCCAAAACAATTTTAAATTTCTTATCTAAACATACTAACAATTTGTTTACTTTTCCACTCTAGGGTGCAAGTTAGATGTGGTTTATCTATACTAATATATTAAAAGGCGTGCATAAATCAGGAACGGTGCCACGTGGCGCTCTTCTTAGGGAGTTTTAGTTCATGTAATCCATGTACAATAAAAAAATTAGAAATTGCATAGTATAGGTTTTGATCCTGTGACCTCAAGTTCATGTACTAAAGTTTTAACCACTAGACCAAGTTGTATTTAGTGCTATCATATCAAAGTACAATATTAATAAATGAAGTGCTATCATATCAAAGTACAATATTAATAAATGAATTTTTTTCTTACCCGTGGCATAGCCCGGGCCTAATAACTAGTTATTTTACAAAATTTGACTTACAAATTGATGGTTTAGTCAAGTAATTAAATATTACTCCCTCTGTCCCAAATTATTTGCTACATTTCCTTTATCACAAAGACCAAGGAGGAAGTGGGGACCACTGACAAAACAAGAATGGACAAAAAACAAATAGGTAAATTGTGGGACATATGTACTACTTCCTCCGTTTTTTTATAGATGCTACATTTTCCTTAAATGGAAATGTCATAATAGATGCTACATACCATAAATGGATTCCTTTTCACGATAAAAATCTTAAAATACTATTAAAAAGTTGGTGGTCCCCCACTTTCTCTTTTAAAATACTCATACTTTTTCCTTAATAAATGGTTTTTTATTCAAAAAGTGGTGGTCCCCTACTTTCTCTCTCTACCTTTCTTAAAAACCCCCCACTTTCTCTATGTAGCAAGAATAAAAACACGGAGGAAGTATATATGGAAATATTTACAAAAACCAAGGAGGGAGTAATGACAAATTTGTAAATAAAGTGTGGGACCTATGTACTATATATGAAAATATTTGCAAACGTAGCAAATAAATTGGGACACACCTAAATGGCAAAATGTAGCAAATAAATTGGGACGGAGGGAGTACCTATTATTTAGAAGTTGAGAGAATATGAGTTGGTAATTAATTAAGTGGAGAGTCTTGAATTAAATCATTAATTAGTATTCTTCTCAAACTCTTTCCATGGATATTCAAGAAAAACCAACCAACTATAAAAAAAAAAATATTAAGATTGCTAGAACCACCATGTGGGATTTGAGAATACTTTATGACCCATTTTTACATTAATATATAAGATGTCCATAATATAATGGTGATACATCTTATCATTGCAAAATGAACATAATATAATGAAGAGTGTCATTAATCGAAAAATATGATGTTCATAATATAATGATGATACATCTTATCGTTTCATTCATGAACATACTAAAATGATTACAGATAAGGTCAAAACTCAAAAGCAACCACCATAATATAAATATTATAAATTACATTAATTTATCTTCGAGATTGTGAGAGAACATACGTTTAATAGGGAAAAAACTTGGTTAATCCACCGGGTAGATTACCCACCCCATAAAATAAAGTTATGGTAATTATGATAGTGGAATCCAACTAGACTTAAATACTAATATTTTAATTATCTATTAGTAGCGGATAGTCTACTTGGTGGGTAGATGTAGCAATGTCCGTTTAATAGTGTGAAATTTCTAGTTCTCCCAAATACTAAATGCAATTCCACCAATGCTTTCATTATCGATTATACCAGACCAAGAGAATAAAAAATACTTTAAATTTGTGCCAACACTTGTAAGCCATTTCCATAGCGGCCTCCTACTCCATCTTGATTGACTCGAGAATTGAGACCGCCTTCTTAAGTACCATAATTATGATTTGTATGTCCATCATAATTAGGTGGACATGAGTAGTATTTTCTCTCCCAATCCTTGTGCAACATATCTTTCATGCACTTAACATGAACTGCAAAACCATTCTTAACGTACGCCCACCCTTGTGCTCCTTCATTTCCTACTCTCGAACTTTGACAATGCACACAATTGACATTTTCGAGCTTTGCATACAAGGTTAAATGAGGAAGTGTCATGCAACAAGGGTGTAAAAAAATGGTATAACCACCATTGATAGCCAATACGTACCTCCATCCTTGCACAATTGTGCCACAAGCAACACATAAGTTTGCTAATCCTTGATGATTGTATGGTGGCAACATACTCTTATCTAACACAAATTGGCCTTGTCCGAAGAAAGGATGACATATCACTGGAGGAGCGTTTTGACAAGTGGTATGCAAATGGTAGTTGCATTTATTTGTGCATGTATAGCAAGAGTCATAGCCCATTTCCTTACATCCGTTACATGTGAATGCGAATCGATCACCAAAATTCTCTTCTCTTAGGGAGGAATGCATACGATAGTATGTTTCCATCGTAGCTTTTGATGAACCTATCAAGATTGAAATGCTAGAATTTGAGATTTGCAAAGCTATAATTGCATTGGTTTTAGAAAAAAGAAGAAAAAAGCAATGGAATTAATGATCCAATGTAATACTTGCAAGCATTTACCATACGATTGGACGATTTTATTAGGTCATTAAATGTACCCTGTTTATTATTCACACTAATAATATTTTGAAAATTATAGAAAAGTTTGCTAGAAATCATCTTTTAAATAATTTGTGAGAAACAATCTTTAAATTGGGCATCAGACCAACTCTTATCATTCTTTTTGCTAAATGAAACTAGTGGTCGGACGACATTGACTTCACTTCTTAGGCATTGACCTGCACATTTTTTTGTTTACATACTAATTCCTTCCTTTTTATTCATGATTTTCTCATCGTATCTTTATTTTGACATTTTACTTTCTGAAAGATCTACTCCCTCCGTCCTATAATATAGTGTCTATTTCATTTTTGGTGGGTCAAACTTTAAAATCTTTGACAGCATATTCTCATTTGTATATATAAAAAACATATTCATGTGGGATCTTGTTAGATTCGTCTCAATGTGTAGTTTCATAATATCAACTTTTTATATTTTTATTAATACGAAATTGAAGATATTAAAGGTCAAAGTTACGTCTTGAAGACCGTGTAAAAAAGAAACAAATATTATATTATGGGACGGAGTAAAAATTTTGTTGTAAAAGTGCGACTTATAGCAAGTGATAAGTAAAGGAAAACTATATTAGCATGCTAACAGACACAGTGACGAATCTTAAACCAAAAAATTAAAATTGTCAAATTTCTATCGCCTAAACATTAAAACGAAAAGTTGAACAGTTAGCCATAAAATTTTCTATATATAATGTAACAAATCTATTAAATCTAATATGCCAATATAAAGAAGGCTAGACTCCGAGAAGCTCCAACTAAGATCATCCCCCTACTATGGTACATTTTGTCATTATTAATAATATATTATTACTTATTGTCATAAATAATTTGAATGTAAATAGATAGTACTTTCTTTAGAGCAATGCAAATAACTTAGTAATATAAGAATAGTATAGGAAATATCTCAAGATGCTTAAGGATGGTTTTTGTAGGGCTAATTTTCCTAAATAAAAATGGATGATATGCATATATATAAAATATATATAGAAAAGTAAAAACCAAAATAAAGAAGAGTACTTCCTCCGTTTCTTTTTACTCGCTATACTTCTCATTTCACGGACTCCTAGGCAATTTTTGGAGAAGAGAGAGGTAGAGAGTAAAAAGAAAAGGGATCCATGTGGGAGGAGAGAGATAAAGAGAGTTTATTGCCCAAAAAAGAAGTGTAGCAAGTAATGTGAAACTTCCCATAATGAAAAGTGTAGCGAGTAAAAAGAAACGGAGGAAGTATTTCACTTACAATTAGTAAAGAGCTCTTAAGATTTGCTACTTCCTTGGTTTATGGAGTTATTGTATCCATTTGAGACTAAAGTGATGGGTATATATAGATTGATAAACATATTAATTGACACGAAATTTCTTCAATTTTAACTTTTTTTGTTTCTTTGGTGTTATGAAAATTAAGTCAACTTCACGTAAAAGAAAATAAAAATTAAGTCAGCTTTAATTTGTGAGTAGAGATGGCAGTGGGTAATGGACCCTACCCAGATCTGTGGATCCAGATTCATTTTTTTACGGATCTGGATCCTCAAATTTTGGACCCTATGGATCCGGGTAGGATATGGTTCCTCGAAAAAAACAGATTTGGACCGGGTACTAAATCATTATCCAGATCCGGATTCGTTTACCCGTTTTTATAATAATATTATTATTTATGATAATATTAGTTATTACATGTAATAACAGATTTTTACTTGAATTTCGAATTATTGTTCTAATTAATATGCGAATTTACTAAATAATTGAGTTCGAAAAATGAGTTGATAATTATTAATTTTTCAGAAATAATTCATTAATCTACAATTTGATAATTTAATAGTTGTAAATGGTTGCAATGGTTATTTTTCAAAAATTAAATGTAAATTTTGGTTGATATTAGATGACTTTTATTGTTTAAAATCTTTAATTATTGTGAAAACTAGGATAGTTTGAAGAAAGTAGGCAAGAATCCGTTTAGGACCCGGATCCATAGGATTCATATGGATCCTCATTCTTATTACCCAATGGATCCGGGTAGGATTTGGATCATTGCATAAAAAACGTATCTGAATCTGGATCCTAGATGATCTTGTCCAGATCCTGCCCATTGTCATCTCTACTTGTGAGTTGTGAGAGGGATCGACCACTTGGAGTTTAGACACTAGTTGAGCCAGTTTTGTATGAGTCAAAGGTAACGAGTAACGACTAGGAATTAGGGATAGGTCAAGTGATGAGTTTTGCCATCTTCCCTAGCAAGGTTTAGGTTCAATTCCTATCTCAAATATTTACTTGCAATTTAAAGGTGGGAGGGAATTCGGAAGTGTCTAACTATAATGGGCCTCTGAATAAAGGCCATGTACGGGGACAACTTAGAAAAAAATTTCTTACTAATTTTTTTTAAAAAAAACGAGTAACGACTTAGTCTAACTGACACTTGACTGTACGAGTCTTCTATGTTCAGTTTTCAAATGGCCAACATAATTGCGAGTGATGTAAATGGGTCATTACTATTGGGCCCACAGTTTTGCCAATATGTTGTAGACTAAGTCAGTAGTCATCCATAGCAGGGTAACAAAAGTAAAATTACTCCCTACTGTTTTTTTTAGGGATTACTATACTCCCTTTGTCATATACTTCTATCCCCACTAAGAGTATTTTAAGAGAGGATTTTCCCTTATCATTCTCCCAATTTTAAATTATCTGTTCGCAAACTTAGACCAGGTTAACGTACGAGAGGTGCCGGTCTAGCAGTGCCCTTCATCTTACCATGAAATCTTCAATTTTTATTTTTATTTTTTTTAATAAGATAAGGAAAATTCTTGACAAGTTGGGGGAAATAAAGGAGATCCCAACTTGCAAAGGATGAGAATCGATTCCATAACCTTCTGGAACCGGGAGGAAAGCTCTAACTACTAGGCTATCCCTCACTCTTACTATGGGGGTCTCCAATGGGGGCCTCAAATATATATATATATATATATATATATATATATATATATATATATATATATATATATATATATATATATATATATATATACTTCCTTCGTATCTTCACTTGTAATATTAAATAATGATATAAGAATTTAGAAGGGAAAAAAAGATAGAAAAAGATTTAGAATAGGACCTTCCATGTATAAGAGATAAAAAAAAAAAAAGAGAATATATTGTCAAAAACAATAATATTATAAGTTATATGCAACTTAAATAAAATAAGAAACATTGCAAAAAAGAGAGAAAGTAATCGTTTAGTCTAACTTTAATATTATTGTTCTGTTTCTATTGGACCGCATATTCACTATGATTTTTTTAAGGTAAGAAGAAATCTTCTAGGTTGTCCTTGTACGGGGTCCCACCCAGAGGCCCATTACAAGTCAAACACCCCCTTAACCTCCTCATCCTTGAAACCAAGCAAATGCTTGGAGTACGTAGGAATTGAATCATAACTTTGCTTGAGAAAATGAAAATGCTCACCAATTGAAATAATCTCAATTCCTTTTTTTTTACTAAGATTTAAAAACAACTACCCTTAAGTTTTTTTATCTGAAGAAGAAAAATAGGAGGTGTACACAAGAGACATCACCTAAAGCATACCTAAGGATGATTACACCAAGCTTCAAGTACGATAATATAGAAGAAAATACTGCACTAAGAAACTCCGAGTAGATGCTCCGCCGCGACAACATACCATCTCCCCAGGCCCAATTGAAGATAACTTCTTGAAACCCTTCACGGGACAACCAGGCAAGACAAACACCACTGAAAATTAATAAGCTCCCAAATCATCTCAAGAGAACCACAACAATTTAAGATCAACCACTAATCTTACAAACTGAAAAATAGTACAAGAACTAAATAAATCAGGATAAGGAAAATAAACCTAAAAAATAAGGACTACCAAAAAGCTAGTATTCGCCTGAGCTGCCGCGAACACCAGCCGACGTGAACATGACCCACCACGAACAAACACTAGTGATGCGAACACCCACGACCCACCGCGAACGAGAACAGTGATGCGAACACCATCCGACGCGAATGAAGCACCAACTGACGCGTCAAGAAGGGGAACATCCGAATCTTCACCTGCCATAAAGGATAGGCTATATAGGACTATAAGACAAGCTAAGCCGTAGAAATGGCTAGAAAAAGAATGAAAATGAGAAGAGGTAGAAGGTTAGGGTTTCAATTTATGAAGAAATTGTATTGGGGCTACGGTTTTTAGAGAGAAAGGGAATCCCAAATCTCTACAAAACGTTTTTCCAATACAACACAACTATCCTTATGTTAATAAAATTGACTAAACATATATTTTTAAAATTAAATATCAACTTTTTATATTTTTATTAATATATAATGAGTTAATGACGGATATTTATGGTCAAATTTGTAATCAACACGTGTAATAGCAAATTAGATGGTGTCATAGATAAAATTTGATCTTTTTGTCGATTAGATTGAAATAAAACAACTAATAAGAAACGTATGAAATGTACAATACAAAAGAAAATTATGTTTTAACTATTTCTTATAGGAAGAATTTTAAAAACGAATTCCGTGATCTCTCCTTCACATTCATCCTTCCCCCTAATTATAAGTATCAGACTCCTCACTCCTAAGAAAAAATCTGCCGCCTGCCCGCCCACCGGAATTCTGCCGCAATAGAGAGGCCTGCCGGCTGCTACAGCTGCGCTGCTGGCTGCTGCTTGGAAACGCCGGAGCTCGGAAGTCGTAGCTTCCGCTGCCGGTCGCCGGATTGCGGTTAGTTTTTTTTTTTCAGGGGAAACATGTAATTTGATTAAGTCTTTAATTGCTTGGTTTAATACTTTAATTTTCTGGGTTGCTAGTGTCGGTGGGTTGAGAACAAGGTATTTGGGCTGCTTTTTACTACTTATTGCATGATAATTGAGTTACATTTTCTGCAAGTTTGTGCTGAATTAGGGTTATAGTACTAAAATTTGGTTAAAGCACCTTTTGCTTCTAATTTTATGAATTAGATTTGTTTTGCTTGTTTTCAATTGTAATATCATAGTAACTAAAACTAGTACTCCATATAGGAATTGAGATTTATGACATTGAATGATGAGCAATGTTTTGGATTGTAATATTTTTAATGTAGAATATTATTTTTTAAATGTTGAGACCAAATTTATTTAATTAGTCAGAGTACCCCCGATTTGAGAATTCTGGATACGCCACTGATCCTTCGAGTTATATCACTTCCATATCTGCTGCTCTTGTTCATTTCTTTGCAAAGGTTAGTAAATTCATGAAACTTCTGTAAATTTGGTTGAATATTATGCTCGAAATTGCTGCTTAGTCATATGTTTAGAATTTGTTGATTATATGAACTTGATAATGGAACCTTGCTCGATGTCGTCATATATATGCTTCATATCTTTTGTAATGGAAAGATTCGGTCTTTATATAGCATGATTATATGTTTAGCTTTGATTATTAGTTTTGAAGAATTGAGGAACTTGGAATCGTTTGTTTTCTGTTGTTAATTTGAGGTGGGGTTTTAATGCACGCTAATTGTTTGTAGAAATGTCTCTTAGACTTGGAAAGATTCTATGTGAATTTGTTTTATTCCCATTTTTGTACGTTCTCTTAACTGTAGTTTGGTTGTTTCTTTAATTCTTTGTTTTCTTGTTGTTTATGGCTGTCTTCCTCTGTCTCTTATTGGGGTATAGTCTCATGGTTAGTGCAGGAATTGTGAGTCATAATGGATAAATACAAAGAGGAAAAGGTGAAGAAATTCGAGGAATTTGTCGATCGTCGCTTGAAACCTGATCTTGTTAAGGCCATTGCTGAAAGGTAAGACTTTTGTTTTCTATCCATGATATATTTGGGCCTTTGGGGATGCAGTTTGACGCTTACAATATGGAAAGTGTTATGTATGCTCAAAAGACTATGTTGTGGAAACTTCAAGTAGGTAATAGCTATATTACTTGGATCCTCGACACTCCGACATGAGTATGAATACTTCAACACTTCTCTTGGGGACAGAATCATGGAATTTTGTCCGTATAATAGACTAGTCGGGTACTTAGACACATACTGTTGTGGTGGTGTCTAACATGGGTACAGTCCGAGTATCATAGGGTAAAAAGTCTTTGCATTGATATAATGGAGTATTTTTGTATATTAATCACTAAGAAAGCTCCTTCATTATATTGAACTTGGCAATGGTGAGAACTTGTGTGATGATAAGATTAGTGAATATTAGAGAAGGACCATTTTTATGTTTTCGGTATTATGTGCTAGCTAAAGCTTTCTGTGTGCTTGAGCTAACAATTCATATGCCTGCTTGCAGGGACAAGGTTTTTGAACAACAGAAGACATTGTATCCTTTTTAATTTTGGTTACATTTCTCGAACTAGCAAAAGTATCATGCAAATCATTTATTTCTTTGTATGATCTATGAAGCTCTATGCTTCCGGCAGTGGCGGAGCCAGGATTTTCAATCAGGGGTAGCATAAGATAACTAACCAAATAATCATTCATAGTACTAGAATATAATTCACGTGAAACTACACTTATAAGTTATAACCCTTTTAAAAATACGACACTATATTATTATTATTATATGGTTCATAATACTATATTCTTTATACTTACATTATGAGATAGTTCTTCCCATAAAAACTCTACTTACCTTACTACTCTATCGTATCCAACCGTTTTAAAGCCGGATAATTTTTCTCCCTTATAATGTATAAGTCTGAAGAACTAAAAATAAGAAACTAATGAAAAACTTGACGCTGATTTGATAGAGGGATACAATATAGAATAACAAAAAAAATTCAAAGCTACATTTTTTTAAAAAAAAATATTCAGAATATAGTGTAGAAAATGAGAAAATACATGGATACTTTATAAAAAAATCCAAGAAAATTATCTTATAATGCATAGGAGAAGTTAAAGAAAAAGGAAAAAAGAACTAAGGAAAAAAAAGAAAAGAGAATGAACAAAAAGTAACAAACAAAAAAATGTTACATGGGTAATTGAACCAGAGACCTCGTTGTATTTGGACTCTAACAAAAACGACCTTACCACTACGGCAAGCAAATTTCTTTAGTCACATATTGCTAGATTTTGTATATAGCCGTTTCTTTTTTTTTTTTTTCTTCCAAGCCGGTTTTTTTTTTACTTTTTTTTAGGGGTAGCATATGCTACCCCTTGTTACTTAGTAGATCCGCCCCTGGCTTTCGGATGGGAGAGTAAACATATAATACATATATGTATATATGTATGTATATCTTGCACTCATGTCAATTACTTTGATTAATCTTAACACACTGGCATATTTAGGAGAGTTAGCATGTGATGCACTGAAATTAAGATATTAGTTGGCCTTCATTTATTTGAACAACAGCTCTGATTTGAAGATGAACATACAGAATTTGGAAAAGAATAGTGTAAGCAGCCTCAAGACGTTAGTCAATCTTGGTTCTGAAGTGTACATGCAAGCGGAAGTGTAAGAAATTATGCCTTACTCTTATATTTATAGCGAGCTCCCCCCCCCCCCTCCCTCTTTCTGGCCTCTTCTCAAATGTCTGTGTTTGTGGTTGCAGCCCTGACACACGTCACATATGTGTAGATGTTGGATTGGGTTTTCATGTTGAATTCACCTGGTCTGAAGCTTTACTTTTTATCTCAGCAAGGGAGGAACGACTGACCAAGTAAAATTCTCTGATTTCTTATTAGTTTACTGTATCTCCTACTATAACCAGTACCGTTCCCCCCTCCCTCCCAATCCGCAATCACACACACACATAAAGAAGAGAATAGGGAAAACTACATCATTTGAAGAATGAGTTATCTTACACCATAGCAAGGACTTGCTGATCTTCTGTTATGCCTTTTTTTTTACTTGTAAAGTTTGGATAAGTTGGCATTTGAGATCATCTGTAGTTGCCAACAAAACTACATAGGCTTTTCTTGACTCTATACACCTAGCAATTTCAAAATAGTTTTAGGAGCAGTAAATTAATACTTCTGATATACCATTTATCTTTGAAATTCTAGAACAGTAAGGCCATGTTTTATTCATCCAAATGGTGGATAATCTTATGTTATTTTCTCTTATGACTTCATTACTTCTTTTTTTGATGTTCCTTGCCATTTATGATCTTTTTAAATGCTTAATTAATGGATGAAGATTATGTGATATGGATTTAGATGAAATAAAAACAAGAAACCTTTGGGAATAATTGAACTGAGATTCCAAAAATACTTTAACAAGAATAATATGTGTCCAAATGCTTGGGCGTCATCAGAGGGTGGATCCAGGCTTTCATCATGGACCTTTACCATCCATTTTCACCAAAATGTGGACAATAACATTTATTGATGAGAATGTTGCCTATGTTATGCTTTCTGATATCATGTATATATCAACAATAGCATTAGCATTAACATAATGCGTATAAAGAGGCTTCTGTCCAAGGCAAAGATAGAGGATTGGGTACAGATATAACTTTACCAATGGAATAACAGATATATATGCTTATGGCTAGACTCTTTGATCCCATAGTCCCTTGATTGCTTCTACTATCATGTTCTATTACGAACATCACATTTAAACTTCATGTACTTTCTTTGCTTCTTTTGCAGGCAAGTAGAGGAGTACACTCGTCTGATTGCATCGATTAAAGCACAGATTAAGCTGGTATGGATATACTTGAACCTTTCTTTATGAAAGGGGTGGTTTAAAGCTTGAGTAGGTGTGGTAGGGTGACTCCCTTCGCGAAGGGAGTTTCCACTATGTAGTAAAACAATGTCCAATTGACTGTGGCTCTCGATTATTTCTCTGCAGGTTTGTGAAGGGATACGAGAGTTGCTTCAGATTCCAGTGAAATGATGACTCTTTTCTGGAGGATTTTGCCTTGAATATAGGAATTGTCTGCTGATAAGAGTTGGCATTAGTTAGAGGAGCTGATATCAAAGTCCTACAGTGAATAGAAATGTAAAGATGAGAGCACAAGTAGTAGACTGAGGGCTCGTTTGGTTGAAATTGGAAAGTATAACTTCCCATGAATTTGCATTGTTCATGAATTTTTATTTCCTAAGAAGTACATTTTTTTGTTTGGTTGAACATGGGAAATTATATTTTTCATGGGAAGTTTCACTAACCTAGGGGGGCCTAGGTAAGTTATTTCCTCCATTTTGTAGGAAATAGAATTTCCTAGGAAGTTCTACTTCCCATGTTTTTGCCAACCAAACAACAACACATATATTTACTTTCTAGAAATTCTAATTTCTCATGCATTTGAAGGTTAACCAAACAAGCTCTGATGTTCTATCTGCTAAATTTTATTGGTTTTCGTGTTACGAAGAAAATACATTCCATACATTATGCTGTTATGGAAAAGCAATTCCATACATTTTGCTGTGGATCAACGGAAAAACAATTCATTCTTTGGCCCATTCATTCTGTAGATCAGGTTTCTGACATCCTACAAAACGCTTATCTGAACTTTGTTGAGTTTATCACTTGTCTGAACATAACAGAGTTTATCACTTGTCTGAAGTTAATCCAACTTATAACTTATTTGAGCCCATCAAAATTTATATTAGCCACTAATTGAAATTGGGTATCCCTTAGCTAATTTGAACTTTAATCTAGCTTATGACTTATCTGAACTCATCAAAATTTATTTTAGCCATAAATTGAAATGGAGTTGCCCTTAACTAATTTAAACTTAGGCTCCGTTTGGTAATATTTTCAGTGTAAAATGATTTTCATGGAAAACGCAATTCCAAAATTAGTTTCCGTTGTTTGGTTCGATGTAAAAAAAATGATGAAATGAAAGGAAAATGAAAGGGAAAGTAAGGAGGTAGTGGGAGGAGTGTACAAGAGAGAGAAGGAAAATAGTTTTCCCTTCATTTTGAAAGAAAAATGGTTTTCCATCTTTGGGAGAGTAATTTTACCCCAATGGAAAATGGTTTTACACTCTTTTGCCAACCAAACAATGTAAAACTGAAAATAGAGGAAAACAGTTTTCCGGAAAAACGTTTTACGCCCTACCAAACGGAGCCTTAGGCTCCGTTTGATAGGGCGTAAAATATTTTCAGTGTAAAATGATTTTCATGGACTTATAATGGAAAACACAATTTCAAAATTAGTTTTCCGTTGTTTGGTTCGATGTAAAAAAAATGATGAAATGAAAGGAAAATGAAAGGGAAAGTAAGGAGGTAGTGAGAGCAGGGCCGTTCCTGATATTTTATAGGCCCGGGGCGAAACTAAATCTCAGGGGCCCTTAAATATGATGGTAGAACAAAATTTTTACCACTCATTAGTACTTCATCTGACAGCAATATAAGTACACTATGTTTTTTCTTAAGCTTACATCAAAATAAATAGTGAAGGTCATGTACATATCTAAATAGCATTAAAGTCAAAATGAAAAATATGTTTAAATGAATAATGGAAACTTTTAAAATGAATTACTTCCTTCGTCTAAAATCACTTCTTACACATATTAATATACATAACTTTAAAGGATTAGTATCAATTGTTATTTTATTAAAAAAAAAAAGTAGATACGACACGAGGTAGCAAAGTAGTTATTTTACTTGGAAGAGGGAGAGAGTGGTGGTTCATGTTTGTTGAGAAAAAAAGAAAAAGACTAAAATAACTATGGGTTGCATCCAAAAATAAAATTGCAAAGGGTAAGTACGACTAATAAAAATAAAAAGTGTAGAAAGTATTGTGTGATAGAGGGTATAAAAAGAAAAATTGTAGATAAAAAATATATAAAAAGAAGTTGAATATAGGAAAGTCCAAAAAAAAAATAGAAAAACAAACTTTTTATCCTTATGGGATTTGAACCCATGTCTTCTACACTAGCAAGTGTAAAGCAAACCACCAGGCCAAACTTCATTTTGTTGATTATAATTGTTGTTTCTTTCATTTATTACAAACTTTAAATCAAAACTGGGCCCCTTATATTGATGGGCCCTGGGCGATTGCCCCTCAAAACAGCCCCCAGGGCCGGCCCTGAGTGAGAGGAGTGTACAAGAGAGAGAAGGAAAATAGTTTTCCCTTCATTTTGAAAGGAAAATGGTTTTCCATCCTTGGGAGAGTAATTTTACCCCAAGGGAAAATGGTTTTACACTCTTTTGCCAACCAAACAATGTAAAACTGAAAATAGAGGAAAACAGTATTCCGGGAAAACGTTTTACGCCCTACCAAACGGAGCCTAAAATATTTTCAGGGTAAAATGATTTTCTTGGAAAACAATTTATAATGGAAAACACAATTTCAAAATTGGTTTTCCGTTGTTTGGTTTCATATAAGAAAAATGATGAAATGAAAAAGAAAATAAAAGGGAAAGTAAGGATGTATTCAGAGGAGTATACAAGAGTGATAAGGAAAACAGTTTTTAGTCTCTCCCAATGGAGTCTCTCTTGTAATCCCATTTTTTAGTCTCTGTAGCTCTGTGAATGAGGATATTTAGCACCTGTGTTTCCCCTGTCAACAGGCCGCCAATGTTCGGTCTGGCGTGCTAAGTCACTAAGGGGCTAAGGGCTCAGTTATCAGCAGAGAACCTTTCGCGAGAGAGCTGCCTACGCTGTGAGATATTGTAGAAGGAAGCTGTGAATGCTAAGATTGTATGTTCACTGAGTCTTTGTAGAAGGAGCTGCTTACTCTTTTTTTTTGACAAAGGGGATACAAAAAAACTAAAACAAATTTATAAGGTGAATTGCAAACAAGTTCTAGCACACATCTGCGCTTTATCATGTGCTCGCTAAACTTGTTGACGATTTACCTTTAAAAGAAAACACCAAGAAAAGGAATCTGCTGTACACTTAATGTCTCGTATCGTCCAGTAGACCGATGATGGAACATTCATGGGATATTTCAAGGCCATTATAAGATTAGCACAGTCGGTAAAAAAGGATATGCATCGCCAGCCCTGCGAATGAGCCCAAGTGAGAGCATGAGTCTTTGTATGGTTTCTGGTTGCAAGAAACAACAGAAATCTCTCTAATGTGTTGTTTTGTCCTGAGCAAGTGGTCAAGTGTGTAATTGTTTCAAGTAGCTTGTCGATGTAAAGACTAAACAGGAAGATATACATGCTAATCTCTTGAGTTTTAATTAATAGTGATGTTGTGAATAGATGCTGCATATGATGAGTAGCATCTATTAGTTGGTTTATGTTGTCTGTTTTTGTAAGTTTAGGGTGGACATGTTCCTTTTTTCGAAAAGAAAAAATAATTGACTGTTCATGAATTGAAAACGATTCTTCTCAAACTCTTTCCACGATGATCAAGATGACAAGATACAAGCAACCATCAGAAAATGTTAGAAGCTTGCCAGCATTTTCTAGTTAGAAGTTTGACACATCCTTGATAGTTGATCCTTTGATGGGAATATTTGGTAACCGTCAGCATAAGATCATGACATTGCAAAGTAAGACATTAGTCGTTAAGGGTTTGAACCTCTTATGCAAACTTTTCGATCATTTTCTAAGGGAATGTCATGTTAGCATATCATATTGGAGACAAAGTGGTGCCATATATGCGTATAAAGTGGGATGATATGTGGCGGTTTCCACGAGCAATAAAATTTCATAAATAATCTCATATTAATCATGAACAACTTTTTTTTGGTTTTGACGGGATTTTATTCAATAATGAACATCCTAAAAGCATTACACAAACTAAAAGCAACAACCACAAAATATAAGTTCTAAACATTATACTCCCTCCGTTTTCTTTTAATTGTTACACTTCACTTCGGGGGAGAACCAAGGAAATCGTGCAAAAAAAAGTACAAAAAGAGAATGTTTGATTTTGTTTAATGTAAAAGAACCATTAGGATAATGTAGAAAAGAGAAAAATAGGGTATGGAAATATTTTAGGTAGATTATTAAAATAGGTGCTGGGGTATATGAGGTGGAAAAGTGTGAAAAAGTTGATGTGATAAGTTACCAACTTACCATATAAGAAAAAACTAAAAACGTAACAATTAAAAAACATACAAAACAGAGAGTGTAACTATAAAATAAAAAACGGAGGGAGTATTAACTTTGACGAAGGGTAAGAAGTTTCAAGTCCCCCAATACACTATTTGCAAATTCCACCACGACTTCGTGTAACTATAAAATAAAAACGGAGGGAGTATTAGCTTTGACGAAGGATAAGAAGTTTCAAGCCCCCCATACACTATTTGCAAACTCCACTATGGCTTCGTGTATGGGACCGATCACACCAAAAGGGTCAAATACACTAACAACGTGTGCCACCACCGATAGCCCAAAAAAGAAAACATTGCGTTTTCTAAAGCGGCCTTGATTTGGTTGTGTGCCAAAATTGCGCTCTTCATTTGTATATTCATGATCAGGTGAATAGCATTTCCTCTGCCAGTCCATGTGCAACATATCTTTCATGCACTTAACGTGAACTGCAAAACCATCTTTAACGCATGCCCACCCTTTTACCTCTTCATTTCCTACATTTGTGCTTTGACAATGCACACAATTGACATTCTCGAGCGTCGAGCGCAAGGTCGGATGAGGAAGTGTCATGCAACAAGGGTGTATAAAGATGGTATTACCATCATTGATAGTTAAAACATACCTCCATCCTTCCACAATTGTGCAACAAGCTGCACACAAGTTTGGTAATTCTTGATGATTATCATATGGTGGCAACATACTCTTTGCTAGCACAAATTGGCCTTGCGCAAAGAAAGGATGAGAAATCACTGGAGGAGCGTTTAGACAAGCTGTATGCAAATGGTAGTTGCATGTACTTGTGCATGTATAGCAAGAGCCATACCCCAATTCCGTACATCCGTTACATGTGAATGCAAATCGATCACCAAAATTCTCCTCTTTCAAAGAAGAATGTGTGCAGTAGTTTGTTTCCGTCATAGCTTTTGATAAACCTAGTCAAGAATCAACAGAAAAATATGATATGAATGCTAGACTTTGAGATTTTGCAAAGTTATAGTTAATTTCATGATATTCTATTTTCTAAAAGCAATAGAGATTATGAGAACTATGTACCAAATTGCGAGCATTAATATCATGATTTGTTTTCATTGGGTCATTGAATATACTTCCTCCGTCCTCTATTAGTTTACCCTTTTTTTGCACAGAGTTTTAGGAGAAATAATATTGTGGGTCATAGAAATAACGAAAGAGAAACTATTATTTTTTATTAAAGTTGAATATATGTGTGATGAAACGTTTGTGGTCCGATTCCAAAAACAGCAAAAAAGAAAGGGTAAACTAATAAGGGACACCTTTAAAAGGAATACGGGTAAACTAATAGAGGACGGAGGGAGTACTATATACTTGACACGGATAATGTTTGTGTAACCCTTTGAGTTGCCAACCCTCTTATAGAATAAAAAAAATAACGATAAGATGTTATGTGGTTTGAGGTTCCAAAGATGATACAGTCAAAATTGTCCCCATTTTACATTCATGAAGTTTCTAATTTGTAAAAAAACAAAAAAAAAGTCCTCTTGACATTTGAATTGAAAGTTCTAGCTAACAATTACTACATTTTATTGGTTACACTTTAACATTTTATACTATTCACAACTTTCACTTTGATCATTCATTTGTGATTCATACGTGAATAAAAACATAGTCACGTGAGATCTTGTTAGATTCGTCTTAATATGTATTTTATAGATATGCACTTTTTATAATTTTTACAAATAAAAAACTAAAGATATATGTCCTCAAAGTTTTGCATTGGCATGCGTGAAAAGTGTAAGTGTTAAAAGTTGGAGGGAGTATTTTTTTGACTGGCCGGCTATAGCTAAATTGGTTATACTACCTCTATGAAAATGAAATAAGTGATAATTGCGAAATACAATTTGTGTAGATTAAATACATTGGAGGATATACATGTTATATGCGATCAATGAGAGAACCGGATATCCAACTCCAAGGCACGGAAACTACGCTTTCCTATTAGTTTAATTTCACCCCTCTAGGATCACCGGGTTACCACAAAATAACTAATGAGATACAATGGAGAGAAACAATCCACTTAGATGATCTTCTAAGTGAATCAACAAGAACTTGTGTTTTTGTGTTTGTGAAGAACACTCAAGAGAAGATTGCAAGGTTTCTCTTAAGCAAAGCAAGAAGTATTTTGGAGTATAGAAAATCTGATTTTCTTCTAACCTCTCACTCATAGGAATCCAAATGTTATATAAGCATAAAACAACCTTTCATTGACTAGAGTAGTTAATACATAACCCCATCTTAATCACTCATCAAAGGCCTTTAATCTACTGATTTAAGGACCTTAAAAGTCATTAAAATGATCAGCAAACATCACAACGGATATAAAACCGTCAAGGCATCTTTTCGCATTCCAAGGCAGAAGACGCGTCGCGAGTCGCGAGGCGCTGGTAGCGACCCGCGACGGGCCACTAGCCGCGACTCGCGACGGTTGTCGCGACTCGCGGCCAGTCTTCTGTCTCCCTTGGTTTATCAATGCGTTTTCCACTTGATGCACTCTAGCCTTTTGCATACTAGACCTCCTCCTCTTCTAGTACATACCCTTATGAGTTTCAAACCCATTACCCTATAAATGTTCCAACAATCCTCCTCCCATTTATAGGGTAATGTTGAAAAGTTTTTCAACTTGCTATAAATCGCAAACACATGTTCATGCATCATGGAAATATCTAACGATTGAATTTCCATTTAGTAAAAGTAATCTTTACAATAATTTAGATCATAATGATAGACAAAGCTTTGAATCATATAACCATTACAAATTATTGAAGTTACTAATACACACAAACATAAACTAGGTTCTTAAAACCTCCGACACCTATGAAGCCTTGGTGTCCATATCCATTCATAAGCATTCCAAGTCAAGCCTAAGACTTGATGAAGCGGCCAAACTTCTAGCTTACATAGGTAAATCTTTCCGAACATGCTCCTACAATTGAGCACCTTATCAAAGATTTATTAAGAATAAAATTCAACCTCTTTATCATTGTAGCAACAAGCACTAACCTCGGGATGTATTAAACAAGTGCTCCCAACCTCTTAGAGAAGTACTATCCTCCTTGAATTTGAGATCTAACGTTGTATTAGACATCAAATAGAGTTTTCCTTCACCATAGGTTGATCAATAGGCTTAAGACCCATCCCTTTGTTCATTTTGTTCACTAGTTCCCTTGACAACGGTTTTGTAAACGTATCCGCCAAGTTCAAACTAGACCGAACAAAATTAATAGTTATACAACTATTCCTTATCATTTCCCGCACATAGCTATGTCTAACTCCAATGTGCCTTGACTTGCCATTGTAGACTTCACTATATGCTTTAGCTATGGTTGATGCACTATCACAATGGATAGCAAGAGGTGACATTGGTTTCACCCATAAGTCCACCTCACTCAACACATTCCTTAGCCATTCCGCTTCTTGGCAACAAGAAGCCAAAGCAATGAATTCCGATGCCATAGTGGAATCCGTTATACATGTTTGCTTCTTGGATGCCCATGAAATGGCACCTCCTCCAAGAAGAAACACCCAACCACTAGTGGATGAATAATCTTCCTTATTCGAAATCCAACTAGCATCCGAGTAACCTTCTAAGATAGAAGGTTCTCTTTGTATGTTATGACATAATCCAAGGTCTTATTCAAGTACCTTAACACTCTTCTCAATGCTTGCCAATGCAACATACTAGGATTACTAGTATACCTACTGAGCTTGCTGCCAATAGCAAAGGCTATATCCGGCCGAGTGCTAGTCATAGCATACATCAAGCTTCCAATTAAGCTTGCATACTCCAATTGTGAAATTGGAGTACCACTACTCGGAACCAAGTGAATACTAGGATCCATAGGAGTAGCAAAATGAGTCGAATTTGACTCATTATACCTCTTGACCACTTTCTCAATATAATGAGATTGTGATAAAGAAAACGACCCTTTCCCTCTTATTATTCTAATACCTAGAATAACATCCGCTTCACCCAAATCTTTCATGGAGAAGCTAGAGGAAAGAAAGCTTTGGTCTTTTCCACTTGTTCCAAATCAGTCCCAAAAATAAGCATATCATCAACATATAAGCAAATTATAACTCCTTTACCGTTATTATCAAATTTGCTATATACACACTTATCGGACTGATTTATTTTGAACCCACTAGACAACACAACTTCATCAAATTTTTGATGCCATTGCTTAGGTGCTTGTTTAAGACCATACAAAGATCTAACTAATTTGAAACTTTAGTTTCTTGACCTTTACCACAAACCCTTCAGGTTGATTCATGTACACTTCCTCCTCCAATTCACCATTAAGAAAAGCAGTTTTTACATCCATTTGGTGAATTACTAGACCATGAATCGCAGCTAATGCTATCAATAGTCTAATAGTAGCTATTCTAGCTACTGGAGCATAAGTATCAAAGTAATCGATACCATATCTTTGCCTAAAACCTTGGACCACTAACCGGGCCTTATGTTTTAGTATGGTTCCATCGATTTTCTTTTTCCTTACAAAAATCCATTTACAACCTAGGGGTTTGCAACCGGGAGGTAAATTAGCTAAAATCCAAGTGTGATTACCCATTATAGAATCCATTTCATCATTCACTGCCTCTTTCCAGAAAGCAGAATCATGAGACTTCATAGCCTCATCAAAGGTCCTAGGATCCTCCTCCATATTGTAACAATATGAAATTTGAGTCGAAATTGACTCCCTTGACCCTTCAACTAAATATAGTTGAAAATCCGGTCCAAAAGATTTCTCTTTTCTAATTCTTTACTTTTCCTAATTTCCGGTGTTGTAGTATCATGATCATTAGAATGTCATCTACAACATTGGAACTAGTACTAGGTATCATGTCCTTTGGTCTTGGAATCGATGAGAATCTAGTCTCATCAAATATTGCATCCCTTGACTCTATCACGGATGAATAGAGACAAAGTCATTGGGCTCAATGACATAAAACCTATAGGCTTTGCTATGTACCGCATAGCCTATAAAAATGCAATCAATTCCTTTTTCACCTAAAGTTTTCCTTTTAGGTTCCGTCAATTTGACAATTGCCCTACAACCCCATACCTTAAGGTAATTGAGATTAGGCTTTTTATTACACCAAAGTTCATAAGGGTAGTCTTATTCCTTTTATTAGGAACTCGATTTAAAATTATAACATGAGTTAAAATTGCATCACCCCAAAAACCGTCATTAAGACCCGAATTAGAAAGCATGGTATTAACCATTTCTTTTAGGACCCTATTTTTCCTTTCCGCTATACCATTACTTTGAGGTGAGTATGGGGCGGTTGTTTCATGAATTACACCAATGGAACTAAAAGTTTAAGACCTTTAAAATCGAAGTGGAACTCCAACTTAATCAAAAGATTAAAAGACTTCGAACGGATATGGGTGGTGAATATTGTTGGAACATTTATAGGGTAATGGGTTTGAAACTCATATGGGTATATACTAGAAGAGGAGGAGGTCTAGTATGCAAAAGATTAGAGTTCATCAAGTGGTAAAAACGCATTGATAAACCAAGGGAGACAGAAGACTGGCCGCGAGTCGCGACAACCGTCGCGAGTCGCGACCAGTGGCCCGTCGCGAGTCGCGACAGGCGTCGCGGGTCGCGACCAGCGCCTCGCGAGTCGCGACGTGTCTTCTGCCTTGGAATGCGAAAAGATGCCTTGACGGTTTTATATCCGTTGTGATGTTTTGCTGATCATTTTAATGACTTTTAAGGTCCTTAAATCAGTAGATTAAAGGCCTTTGATGAGTGATTAAGATGGGGGTTATGTGATTAACCACTCTAGTCAATGAAAGGTTGTTTATGCTTATATAACCTTTGGATTCCTATGAGTGAGAGGTTAGAAGAAAATCAGATTTTCTATACTCTAAAATACTTCTTGCTTTGCTTAAGAGAAACCTTGCAATCTTCTCTTGAGTGTTCTTCACAAACACAAAAACACAAGTTCTTGTTGATTCACTTAGAAGATCATCTAAGTGGATTGTTTTCTCCATTGTATCTCATTAGTTATTTTGTGGTAACCCGGTGATCCTAGAGGGGCGAAATTAAACTAATAGGAAAGCGTAGTTTCCGTGCCTTGGAGTGGGATATCCGGTTCTCTCATTGTCAGATTTTTCAGCCCGCGGACCAGCCCGCCCAACCCATGAATTTCACGGTCCGGTCTTGGGCCGTGAAATCTCATCCTAGCCCACTACGGCCCACGGTCTGGCCCGCCCAGCCCGCACCAGTTGCCATCACAGTATCCGCGAATTGTCAAATTAAACAGGACTCACATATTAATATAAATAATCAGCATGTGGAAAATTGT
Source organism: Beta vulgaris subsp. vulgaris (assembly GCF_026745355.1). Taxonomy (NCBI): domain Eukaryota; kingdom Viridiplantae; phylum Streptophyta; class Magnoliopsida; order Caryophyllales; family Amaranthaceae; genus Beta; species Beta vulgaris. The sequence continues at coordinate 67,049,071 of NC_079207.1, forward strand.
ACTTTGAACAATGCGAAAATGCTACATAGGAAAGTATCCGACGATGTATAAAGGTTAATTTTTTAGGTGCTAATTTCCTTAGAGGGCGTTTGGTTCATATGATTTTGGTACGAGACCGGTATGGATTTAGAATGAGCAGAACCCATACTTAGTGTTTGTTTACAAAATTAGTAAATTTAAAACCAATACCTCAAACCCATAAGGTATGGGGTTTAGAAACCAAGGGGGAGGTGGGCATGGCTCATACCAATACCTCAAGGTATCGATAGAAGAAAAAATTTAATTCCCAAATAAAACCAAACACATGGCATTAGGTATCAAGTTCCAAACCTATACCATTTTGGTTTCATTCCTAATTCCAAACTCATACCACTATATGAACCAAACGCCTTTTAATGAAATGAATGATATGTGTATAAGAAATCAAGAAAAGAATATTACCTACAAGTTTTGTTGAGATGAGAGCTCTCAAGAACTGTACGATATCTCCTTTGGCTTATGGTATATTGTTAATGGTATTAATGTCATGGGTTTATATAGATTGGACAAAAATTGATTGATGCTTCCCCTCAAATAAAATAAAGTTTTGTACAGGATTTTTTTTCCGTTACTATTTTATGATATTTTTTTTGGCTGTTAATTTAAAACTAGTCTTTATACCCACCAAACGAAAGAGCTATAAATAATTATAACTGAAATATTAGTGATATTCTAGAATATTAAAATTTCTACCAGATTAGTTGATAAAAAAATATGAGGCACAATATGTACTCCCTCCGTCTTTTTTTATTTGCTACATTTTGCCATTTAGGGGTGTCTCAATTTATTTGCTACATTTGCAAATATTTCCATATATAGTACATAGGTCCCACACTTTATTTACAAATTTGCCATCACTCCCTTCTTGATTTTGTAAATGTTTTCATATATAATACACAGGTCCCACAATTTACCTATTTGCTTTTTTGTTAATTCCATTTATGTCAATGGTCCCCACTCTCTCCTTGGTCTTTGTGAAAAAGTGCTTGTAGCAAATAAAAAAAGACAGAGGGAGTATTTGTTTAGTTTCTACTTCTATTGTAGATGTCGTATGACTTTGAATCAATGAATTAATGTTATTTAAAAAAAAAAATATGAGGCACAACAATTTAGTTAGTTCCAAAATTTTAATGCTTGAGTTATTAGCTTTCTCCACTTGGGATATAATTTTGTTTAAAAGGAGACTTTCCTAAGATGACCATGTGGGAAGGGGTGAAAATCTGTTCAAAGTGATCAGTCACCGTCTGTTTCAAAACAACATCATCAGACACCCACTGGCACTCATTGTTGACGTCTCTAAGGCAAGAGATCTTCCTACAGTCACTAGTGGAAAAAACATCAAGTGCTCCGGTTAAAAACGTACAAGTGCTCCGTTTGACCCGTAGCAGACGTCATACGAACACTTGAGTATTTATCAAGTGCTCCGGATTTCTTAAAAACCGAAGCACTTGTGAATTTTATATATTCAAAATACATCTAGCTCTTAATTTTAGCTAAGCTTTGAAAATAATTTGTATTCATATCTCCTAGTTTTGCTCGATCAATACCCGCCTTCTGAGCCTAGAAAGTGAGCTCTTGTAGTATTCTGTTTAATTTGATATTTGAAAATGAGCATTATGGCATAATAAATCGTTAATAAATGAATTTTTAAAAAAAATTGAGGATAAAATTGACAATTTTAATAGGATTGGGGTAAGAGAATGTTATTATTTTAATAAAAGTGTTAGAGATCAAAAAGTTTGTTTATGTCTTTATAGTTACATGTAATTATAAAACTTTATTATGTTTTATTTTGAAACATCAAATATTGAAATTGTATTGTATTGATGATTAAATTCCGACATTTTATTTCGAAGGTCATGTGTTCGATCTCTTGTAGTTATACATTGTTGATTATTTTTAACTGAGATCATATTTATATATAGTTTTTAGGTTCATTTAGGTTGCATTTTAGAGCATTTAGTTTCATATTTAGGTTCATTATTGCATTATATTCTAAAGTTATGTTTTTCTACTCCTATTCGGTATGTTTTCTTGTTTTTGATGAATTTCAGGCATTGAGGACGTATTTGGAGTATGATTAGCTAAACTTAAGGATTAGGAGCACGTCGAAAGAAGCTACAATGAATAAGGATCGTATGGATATGTCATAGTACGAGTTTGAGCAAAAACGAAACGGAAAATCATTAGAAGAAATGTGACAAAAGAGTCGCGTCTACTCTTCTGATCATAACTTTTGATGTGATTCTTAAAATTGAGTAATTCCAGCAGATTTAGAAACTACACTTGAAGAGATTTCCAACGATAGGTGGCACGCCCCGAGGATACTTCTAGTCAAGGAGTTATGCCTTTTGGAAGATTGCACTGTTTCTGCTGGAATCTGCCACGCGTACGCGCGGATCACTAATCCGCCTATTAATGATTTATTTAAGACTTTCCTTATCTTGTAAATTACTTTCCTAGTCATATCAGGTTAAAGAATATTATTTAGATTAGTTTTCATTCTCTCTCTCTCGCCTCTCCCCTTTCACGTTATTTTTTCTTAGTTCTAGGTTTAGTTTTTCTCCTCTCTTTTTCTCTAGTTTCTAGTTGTAAACCCTAGTTTTCATTCTTCTCCATTAATTCATGAATTCTATTAGTTTCTTTATTGATTTCTTTAATTATGTTTTCTTTTATAGTTTTAGATCTCATCTTTTATTTCATGTTAGAGTAGTTTTTATTTCTAGGGTTTTGGAAATCCATGTTTATATGCTATGATTTGATTGATATTTATTTGTGGTTTGATTAGTTATTGATTTCTCTAATTGATTAGTGTTTTATTATTAATCTTGCAACCTGATCAATTGTTTGATTAAATATTGTTAATATCGAGTCATAGATCGAGAGATAGTACTCTTTAGAGGCTTACCTACAATTAGCAGATCTAATTATGTTGAGCGACCGTACTAGCATATGTTGATTTGAGAGCGTTAATGTTTGACCAAGGATTAACCCGTGTTCTAGATATCTGATTGATTGAACTGTGATGATATTTTGATAGTTTATAAGTATAAACATGGTGAACCATTACCCTAGATCCTTTTTAGTTTGATTTTCGTAATTTGATTAGTTTAGAACTTTAATTCAATTATTCCTGATCTTGTTTAGTTTCTCTATACCTTATAAACTAGATTAAAACGACCATCTCTCTGTAGATTCGACCCTACTTACCCTACTACAGGTTTTGCAGGAATTATTTTTGACGGGTGTACGACAACCTATCAGAACGTCATACATTTGTGTAGATATTATGAGAGATATAGTTAGTGCATGAAATGGGTTGATTGGGTTCAATGTGACTAAATAGTTATTTATAAATTATCCGAAATAATTTTATAAAACATTTATTATAGTATGAATGAATCATAAATTTGTCAAAAAACAATCTTTTAAATACATATTTTTTTCGAGAAACAATCTTTTAAAAGAATCTCCAAAAGAAAACTTGTATTATTAATTTTTGCGAGAAATGATCTTGAATTCTTGACCCATTTTTCGACATTAACTCATCCCAAAATTTTGTACTCCCTCCGTTTCAAAATATAAGGCACGTACGATGTTCAAGGTCGAACTTTGACCGTTAATTACTTTCAATGTATGTTGATAGAAAGTTTAAAATAATAATGTTATTTATAATATTTATTTATCATATAATGAGAGATATTTATGGTCAAAGCAAATTTTCATAAAATGTGAATGCCTTATATTTTGGAATGGAATGAGTATATAAAAAGTTGTTTAATTTATGACAAATTCCTTACTTCCTCCGTTTTTTTTAGATGTTACACTTTTGAAAAGTTCAGTTACCTAGACAAAATTTTAATGAGGGATTAAGAGAAAGTAAGTATGAGGATTAAAGGGAGTGGGGAGCACCAGTGAGCCACCACCACCAGTAGGCCACACCAGTGCGCCACCGCTGCGACCACCACAAGACCAAATCGACCACCGATACCCTCTCCCTCCCCTTCCCCTGCTAAACGCGCAACCCCCTTCCATTTCTCCTTCCCTTGCAGTCGCGCGATTGTGTTTCGGGGGGGGGGGGGGTTCGGCGATAGGGGTGGGGTTTTCGGCTCGTGGTGTAAGGTTTTCGAGGGGTAGGTGGGGGTTTTTGGCGGGTGGGTTAAGGTTTTCGAGGGGTAAGTGGGGTTTTCGGCGGGTGTAGTGGGGTTTTCGGCGGATGGGGTGGGTTTTCGGCGGATGGGGTGGGTTTTCGGCAGGTGGGTGGTGTTTCAACGGGTCGGGCGGGGTGCGGTGTTGGGGAGGGGGGTTGTTACAGTGGTGGGGAGGGGGTTGGACTACTAGGGTGGGTGGAAGAGGGATCGTGGTTAAATGTTAATTTAGATTAAATTTGGTTAAATTAAATATATTTAATTTTGATTAACGGTTATAAGTAAGGGTAAATTGGTCATTTTATAGGACAAAACTTACTAATTTAGGAAAGAAACAAAAGTGTAACATTTATTTTGAACCATTCCGTTTTAGGAAAATGTAATATCTAAAAAAAACCGAGGAAGTATAATTATTTTTTTTTCTAAATATGTCAACTAGACTTGAGAGTTGCATCTTTGCTTTTCTTTAAAACGGTGGGCCGCCGTCTGTATGACATAAGGTTACGACTTTTACGAGCTGCGACTAAGTCTAACTGATATATTGAATGTAGGCGGTTGCTTCTGAATTCTGATAGTACGAGTGTACGACTTAATAGTTGAGTGTTAAGTAGGTCAATCCTACTCGACAACACCTCGAATCTTTTAAGTTCTAATGCTTGCTCTTCACACAGGCCGCACACATTCTAAAATGATATAAATAATCATCAACTATAGTTCATCTCTTTTTTTCTTTTTTTTCATTCTATCACATTATTTTTCATTTATAAAAGTTATATATTTTTTTTTTTTTTTTGTTAAGATGAAGGGATCATACTGAACTGACACCTCGCACAGATACACAACCAGTCTGGTTTGCAGATCAGACTCTTTGGAGGGAGGAGGGATAATAAGGGAAACCTCACCCCTAAGTAGGGGTAAAAGTTATTCGGATAAAATCCAAAATCCAATCCAATCAAATCCGAATTAGTAATTCGGGTCGGATTTGGATTGTGTTCGGATTGAGATTTTTTGAAAAATTGAATTTTTGGATCGGATTGGATTGAGAATAATCGGGTCCAAAAATCCAATATAACCAACTAATAATATGGCTTGTATTATGTATCTGGATTGGGCTTTAGTGCTTAACTGATTTTTTTTATATAAAAAACCTACTCCATAACCCAATACACATAGCACTTCAACCCTTCCCTTAAAACACTAAGTGTACTTAATTCCTCATTTCCTAAATCTACTAAGTTGTTGTTATGCTTAATTATTTAATCGAAACACTAGAGTTTTAAAAAAATCGGATTTTCGGATCGGATCCAATCTAGAGTATGAAAATTCGGATTGGATTGGATCGGATTCAAACACTAATTGGTTTGGATTCGGATTGAAAAATTGAAATCCAAATTTTATTCGGATCGGATTGGAGTAGACCCTAATCCAAACCGCACACCGAACTTTCACCCCTACCCCTAAGGTGCCCCTAGTGGCACTTGATCCCATGACCTTGAAGTCATGAGACCAAATTTTTACTACTAGACCAAGCCTTGTTTGGTAAGTTATATATTAATTGCATTATATTTATTGTAGAGTTTTCCTTGTATTTTGTATTAAGTAGTAGTTGCGAATTGTGAATTGTGATTTGAGATCTTCTCTCTTCTCTACATTTTTAATATTTTTGAGAATTGCGTCCAACCTATATGTCGCAATAGGAGAAATCGGAGTAAGTATGCTATAATCAACTAAAGTAGGTAAAAAGTAAAAACTCTTTTACTATAATGTAGAGGCGTAAATGATGCGACTCAAACTGAAGTTTAGGATAGTTCGACTCGACTCGCTAACATTTTTAATCAAACTTGAGCTGAATCACGTTCATTTGAGCTGAGTTTTGACCAAGTCGAGTTCTGGTAGCTCACAAGTTTTCTCATCCCACTAACACCTTATATAATAGTATGCAGGAGTTCGATATTATGCTTTTAATAGTACTTGGTAGTTATGGTTTTAAGTTTCTCATGAATAGGTTAACTCTACTATCTAACATCTCGACTCTCGAGTTTGACTCAGGATTTAATTAAATCGAGCTTAAGATTGATTCGAGTTTTAATCAGATAGCAGGCTAAATATCACAATCATGGTTACATCCTTTTTCTTATAGTTGTAATTTAGGCTTAGATCCGTCATGGACTCATGGTTTTTGTCTCTATCGTTATGATTTATGATTGCATTAACATGATGTTAAATGTATGATAAACTTTGCTGACATCAGACGGGTAACCGTCAGCATGCCAATGTGTTTAGCGATGTCATATAGACAAATCGAGGAACTTGGAATTTTTTTTTGGACATAGTCATATAGACAAGAATCGACCAACTTGGAATTCTTTTTTCTTTTTTGAAAAGCGAACTTGGATTTTTTTTTATTTTATTTATCAATTTATGTTGTTATTTGAGGTGGGGTGTTATTGCACGCCAATGGTTTGTATTAAAATAGGAAATTAGTTAGAACGCTCCCCCTTAACTCCTTATTCAGGGGTTCGATCCTTATTCAGGGGTTCGATCCTTACTCCCAGCATTATGCTAGAACAGGCTATTAGCTTTGTAGGGGTTAGCCCTTGGGCTAACTTAATTTCCTTTTAAAAAAAAAAAGAATGGGAAATTAGTCAAACTAATTTTTTTTTTTTTGAAAGCTAGTCAAATTATATACTTCATATGAAATGGTATATTTATTGCTATTTTGTTAGTATTTGGGTTAATATTTGCTCATTCTCTTACTATAGTATTGTGAAATGGAATTATTATGGAACATGTCTAATTATTGGATAATATTATATGTAAAGGGGTAATATTATATTGATGTGAATCTTAATGAAGAATTCACTTAATTTGGGCTCTTGATGTAGTTTAGTGGATTGTGTTTATGAAAGTTTGTATTTTTTTTGTTGTTTTTATTTAGTTAGTAACAAGATATGAAGAACTCAGGTGTATTTTCAGCTCACAGTTCAACTAGGATTTTGGATTCTCTCCTGAAACAAGGTGGATTCTCTCCTGAAACTTGAATTAACTCAAAATCAATCTCTCTAATTATTATTGATGGTCGAAAACCCATATATATAGTACAAGTTTGCTAAACCTTGGTACCTAGCTACTAGAACTAGTAAAACAAATAAACTTATTTATCTTTATCTTTACCGCCAGCATATGGGTCCATAGACGCAGCAGCGACGGTGGTCGGAAACGGCGTCGTGTGCGTCGGGATGGCTGCAGTCAGCGCCGGCGAGGAGAAAGGGACGCCGGAGGTGAGCGGGGCAGCGGTGGATGGTGCGGCGGAAGCAAGCACATAATCCATGGGAGAGAAGAAAAAAAACGTACGTAAGGGGAAAAAAATGAGGGTTTTTGTTTTGTTTTTCCTTTTTTTTCTTTTTTTTTTTTTTTTTTTTTAGGAAAACCTAAGCTGTGATACCATGTACAAGTGTGAGAAATAATTGTGTTAACCTCTTGTAGGTTAACCTGGCATTCAATATATATAGTGTTTATAATACAGACCTATAACTATGAAAGTACCCTTCTATCCTTTACAATATAATATTATCCTTTTACATATAATATTATCCAATACTAATCTATTCACTTTATTTTTAGAATTTATAAGAAAAAGAATTCAGATAAAAATTCTGATAAATAAATACAAGAATTGACTCACTCACAAGTCACAAATAAGGTTATGCCACAGTGATAATAATTTCATATTAGAGGTGATCATGGGCCGCGCTTTGGCCAAAAAAAGTGGCCCGTTTCGATCCAAAGCCACGAGCCGAGCCAAGTTTCGGGCCAAAAAATCTACGCCAAAGCCCGGTATTTCGGGTCGGATCTAGCGGACTTTTTGGGATATTTTCGGGTTGGGATGAAATTTGGCCTATTTTTCCAAATCTAAGTTACACGTAGTCCGAATTTTTCACCCAAAAAATCGGGTTGGGTCCGACCATGGGCCGAAAAAACGTGCCCAAAATCCACCCAAATCGGACCGGACCGGACTAATCACATGTACTTCATATAAGTAAAAAAACAAAGTTAATTAAGATAAGTTTATTCAAGCGAATATAAGTTGAAAAGGACGAGCCCATTGTTTTGACTACTTTTTCCGTCACTTATAGGGGAAGTAGTCTCATTCACTCTCATACTCTCATTGTTAGTTTGTTACCACAACTTCGAAGATGTACACAATGATGGAAACTAGGGAAGAGTGGTGGACTTATTATGAAAAAATTTCATTCATTCATTATAACAGTGGAGATTTCTACATATTTTTAATACACTAAAATATCTAGATTTAGATTTGTTACAAAGATTTTTTACAATATTTTTCTAGAGTACATTACTACTTGATTTTTTTACTTAGTACAAGATATTTCTAGACTACTTCATACATTAGATTTTCGGTTTTTTCACCAGGTACCCCTGTGGTTTTTCAAAATTCATGGGGTACCCCTGGTTTTAAAAAAATGCACAAGGTACCTTTATTGTTTCAATAAAATGCACCAAATGCCCTTAATGACTAACGATGTTAAGTTTCCGTTAGTCATTAACCCTCATTAACCCTCTAATCCTAATTAACCCTCTAACCTAACACTTGAACCCTAATCCTAACCTCCTAACACCTCACCCCTACCTTAACCATCCAACCACCTCCTCCCCCCACCCACGCAGCCCCCACCCTTCCTCCCTCCACCCTTCACCCACCACTCCCGTCGAATTGCCCCTCTCCACCCCCACCACCCCCGTCGAATTCCCCCTCCCCACCCCATCGAAATCTGTTGATGGTCTGCTGTTCTTAGACTCTCAATCTCTCTCTCCTCCTTCATCATTGATAATTTCGAAAATGATTTCAAAAATAATTTCGAAAAAGGATTTCAAAACTGATTTCAAAAATGATATCGAAAATTGAATTTGTAAACTGACTTTGAAAATAATTGCTAAAATTGTTCGTTGGTCGTGGTCTGAGCGGCGATAGGTAATGAGCGGTGGTGGGTGACGCTAGAGTAACGGTGTGGTGCGTGGTGAGGTTTTAAGAAGGAGGGTGGTCTTATGGTGGGCTGGGGAGGTGGGTTTCAGGGAAGAGTGGGGAAAATCGACAGGGGAGTAGGGTTTCAGGGGAGGGGGGGGTGCTAGGGGAGGGGATACGCCGGCGGTGGGGTGGGGGAGGGGAGATGTTGCCGGGAGGGGTATGATGTCGGGGTGGGGGTGGGGTGGGGTGGGGGTGGGGGTGGGTTGGGTGGTGGTTGTGGGGTTAGGGTTTCAAGTTATGGAGTTAGGGTTTAGTTAGTTAATTAGGGCTTAATTAGTGTTTAATTAGGGTGAGAGGAGTTAATTAACCCTAATGACTAACAAAAACTTGACACCGTTAGTCATTAAGGGTATTTGGTGCATTTAACTTAAATATTAAGGGTACCTTGTGCATTTTTTTAAAACCAGGGGTACACCATGAATTTTGAAAAACCACAGGGGTACCTGGTGAAAGAACCCTTAGATTTTCTCCTATATTTTACATTACTCGCCTCTTTATCACACAAGACCTTCGAAGAGGGATGTGATGTTTGTGGTTGACAAAGTTTAAAAGAAACTCTCCTTGTGGAAAACAAAATTTTTCTCCCGAGCCAGACGACTCACTCTTATCAGATCAACCATAAGCTCCATAGCCTCTTATTACATGCAGGCGGCATATCTTCCCAAATTCACGTTAAATGAGCTTGATAAAACTTGTAACAATTTCCTTTTGGGGAAACAAAGGGGGAAAACCAACTACACTTAGTGGGTTAGGCTCATACTTTTCTCCCCAAATCAAGAGGTGGACTTGGAATTAGGAGTCATTGTGATCTAAATATAGCCTTGATGGCCAAGCTTAGATGGAAAATATTGTATGTGGAGGATAATATCAAGACTTGTTATCTATGGATTGTAATAGGCTTTATGTCATGACTATTTAATTTATGAAACTCCGTAACTCATAAAAAAAAAAAGTATGAAAGTAGTTTGGATCAACTCTAAAAATAAAATGAAGGAACAAAGAATACAAAACAGGTTTTGAAATTCTTCATCTACTCAAACAATACAAGAGCTGCATGCACTTGAAGAGTTTACCTTCCATTTGTATACTATTCTGTTTTTCTTAATCTACTAGGACGAAAAACCCTACTAAACTCGGATTTTTCATAGTTACACCTCGTCTTATTTATTAAGTGAAACCTTTGGTAGTAGTACTGAAAGGATAAAAGAATCAGTCCGTTTTATGTGCAACACGCCACACGAAATCCAAACCGTATCTGCAAGAATCAAAACTGGTGGGACTTGAATTAAACCGGTGGGTTAATCTTGGCAGTTGTTTAGATTTCTTAGAGTCATTGAGGACTTAAATGTCGAACAAATACTATATCTATACGAAATTTGGAGAACAATTTATCAGAGAACTAAAGGAGAAATAATAATGAGTGTAATTTACAGGGTACTCTCTTGCTGCAGACTGCAGATCAGGTTAATTAGCATGACTGTGAGTGATATCAGGAGCCATTTCTCCATGCTTCCTGCAAGAGTCTATATCTAACGACATCTCTGCCACCTTTCCCCTTGGGCATCCAGTCAGTTTTCGATGAGGCGGGTTCAATGCATGTGTTCTGAACATTGATCAAAGCTAGTGGTACACTCAGCTTATCAAGATCATCATCACTGTTATGTGATTTTCTAAGTAATGATGACCCATTTTTCTTCTGAGATTGACTGCTTGAATCTCCTAACAAACCCAAGAACAATGTAGCTGGAAGAGGTGAGTATACTACAGGTTTTGCATCGTATGGGAAGCTCTTAACAGTACAATCTTTTGAAGTCTCATGAGAATCCTGTGTTGAGGAAGATTAACACAGCCGAAAACTAATGAGTGGAGAAAGAAATTCAGATAACAATAGAGAAGTTTTTCACTGATAAAGAAGCAAAAAACTAACCTCAGAATCCAAAGATTCAAGAACTTCATCTGTAATAGAATTTGGAGAGAAATCATCTGGTTCAAAATTGGTGAAGACCCTTTTGATAAGAGATCCTCCGAATATAGGACATACCTGAAAGTTGTAGTAACCAAAAGATTTTAGAAGAATATTTTTTAGCTGATAACAAGAGTACCTACTAGTGATTTTTCTGAAGTAAAATTTCTTAGTAATACAGGAACTGAGAGGAGGATATATAATAACTAATGGCGATTAATAAGGTGATCGGAGCAAGTATTTTGAGACAGACGAGTAAATTTCCTGCTCTTTTGGTGCAGGAGATGGAATCATGGAGCAAGCCCGGTATATGCAAAACAAGTTATGGTTATTTTGCTCACCTCCTTTCTTGTGGTGGCATCAGAAAGCATTCCAAGTGGAAGCATCATGAGATCACCCAATGCATTAAGTAGATGGAAGGCCTTGACAGAAGCTTCTTCATTGGAGTCATCCTGATGTTTAGCTGGCTCATCTTCTTCAAGACCAAAGAAGTCACTGAGCCATTTCGACCAGCTTCCAACCTAATTAAAGAAGAATAAATTAAGCAATAGTGTCCATGTCATTTTCTCATTCTGTAAAAACTTGGAGCAAAGATAACAAGAGGTAAAATAATGTAAATTACTAACAGCATTCTTAAGCTGAGCACCAGCACCAAAACTTGATTTTCCTGCAGGAATGGGAAGAACTTTAAGTTCACTGATGGGATCGGACATTGGATCAGTTGGCATCTCTTCTTCTGAGTCTCGAAGAATGGCATTAAACATCGCAACATCTAGTCTGTCTACCAACTGTTCCATTACCTGGTAAGCAAAAATGTCACTAGGTAACAATGGAGAGAAATGGCTCACTTTAAGTAGTTACAGCTAAACCTATGTTACTCGGACCCTTCATGTTACCTCAAGTACTTGTGTCCGACCCTCAAGTCAAGAGCTCAGACAGGAGTAGCTGAGTCTTAGTAACACAGCAACTAACATATGATTAAGATATATGTGATAGTTCTTTCTCTGCTTAGCTGCAGAGAGGAGGCTTTAAGACTTATCATGCTCGTTCGTTTCAAACTCTGATCTCTGATACAACTCACAGGCAACTCTACTAGTTTAGCTTGACGATGTGTATGGGGGATCTGGTTTTGATATTATTGAAAATCAATGGAAACAGAGAAACAAAGTACCATTTTTGACAACATTGGCAAGCAACCACAATCATGACCACCAGCTCGAATGGGACAAAGCCGTTCACAAGCATCCTGGAAGGCTTTCTTCCAAAGGTCTGTAGAAAAACTCCCTTGCTCTTGATCCCCTAAACCATATTTCCATCTCTGAGTTTTTCTTGTGGTTAGCCTCTTCCCTTTCTTTTTCTTTGTTGGTTGCATATGGGGTGTAAAACTCTAGTAACACATAAAATAAGAGAAATAATCATGTTATAAGAACTAAGAAGAAAATTAATGACATAAATGCAGTGAGAAATCAGAAGGAATTAGGCAAAACCTGCCACCATAAGCCCTCAACAATCCGAAAGAAGATCCAGGCTTCGACCTTCTCTAATGCCATGATGAACGTACGTGGGTCTTCCCAATCACCCAAGCTATCTATTGAGTCGTTTAAGGGAGTTTTCTTCTCTGACTTCTTTCTCCCAGATTTAGTCTCAGTAGTGCTACTTGGTTCAGCCGGAGGAGGAATCTCTTCGGTAATCTGGCTCACCATAGCTCTCAGTATTATAGCATTTGATAACCAAAAAGTTAACCTGTTTATTAGAGAAACAAAGTCCCAAAACAAGGAATGTATTATTATATTAACTAGCATACAAGTTCAGTCCAAAGTAGGTAGTAGAAAGATCATATGGTCGCTAACATCCTCTTAGCTGTCAAAACTTCATCTCATGGGAATGCTAATGACAGATTGACTTTGTGGTTAACATCTGAAAAACACTTATCTATAAACTTACATGAACACCTTAGTATTTATCTGAATTTATATGATCATCTTGACTAGCAGTCAAGTTCAATCCAAATAGAGTAGAAGAAAGATCATGCGGTTCCTAACATCCTACAAAACGTTTATCTGAACTTAACGGAGCTTATCACTTATCTGAACTTGTCAAAACTTATTTTAGATACTAATTGAAATTGGGTAGCCCTTAACTAATTTGAACTTAATCCAGCTTATCAAGTATCTGAACTCATCAAAACTTATTTTAGTCATTAATTGTAACTTAATGGTACTTATCTGACCTATATATCTTTCCAAAACTTCTTATCTTAAGGTGAAAAGAAAGAACAGAACTGTTGAAACCAAATGAATGTACAACTTGAAATTCAGAGGAATCATGATGCTTAGAATATTTCACATGGTTAACTTCATACCTTGGAACATCATTTCCACAAGCCTTAGAAACCATAACAAGTCCTGAAACAATGGTCCTAGCAGAACTTGCTCTGTTAGCTTGTGATTCCGCTCTACAAACATGTCGATAAAACCTTGAAAGCCTTCGAGCTGGTGCGTGGACTTTCCTTTTGGAATTCAGATGCTCAGCTACTACTGAGTACACTCCAATCTCAAGTGCAGCAGCTTCTCTCAACTCTTCCTCAAGCATCTTTATTTTTGACTCAAATTCAGCTTTATTGTCAGATTTTACATTCTTCTTATCTTTCTTATCGCTTTTTTCTTGACTTTTTGTGTCAACTTGTACTTCTTTTACAGAACTTTCTTCCTTCGACTTGTCAAATAAATGCAAAGGAATTGGAGGACCGCTTGCTCTTGGAGAATCAGTAGGAAGTCTGACAGATTTTATGTGCTTTAACTTATCACCAAGACCATGTAAATCAAGCCCTTTTTTGCCAAATTTTAGAGTACTGATGCTTCTAGAGGTCTGTTTTCTGGTTTTTGCAACTTCTGAGAATTTGCCAAACACATTACTGCTCTCTGAGCTTTTTCTGCCTGATCCCCAATCATCCTCCCCACTTTGCACATGTTCTTTGTTCTCTATCGATCTTCTGCCATCATTTTCGGTTTCCTTTACCTCTGGAGCACCCACTAGGTCCGAGTTTAGACCCACCTGAAATTTTGAGGTTTGAGCTCATGATGCAATTTTCCTCTATATTAATCAAGCAGCACAATAAACTTTGTTGTCTCTTTATATGATGTAACAACATGATTCACATAGCCTTTCAGTGTATGATAAAATATGGTTTATGCATTAAATTAATGATTCAACAAATGCAATGTCATTTTCGAGTCTTTTTCACCTTAAAAAGTATACGTTTCAGGATAGATAAACTCAAATAAGAGCTGTAGTTTAGTTCAGATACGGGCCATAAGTTCAGACAAGAGGAATCTGATCAAGCGAAAAGAATAAAGCCCTGAAAATACACTTGGTTTTGTATTCCATTGCATGGTCATGGGATGAACTTATTTACTATTAGAAGAAATTACACATAATTGGCACTGCATACATAATAATCAGAATAAAAACTACTCTGGCATCTTTTTTCATTCGAAAACTTAAAAACATAATGCATACTTCCACTGTTTTCTAATACAAGCAATATTATGACATTATTAGGCCAAAAAGTTCATATAAAGATCAGGTGAAAAGAACGCATCAGAAATTATATTTTTCCTCATCCATTGGATGATCATGCTTAATATACAAGGAAATTGATGGTCATGGAGTGTATTAACCATCACGAATAATGCAGAAGAAAAAAGACATCAAAATAGCATATTACCTACATGGGTACATATACAGCAGAATAAACAGCTATTTTGCTATCTTTTTGCATTGAGAAAACTAGAAAGCTGAATGTATGTAACAGTAAAAATACGTACATTGACAAAGTTAAGCATTTCATCGACCTGAAACGACGAACTCCCAGCCTGAAAACTCATAGACCTCGAAGAAATCGAGGTACCCTCATCATCATCAGTCAAAGAAGTGAACTCAGAATCATCATCACATTGCTCACTCATCATTCTTAAAACAGATTCAATCCCTTCGTTATCAAAAGGTTGGATTTGAACATAAAGAAGGGGCTGACTACTAGTACCTTTAGAAACCTTTTTAGTAATAATAATTGGAGTAATTATAGTCTGGACATCTCTGATAATCCCATATTCTGCAAGATTAATTACAGCAGTTCCCAAAAGTTGACCTTTAACTGCTTTATCTTTTTTTGGCTCATACAAATGAAACTCTAAGCTATTCTTCTGAAAACTTTGGTTGTGTTTCCCTGTTAATGTGACAGGAAGTTTAAAGAACTCGTTGAACTCGATTTTTCCATCGTCGAAACCATTAAGAGAAGGAACTCCTGGAGGTAAAAACCCGGAATTTTGATCACCATTTTCCCATTGGATTAGTACTGTTTGTACTGAACATAATGCTACTGAAGGTGGCCAAGGTTTGATTTCTAAAATGCTAACAATGTAGTCTACTTGTAAAGAAATTCCTTTTTTCTTCTTTTTTCCTAGCACCATTATGATTTTAAAGCACCAAAAATTAGTGGGAAGTAAAAGTGAGAAGAAATTTAGGGGATGAAAATGAGTACAGAATCAAGAAAATGTACTAGAAAAACAGATCAAAAAGTCAAAAAAGTTGTAGTATTGGAAGAAAAATTGTAAGAAACTGCTATGATCTAAGACTTTTTTGGAGGGAATGAAATGAAAATGCCGTTATCAACGGAAACAATTGTGCCTTCCCACATCAATGATGATAAAATATGCTCAAATCATGCATCATCCGTATAACAAAGTTCAGTGCACGTACCCCTCTACCATTTCAGTTTGACTCCCTAAAATTATAAAAGAATATGGTATATTAAAATAAAGGTTGTGGAATCTATGGTCAAAAAATTGTAGTGGTTTGTCATATTCAATGACATTACATGATGTATTATAATGTCTAAAGTATCTCAAAAGTGAGTAACTCGGGACACACCATGAGTTGTTACATGTCCGTTACATTTAGTAAGCGATGAGTAATTATTATCATCAATTTATATATGTTGTTACTTTGGTATATATATATATAGTACTTGAAATGTAGATACAAAATCAAGTATGTTTTACATATTAAAATTTCGAAAAAAAAATTGTCAAAAATAACGGTATAATATTTGAATTAATGGATTATTGTACAAGTTCAAACAAAACATTGAATAGAAATTGAAGAGGACTGCCACCTTATATAATTGATTGGTCTGTCCAATTTAAGTCCTTTCATGTTAGATCTGGCTATAAATACGACTGTTGAGACAATGACTTTTCTTGGATTGTTGTTGAATTAAGCTAAACAATCAAGTTTTGATCAGATGTTGCTATGCTCATTCACTCAACCACTAATGAAACTTCTTTGATAATTCCATAAAACTTATGTCAGTTTGCCAGAGTGTCTCATGGAGCATATGATCATAAATCTTTACAACAGCTTTTGCAATGTACAACTTTGAATAGTAACCATTTAAGAAAAATAACCATTCTTGCAAACTTGAGCTTGCAAATTCAAAGATGTTGTAGCATATGAAATTGGGATGCACAATGCACATTAGCATAGTGCAATCAACCACATATTCAGAGCTATCAGTGCAGGAGATGATCCATATGAAGACACCTGAGTATCGCGCTCCCAACTAGTACTTATCGATTAACAACCCTTTAAGCAACATAAAACTGCTAGATTCAACGTCGTCTAGAGATAAATCAAACCATGAAGCATGATCTGTTAATTGTCACAACAGTGCAATGCAAAAGGACTAAATCCAAAACTAATTAACAAAATAAACGCAACAAATGAATATTTTATACCTCACAAATAATACCCATATGTTGCACTTGATGTTACGAAGGAAGTGTACGCTCGTGTTGCAGCAAGCTCGTGATCGATCTATACTAATGGATACTCATGACCCTTAAGTGAAAGTGGTTGAGGACTTGTTAGATTGTCAAGCACATGCCAAAAGCTAGCCTAAGGGAAAAAAAAAAAAAAGTGGTGGTCCAGATGAGATCTAAGCTAGCTGGGTACTAATGGATCCGGGTGGCACCGGCCCGTTATCCGTCCACTGACAGGAGCGAGAAGTTCTCGTTGCTCTGTGAAACCAGCCTCACGCAGTGCCCTCTGCTCTAGGACCCAAGAGACTCAAGCCTTCGCCTAAGACCCATGGATCAACTCCCAACTTGGACAGGGCAGGCCAGCATAAAGCCAGCCCAAGACCCGACCCAGCTATCTGGATCCGTGTTCCACCACTTTGTTGTCCCCACTTGGGTCACAAGCTCGCGTTACCAAGCTCGACATTAAGGATTGCTGTGCTACTGCTATATTAACTGAAATAATATGATGAAATTCTTCGATATGGGACAAAATCATCTCATTTTTCTAGCTTCTTCGTGAAGTTGCATATTTGGCTCAATTTTCTGCAAAGACGTTTACAATTTTCTCCTCTCGATTAGAATTTTATTAATCTCTAGACTACATTGTTTCCTAGTTTATACTCTTTTTTATCTCACAATTAACTCAAATTTTCCAAGTTGTCTTTCTAATGAGGTATATGATAGTGTCCTTTTCAACAAGTCCTCTGCTAATTTTCCCAAATTATGTCTCTAATTGATCAGCAAATTAGCAGTAGTAGTGAGTTGGGAAACCTTTAGCCATTTTATGATCTTTGGTGATCTAGGAAGGATATTTTTTGTGAAACGAGTGACTTGCGATCAGCGCGAGTGGTGCGCCCGCACCAAGTAAAGGTGCGCCCGCACCAGGTCAGGTGCGCCCGCACCAGGTCAGGTGCGCCCGCACCAGGGAGGGGTGCGCCCGCACCAGGTCAGGTGCGCCCGCACCAGGGAGGGGTGCGCCCGCACACTCGTCACGACGGATTTTCAGTTGTTGAGGCAGAAGCAAATGGTGCGCCCGCACATTTGTCGGTGCGCCCGCACCAGAGCGGTGCGCCCGCACCAAAAGGTGGTGCGCCCGCACCTATCGGGAATTCGGTTTTTCCCGGTTTTCTGTTTCTCGTTTAATGAAGGGTTTAAATAGTGCCCTAATTGTACGCTTAGTTTTCAACCACAAATTAGAGAGAGAGATTAGAGAGAAACACAATAGAGGAGATTAGAGAGAGTCTTTGAGATTCAATATCATTGAATCTTGCCTATTGTACTTGTAATCATCTCGTTCATAGTGAAACAATCTTTTCCCCTGCCTTGAGGACGTAGCTATCAAATTGATAGTGAACCTCGTTAAATCTTGTGTGTTCTTTATTCGCTTTCTTGAGTTTATTGCTTTGATAATCGCTTCCGTTGCAACAAACTTGGTATCTAGAGCTTGAGATTAAAATCAGCGTTAGGGTTTTGGGAAGATGAATACGATGAACTCAAAGATTGATAAGTTTACGGGGAGGAACAGTTTTGGGCTATGGCAGATAAAGATGCGCGCTTTGTTGAAGCAACAAGGCATCTGGAAACCTCTTGTCAAGAGTGACAAGAGTGGAGCGGCTGGAGGCCCTAGTGAGGCCGAATTGGAGGCGATGGAGGAGAAGGCTCACTCCACGATTTTGCTGTGCTTGGCAGACGATGTGATCACAGAGTTGCAGATGAGATCACTGCGGCAGGTCTGTGGGCGAAGTTGGAGAGTCTCTACATGACGAAGTCACTCACCAACAAGTTGCTTTTGAAGCAACGGCTGTTTGCCTTGCGTATGCAAGGAGGTACGTCTCTAAGAGATCATTTAGATCAACTTAATACTATTTTACTTGATTTGCGTAATATAGATGTTAAGATTGAGGATGAAGATGCTGCTTTGATTTTGCTTGTTTCACTTCCACATTCATATGAGAACTTTGTTGAGTCATTTGTTGTTGGGAGAGAGACTGTGACCCTAGAGGAGGTGAAGTCAGCACTTTTTACTAGGGAGTTGCGCCAGAAGGCGGCAACGACTGAGAGTGGTGGAGATTCAGGGGCTGGGTTGGTGGTGAACTCGGCTAAGGGGAAGGGTCCTAAGAAGAAGAAAAATTCTAAGGGTAAAGAGACCAATCCTAGGAATGTCTGTCACTATTGCAAAGAACCTGGCCATTGGAAGAATAAATGTCCCAAGAATCCTAAAGCTTCCAATGCTAACATTGCACAACAGGATACGAAATATGACTCCGAAGAGGACCTAGCATTAGCTGCTTGATATGCCTAGTCCGTCTGATCGTTGGATTTTAGATTCGGGGTGTTCTTACCATATGTGTCCAAATCGTGATTGGTTTACTTCTTATGAGTCTTGTGATGGTGGTAATGTTACTATGGGTAATGATGCTGCTTGTAAGGTTGTAGGAAGGGGTTCCATCAAGATAAAGACTTTGGGGGGTGAGATTCGTACATTGATGAATGTTAGACATGTTCCACAGTTAAAGAAAAATCTGATTTCTCTGGGTGTCTTAGATGAAGGAGGGTTTACTTTTTCTGGCTCGGATGGGGAACTATGTGTGTGGAAAGGTTCGAAGTGGTGCTTAAGAGCACTAAGTTGGGTACTCTGTATGTGTTCAAGGTACTACTCTGACTGGTTCTGCTAATGTTGCATCTACAAGTTCTGAGGAGATGACTAAGTTGTGGCATAGACGACTTGGGCATATGGGTGAGCGAGGGATGCAGATATTATCCAAGATGAACCTTCTTTGTGGCCACAAGGTGAAGAACCTTGAGTTTTGTGAGCACTGTGTGTTGGGTAAGCAACACAGGACTAAGTTTGGGAAGGGGCTGCACATAACTAAGGCGACGCTGGATTATATTCACTCAGATTGCTGGGGGCCTGCTCGGGTAGAAGGTATAGGAGGATTCAGTTATTTTGTGACTTTTATTGATGATTTCTCCAGGTACTGTTGGCTTTATTGTTTAAAGCATAAGGGAGAGGCTTTTAAGACTTTTGTGCAATGGAAAGTCTTAGTGGAAAATCAGACAGGAAAGAAGGTTAAGAGGCTACGTACGGATAATGGTTTAGAATTTGTTAATGATGAGTTCAATGAGCTTTGCAGGGACGCAGGGATAGTGAGACATCGCACTGTCAGGAAAACACCACAGCAGAATGGTGTTGCAGAGCGCATGAACCAGACTTTGCTAGAGAGAGTTCGATGCATGCTTTCTAATGCAGGGTTGACTAGGAAGTACTGGAGTGAAGCCGTGAAAACGGCATGTTATCTGATAAACCGTGGTCCTCATACAGGTATTGACTGCAAGGTACCTTATGAGGTATGGTCTGGGAGAAGTGCTAATTCTGGTTTGTTGTTTGTGTTTTTGGTTGTATGGTCTATTATCATGTGAATGAGGGTAAACTTGAACCAAGGGCTAAGAAGGGTTGTTTTTTGGGGTATGGAGATGGTGTGAAGGGTTACAGGATTTGGTCCCCATCAGAAGGGCGTGTTATACTTAGTAGAGATGTTACTTTTGATGAAAACACTATGTTTGTATCTGCTAACAAACCTGCAGGTGATACTGATGAGAGCACAGATGAAGGATCTGAGCAAGTAGTTGCTCCAGACCCTACTCCACAGGTTCGAACTCAGGGGAAGGATAATGAGGCTCCAGTGAGTTCTCCCATTGTGGAGACTAGTCAGAGGGATGTAGCTGTTGTTGATGAAACAGCTGATGTTGAGTCTGATCATGAGGAAACTGTTGTTGAAGGTCAGAAACGACCTAGGAAGAAGACGCAGAGACTGATTGAACAGATAGAGGGCAGGAATGTTCCTGGCCGAAACTGCTGTGTAGAGGAGATGATTGGTTATGCATTACATGTAGCTGAAGATATTGAGTCACCTGAGCCAATGTCCTACAAGGAAGCAGTTTCTAGTAACGAATCAGCTAAGTGGTTAGTTGCTATGAGTGAGGAGATGGAGTCTCTTCACAAGAACCAGACATGGGAACTAGTGAGGATACCACAGGGTCGTAAGGTGGTTGGTTGCAAGTGGGTTTTCAAGAGGAAAGAGGGAACTTCAGAGGGTGAAAGTGTCAGATATAAAGCCAGGCTAGTTGCAAAAGGGTTCAGTCAGAGGGAAGGGGTCGACTACAATGAGATTTTCTCGCCAGTGGTTCGTCATACTTCTATTAGAGTGTTATTAGCAATGGTAGCACATTTTGATCTGGAACTTGAGCAGTTAGATGTGAAAACAGCTTTCCTACATGGGGAGTTGGAGGAGGATATTCTGATGAGTCAACCAGAGGGGTTCGTTGTTCCAGGAAAAGAGAAGTTTGCTTGCAGTCTGAAGAAGTCCTTGTATGGACTTAAGCAGTCACCTAGACAGTGGTACAAGAGGTTTGACAGCTTCATGGTTGAGCATGGTTTTGACAGGAGTCCATATGATTGCTGTGTTTATCATAGCAAGGTGGAGGACGGTTCATATATTTACTTATTGTTATATGTTGATGACATGCTTATTGCAGCAAAGAAGAAGTCAGACGTGTTGAAGTTGAAGAAGCTTCTGAGTTCCGAGTTTGACATGAAAGATTTGGGAGCAGCAAAGAAGATTCTTGGCATGGAGATCTATAGGGATCATGGACGGAAGAAACTTTTCCTTTCTCAGAAAAGTTATATCTTGAAGGTACTTGACAGGTTTGGTATGAGTACTGCGAAATCTATTGATACTCCTGCTGCTGCAAATGCTCGTCTTTCTGTTGTGCTTTCTCCTCAATCTGATGAGGAAAAAGAGTATATGTCTAAGGTTCCGTATGCTAGTGCTGTTGGTAGTCTGATGTATGCTATGGTTTGCACTAGGCCAGACTTAGCACATGCTGTTAGTGTTGTGAGCAGGTTTATGACTCAACCAGGGAAGGAACACTGGCAGGCAGTGAAGCGGATTTTCCGCTACTTGAGAGGAACGGCAGATGTGGGTCTCATTTATGGGAATGATACTGAGTGTTTGGTGACCGGATATTCTGATTCGGACTATGCAGGTGATATAGACACTAGAAGATCGATGACTGGGTATGTATACACTCTAGGAGGTTCTGTGGTTAGTTGGAAGGCTACTTTGCAGTCTTCAGTGACTTTGTCTACTACGGAGGCTGAGTACATGGCTTTGACTGCTGCAGCAAAGGAGGGTATATGGTTACGTGGTTTGGTTAGTGATCTGGGTCTTCACCATGATCGTGCTATTGTGTATTGTGATAGCTTGAGTGCTATTTGTCTGCTAAGGATCAGGTGCACCATGATAGGACTAAACACATTGATGTAAGGTACCATTTTCTGAGGAGTGAGAAGAGGATAGTGGTGAAGAAAGTTGGGACTGCAGACAACCCAGCTGATATGTTCACCAAGCCAGTTCCAGTTCGCAAGTTCAAACATTGCTTGGACTTGTTGAACGTTGATAGTCACATTTGATCTTGTGAGAGGTTGTGCCTCAAGGTGGAGGCAATCCCGGCCCCGGGATAAAGTGGGCAAGCCCGGCATCGGGTTAAAGATGCAACTGCAGGAGGGGAAAGTGTATCTCGAGTACTGTTGAAGAGATACATGTTTGGTTGATTGTTTTGAGGTGGAGTTGTGTGGTAGATGCAAGTCAAGGTGGAGATTTGTGAAACGAGTGACTTGCGATCAGCGCGAGTGGTGCGCCCGCACCAAGTAAAGGTGCGCCCGCACCAGGGAGGGGTGCGCCCGCACACTCGTCACGACGGATTTTCAGTTGTTGAGGCAGAAGCAAATGGTGCGCCCGCACATTTGTCTGGTGCGCCCGCACCAGAAGCCGGTGCGCCCGCACCTATCGGGAATTCGGTTTTTTCCCGGTTTTCTGTTTCTCGTTTAATGAAGGGTTTAAATAGTGCCCTAATTGTACGCTTAGTTTTCAACCACAAATTAGAGAGAGAGATTGAGAGAAACACAATAGAGGAGATTAGAGAGAGTCTTTGAGATTCAATATCATTGAATCTTGCCTATTGTACTTGTAATCATCTCGTTCATAGTGGAACAATCTTTTCCCCTGCCTTGAGGACGTAGCTATCAAATTGATAGTGAACCTCGTTAAATCTTGTGTGTTCTTTATTCGCTTTCTTGAGTTTATTGCTTTGATAATCGCTTCCGTTGCAACATTTTTTGTATGTAATTGAGTTTTATTAGTGGAAAAGAGAGGAATGCATGAGAAAATAAGTGTCATGCTCATAACTCACAAGTTGTGTAAGGATGAATGAGTTTGTCTCCCATGACCTTTTTTTCATTTTCCGTTTATGTTCGACTCACATTTCCTCAATTTGATAAACAATTTCAAAATATATCCATTACGTACTTTTTAACAAATAAGTTAAAATAACATAAGATCATTCGAGGTGCGAAGCCATTTAACCCCACTTAAAATTTGATTTTTTTTTCATTATTTTAAATTAAAGTTGAGAATTTCAAAATTGTTTTATATTTTTTTTTTTTAAAAAAAAAAGAATTCTTTGCGCCAACTAAAATTACCAAATGATATTTTGATCTCTCTTATATAATACGTTGGATCCGCCACTGAGCTCATTCATCCCTTCACCTAAGTCTTAGTGTCCAAAATAAATGGGAAGAATGTCAATGGACATGAAATGCAATTTTGCAAATTTTGAAATACTATTCATCCACAACAGATATATACAAATGTATTCTTTTATCTTGATTTTGATACATACCAAATAGGCCTCTTTAGTTGTCTTGCTATCTTTGATAAGGTAATTAGTGACCCAAAAGCACTAAACACTTCTATAATTTGACATGTTCCATTGAACAATATTGGTGAACACTAAATAATCATGTTATTTTGCACCATGTACCTTCTTATGTGAATGGATAAATAAATCCATTACAATTACTCTCTATCCAACAATCTTCGCACCATTTGTTATGAAATATAAAAAGTTCATCAACTTTGACCATAAATTCCCACCATTTAAATTTACCGACATTAATGGTTAAATTCGCCTTAGAGACCATGCACAAAGACGAGGCCGACATATTAAGAGAAAGGGAGTAATTTATGATCTAATCAGAATCATTATCCAGCTTCAAATACAGTTTGGGTAGATTGGTACATTACACCCAAAGTAACATGAATAATGTATAAATTTTGATCCTGGAGCCCCTAGAAGTTGTTTTGTAGCCTTTAAGACAAACTGCGTTACAAAACAGTGTAAGAAGACCAATCGCTGAAACACATACAAGATGACACTGTAGGTCCAAAAAAATACTTGTTAAAGCGCGGTCTAGAGAAACGTTTTCATTGCCTTACACAGTTACACCCGAAAGTAACATGAACAATGTAAAAATTTTGTGTCCGTCCAGACACATACGCAAAAAGTATGCAGTTATTGTGATAAAATGAATACAGCCATGTCGCTAATACATCTTTCAAAACAAAACATAATACTGGGACATACATGTGCTTGAGCTACCTCCTGAATTATACTTAGAAGGAATTCCTTACAGTCTCTTATTTCAACAATTTTCCAAGAATTGGAGATATCCTGTATCATATGAGACAACACAACTGTCAATATTCAGCGGGAAAAGCAACAGCTAAAGCATTTGAGCAAACATTTCAAGTATCCTCAGCTAAGTTGGATAAAAGAAATTTGACATTTGATAGAGCGAAATAGAATAAAAGTATAAAACACACCTATCTCAATAGAATTGAGAAAATGTTTTCCACATCAAGAAGGGGACACTTATTTTACTCTTCAAATCTTCATACAAAAGACTAAATCTGAAATCACTTTTCCTAGTAGAGGGGACTGTGTTCTAAATTCCGTCAAGAAAATGCAGTGAGATACCTTTTCCTAATAAAGGTAGGAATCAATTACTCCCTCTGTTTTCTTTGTTCTAGCCACTTTTCGTTTATGGGTGTTATTTTGTTCTACCCAATTTTAATTTACCTAATCACACATCTCAACCTTCTTGCTCTACAAGCAAGACTATCTATCCACCCTTTTCTCGAAAGGGTCAAACCCCACATGTAACACTCTCTCACCTACTACCTACCTTGATCTTTTTAAACAACAGCAAATGGTTGGAATATAAAGAACCAATTAAGTAAAAAGAGAAGCGTATATGAAAAATAAATCCAACAGAAAAATGTTGCATATTAATAAACATTTACAGCACAACTAAGCAGTCTTAAATCACAATGGTTAATCTTATTCGACATGATTGTGTGCTTAAGGAAATTACTTACCGTATAAGTGGTCACTAAAGGCACTTACGCTTTCAAGATAAACAGCCCAAACATAATTTTAATAGTAAAGATCAATACAAAAAGGAAGGCTCGAACCTGCATGAGATGATTTAAGCAGCAGCCTCCAGTAGACCTCTTTTTTCGGCCTCTAACAACTCCTTGGCTGCATGATCTTTGATCCTTCTTTCTAGCTCAGGCCGGAAGTGCCTAATCAGACCCTGCACTGGCCATGCAGCAGCATCTCCCAAAGCACAAATGGTATGCCCCTCAATCTGCTTTGTTAACTCTTGAAGCATATCGATCTCTTCCAACTTTGCATTCCCAACTTTCATCCTCTCCATAATCATCCATAGCCATCCTGTTCCTTCCCTGCATGGAGTACATTGGCCACAGCTCTCGTGCTTGTAGAAATAAGATAGCCTTGCTATTGCGTCTACAACATCAGTTGATTTATCCATCACAATCACAGCAGCAGTCCCCAAACCTGATTGTACAGCCTTAAGGGCATCAAAATCCATCAGCACGTCATCACATAAGTGTTTGGGAAGCAAGGGAACTGAAGAGCCCCCCGGAATCACGGCAAGCAAATTGTCCCATCCACCTCTCACTCCACCACAGTGTCTCTCGATCAATTCCTTCAATGAAATGCTCATTTCCTCTTCAACCGTGCAAGGCTTGTTGACATGACCCGAAATGCAGAATAGCTTTGTCCCTGAATTGTTCTTCCTGCCAAAACTAGAAAACCATTCAGGTCCACGCCTTAGAATGGTGGGGGATACAGCAACTGTTTCCACATTTGTGACGGTTGTAGGGCATCCATAGAGTCCAGCATTAGCTGGGAAAGGAGGCTTCAATCTGGGTTTCCCTTGCTTCCCTTCGAGGCTCTCCAAAAGTGCAGTCTCTTCACCACATATATAGGCACCAGCACCATAATGGATATGAACATCAAAATCATAGCCAGATCCACATGCATTTTTTCCCAACAGTCCAGCTGCATAAGCTTCTTTCCTTGCTTTCTCCAGATTCAAGCGTTCGTTCACATATTCACCTCTTATATATATGTAAGCAGCACTGGCCCTCATTCCTACACCAGCAATTAGGCATCCCTCAAGCAATTTGTGGGGATCATGCCTCATAATTTCCCTGTCCTTACAGGTCCCAGGTTCACTTTCATCTGCATTGACAACAAGGTAAGAGGGACGACCATCAGATACTTTTGGCATGAACGACCACTTGAGGCCTGATGGAAAACCAGCGCCACCACGTCCACGAAGACCAGACTTCTTCATTTCATTGACTATCCAGTCAGTACCCTTCAAAACCAAATCCTTTGTTCTATGCCAATCGCCACGTTTCATAGCACCTTTGAGAAAGGGATCATGAATACCATACAAATTAGTGAATATACGATCCTCATCTTTTAGGCCACCAAAATGGGTTTTCTCTGGAGGAGGAGGAGGGGGTGGAGGCTGAGGTGTATTAGATGTCGATGCAGCCTGGGTGCTGAACAATCTGCTGTAGCCAGCACCCCAGATTTCATAGTGGCGCTGAAGCTGCCCGATTCTTTGAAGTTTGAGAATTCCCCTCAGGGGTGCCTGCTCAAAAAGATGTTTACAGTCAGGAGAAAAGGTCATGGAAGCTACTTATCATAGAGAAATCATTGCTTTAACAAGCAATTTAGACAGATAATATTGACAGAATGCTCTTGAGGAGACCATATGACAAACCACCAGATAGCCTCCATTAGCACGGTGTTCACCTTCACATCAATTCATTAAAAACTAGCTAATGAATAAGTAAAAGCTATGATATTCGGACTTGAAACAATGGGTCTACAATTCAGACATGGAAAATTAAAAATTTAGAGGTGTGTGGACACGGTTAAAACTTACCAAGTGCCCAAAGTAATGATCAAAACACGTAGACAACGATAAGTCCAGTTCTCATATATGCATAAATGAATAGAGGAGTATGCATTATCTTCACTTTGACCAAAATTGAAATATTCAAGAGTCAAGACCCATTGTATCATGTATCCTATAAAGGTACTCAGCTGAAACAAAGAGTCCGAACTCCAAACATGATAAAAAGGAAAAAGGAATTTGCAATCGATTTAATTAAAGTGGAAGGGGATAAATGAGCCGATCTGATTTCAAATTCAAGAAAGCATGCTGTTTTGTTCTAATGCGAACGGGAAGCACCACCATCATGAAGTGCCGTGATCCAATTGAACAAAGAAGAAAAAAGGTTTTGAGGGTTAAGCATCTTATCTAGAAAAAGGAATAAGAATGACATCTCCATGACCAAGACATTATCCTTTCAAGTCAAACTAAAAGCTACTCCTTTTCATTTCCATCAAAAAGAATCACTAATAGACTCATTTACTCTGATAAAAGAAACACCCCTACATCAGTTTGTAAGGTAGATACATGAAACTTCCACCAACACTCCACTTTACTGAGCTCATTTCTTACTTTTTACCAGTTGACTAACAAGATGCTGCCAACTCTACAACCAAATAACTGATAAGCACATGAGAATGCAAATCTTAAGGTTAACAAGTAACATCTATGCATTCGATACCACTTGCTAACATTATTGTCTAACGACTAAGTTCTGCAGAATTTTAATTGCAATATGTAAAGCTGCTGAAGAATATCAGCAAACCACACAAACACGTTATGAAAGATCCTATAGTTCCCTCGCATCACTTCAAATACTTACGTAGATTTCTTAAAGCTTCTCATGCCTAATCATTTTAACAATTCAACTTAATACACTCCGGCTACACCAAGGTAATATGGGCAACAATGACAAGGTCACCAGAGAAGAACAAACCCAAAGAATATCGTCTCCCTTCCTAATAAACATCCTATTTGCATCCTGCACTTAACTATTATCCATTTATTTGTTCCTTTCCAAATGATTAATGTAGCTCCAATTCGAACGAACCACAGATTATTATTACATAAAAACCACTCCTTGACGATCCTCAAGCAGTAAAAATCATAACTAGCACTAATCAAGACCCCTTTATTAACTCCTAAATAATATCCCAATTCCTACCTCACAAGATGAAACTACCCGCCTAAAAAATTCTAAAACATGTTAAATTTTCCCACTGAGCAGCTTGACCTAAAAATATTGATTAACCCAACTCAAATTCATTGATAACCCAACAAAAAAAGCAGGAAATTGCAGCTATTTCTCATCATCTTTAATATCCCACAATAAAAATATGATCAAAAATCTCATTTTTATCTATTATAACCGGGATAATCCCTAAAAAAAAAGCAGCAATTGATATTGACGGTCATCTATTGAACCCCAAAATACCTAAAACGAACAAAAATTGCATAAAATGAGCAAAAACGATGCGTTACAGAGAAAATTCATAGAAACCCATATTACATTACTCGATATCAAGATCCAAAGGCAACAAAAATATCCCAGAAAACTCAAATCAAACCATAAATCAAACTAAAAAAATGGAAATTGATGGAAGACAAACACAACAAAGTATCCAATAATAACAAAAGATTAACAAACTTTAAGAATTTTACTGTGATGAATTAGCGTACCATATTAGAAGCAAGAAATGAGAGCTTTTTTCTGGGGTATCGTCGATTCAGCAGATTTGACTGTGTTATTTTTTGGGGAATTTGAGGAGAGAGAAAGTGAGTGAGAAAAAATGAGAGAAATAAATGATCTGGTGTGAGCGGGTATGGATTATGAGACGTGGAATTGTGAGGGAAGTTTTGGTTTTGGGTGATTCAACGGTGGTGATTTAATGGTGGTGTGTTATGAACTTATGACTTATGATGTGATGATCAAGTGGTCCACGTAGGTTTGTAGTTTTGGGAACTTAAAGGTTCACTTGGATATTGGATTTGAGTCCATTGGGTTAATGGGCTACTATGGGTAGTTTTTATGGGGGCATGCCTCCCAAAAGGTAATGATGTGTTCAAACTTCAAAGGTTTTCTTGAGTAGGATGGAGATTGGCCCTCAAATTCAAAGGTAGTAGGGAGCTTGCATGTAAGACCCACCCGTCGAGGAGGGATTAAAGTCGGCCTTAGTAATTTGATAGCGTCGAGCGGGCCGTTGCAACATATGAAAGTTATGATGGGGATAATAGACTGATCTTCCAAACGGGTTCACATTGTCGAGAAGGTTTGGCACATCGATATTGGTTCTTTGTCACATGGGATGTAGGATGCTCCAAGGATAGGTTGTTCGTATATGGTAGGCTGGCCTTAAAGCATTGAGTGGACCTTTCTTGGTACGAGAGGTGAGGGAAGGACACACCTCTAGTGTACTAGTTATCGTGCTCACTGTAATTGTTGGATAGCTAAGTGTGAATCGAATAACTTGATCAAAGCATTTAAGTGGTTCCTATACTAAGATGAAGAGAGCCGCTGATAGCACATCTGAGGCGGCGACGTATTCTTTACCCCTTTAGGATTAGATGGCATCTATATATCGATACTCTATAGCCTTATTAGACAACCCTCTCTAGTTCTATCTAAAGGGCTAATAAGTCAAGCACAAAGAAAAGTATAGCTATAAGCCCTATTAAATAGAAACAATTTTTGGCAAAACTTAGAGGGTTGGACCAAAATTAGAGGTTTGATTAAAAATAGCTTCGCAACATCCATAACAAGAGCATAACAATATGCTACTTATGAAAGCCTTCTAGTTTGAGAGAAGGTTGGCTCAGTTGGTTAGAGCTTCCCTCCCGATTTTAATAGATGTTGGTATCGATTCTCATCAACACCAAAAAAAATAAAATTGAAAGCCTTCTAGACCTAACAAGCATACATCTACACACACATGGAGACCACAGGATGAAAGAGTTAGTAGAACAAAGTAAAGAAAATTGAAATTATTGTTTGCATGATTTGTAATTTTGTATCACTGTTTTCTTTTTTTCAACTTTTTCCTATGGGTTAAGTATGCAACTAAATAGACAATACTTTAACTTATTAATTAACAGATTAGATTGGTACAAAAATGATACAATAAAGAGAAATTTGTATCCAATAAAGAGAAGATAGACTTGGATGATGGATTATATATAATTTATGTAGACCCTCCTAAACATATCATTATCACATCTTGATTAGTGATTACAAAATGCATTTCAAATCATCGTAAAATATTAGAAATCATCAAGTGTTTTGATCCCACAACTCATGACCATGATGTTGCTGGACTAATTTGAGTTAGTGCTCATCTTTCATAAATAGAGAAGTGAACAAGAAGGAATTGATGTGGGGAAATAAATGGGGTATAGTGTTTTATCTTCCACTAATGTAATCATTCAAGTTCATATATTTATAATTAATTTTTATCTCATTATAAGCTTTTATTATTACAAATTTAAAATTTGAATATATGGTGCAATCAATAATTCTTTATTAAAAATAATTGATTTCAAAGATTATAAAGAAAAACTAACAAATTATACTTTCTCTATTTACTTTTACTCACAAGATGGGGGAGACACGAGAATAGAAATCAATAATGTTGAACTTGCAAGTAATTTGAGATTGCGATAAAAAAAAAGTGTTGCAAGTAGTAAGAGTAAACAAAGGAGTATTATGTTTTTAAAAAATGTAAATATGTTATATTGTAACTTTTTATCGACAAAAAGAGTGCAAATGTCAAATTAGGATTCTAGAACCAAAGTCTTTGTCATATGATCGAAGAAAAATTCTTAATTCTAATTATCAATACACCGATATCAATGAAATCTTATTCATCTATAGATAAAAAAAAATGTAATCATAATAAACAATATTCTCCTTAACTCAATCCAACCCATAAAATTCTGAACCATAATACTTGCTTACTTCCTAATATAAATCAAAACCTAAAAACCAAAATGATTACTACACAATTATTAAAAAAAAGACTCAAGATTATCTTAATTCCAAAGCAAAAGGTTCATTACAAAAAAAAGGCAAAAAGGTAATATAAGAGATAATGTTATCAAAAACCATACTTTAAAATATAAAACCATATAATTGACTCCCTATAGACATGTGGTAGCTCAATGCAATACCATCTCAAATTTTAAGACATAGTATAGGATCCGGATCCTTATTCCCAACAATATATTAAGGCATTCACTTCTGAACTGTTTAGCCTTATATCTAACCTCTGAAGCTGATACTACAGACTAATAGCTAGCAGGAATTAATCTTCGGACCAATTAACTTTCCTAATAAAAAAATTATATATATATATATATATATATATATTATATATATATATATATATATATATATATATATAATTGACTCCCCACCCTCCCAAAAATAATCACATGAGATATCCTTCTACTATTCACATCTAATATTTAATGGGTCCCATCATTTTAAAAAAAAAATTCCTCAACAAATAATTGTGTATCAACGACTCTGTGTAACGGCTAAAATGGAAGCTCAAACTCCAAATCTCTAAATTCCAACAATTACACTCTGCACACCCACTGTCTTTCAGACACTTAAGAGAGAGGAGAGAGAAAACACAACAATAAGGGGGGTAAATCAGTCATTTCACTTCTCAAACCCCCGCGAAAAAAATGCACGGAGTTCGAGTATACAACAATTCCTCCGGCAAGTTTCTCGCCGGAAAACAGATATTTCCGGTAACTTCCGGCGAAGTAGAAGCCGCATCACAGAAACTTATCGACGCTTCTCTCGCCGGAGATTCTAAACTCGCGGATGAACTCCTCGCGCACCCTTTCGTCGACGTTGATTTCGTTGGTACAGTCAATTTGAGGTCTATGAAAACTGAACTCGTTCCTAATGGTGAGTCGACTCACCGAGTTGTGTCCGAGTTTGAAGAGTTTCGTACTGATGTTACTGCCTTGTTTCTTGCTGCCCACTCTGGGAATCTCATCCTCGTCAGAAGGTTACTGGTAATATGATTATTGTTATTACAGAGTAGTTTTTAAGCTTTTTGTCTTGCTTTTTTTACGCGTTAAAAGTTCATAATAATCTCTGCAGTTCAGTTTTTCTCCGTTCTTTTGGACTGGGACTAATTTTAACTTTTTGTGCTGATTTTTTAAGCTTCATTATTACTTTGTAATTGATTTATTAAGATCTTTACAGGTTTTTTTGTAGAGTAATTTAATTTTCGCGGCTTTAATAGATGTTTTTTAAATTTTTTAATCTTTTTTTTTTGATAATTTTGTTGTTATTAGTAAGAAATTAATTATGAGGTCAAGTGTAGTAAAAACAAAGAAATTAGATTTGATTTCTAGTTTTTAAGCATTTCTTTGTGAAATAGAAGCTTTTTTTTCTGGTAATTTTGTTGTTATTATTCAAGAAATTGTTTATAATGTGAAGTGTAAAAAATTGAAATTGGATTTTAAGCATTACTTTGTGGAATATTGTTTGAAAATGGAGTATAATTGTATAAATATACTGTCTATTAAGATAGTGAATCTATTTTTTTTTTTTAGTGGTATTCAATTGTTGAGCTATGAATTTGGTCTTGATTTTAAGCTTTTTTGTCTTGCTTTTTTTACTGGTTTGTGTATGATATGTGGATTTGTGAGCAAAGAAAAAAACTTTTTGTGCAGATTTCTGAAGCTTCAATATCACTTTGAAATGATTGATAAAGATCTTTACAGTAATATAATTTTCGCGGCTTTAATAGAAGCTATAATTTGTTTTTTAAAAATCTATGAGTGTTCTTTCTTTTTTTTTTCAGGTAATTTTGTTGTTACTACTTTAGAAATTGATTATAAGGTGAAATGTAAAAAAATGAAATTAGATTTAAATTCTAATTTTTAAGCATCTTTTTGTGCAAATTTTGTTTGGAAATGGAGTATTAAGATTGTGAATTATAAATTTTTTAATTTTTTGTTTTCTGCATTTTAACAGTCATTTTGGCTCGTAGCAAGTAATTTACTAATATACAAGACAAAATATTCTTTCTTTGGTTGAGGTCTGATTTAGTAGTACTAATTACTAAAAATGAAAATTTACCGTTTTTGCATTAAATTGTAACAAATTTTTGTCTTGTAGGAACAATCTCTGGCTTTATCTTGAGCTACATATTAGTACTATTAGTTTCTGGGTGGGTAACATGTGGAATAGAATGATTTTTGTTTCTGTTTCTTAGCTGTTCTATGTAATTTTCAGTAATCTTATGTCGCTTGCACTAGTTCACTGTGTCGAAAGACGTGTATATGTCCGACTTGGCTATTTTATGAGAAAGTTCCACGATTTTACTCCAAAAAAAGTGTCCAAGTCTCCATGCTGTATGCAGACTGCAGTACCCAAATGTCATATCGTTGAGGGTTAAACATGGATACTTGACGTGAAATGAAGTATCTAAGTATTAGTTTCAGTACCAGTCTTCGAAAATGCTTCGTCTCTAACTTCTCGTCTCTCTACAGTTCCATTGACTTGCTATTACTAGTACTGTGTAAATATGGTCCATGAGTAGCAGTAGTTGTTGTCATTGCTGTTGTAATTTGGTAATTTGGTTAAGAAATGAGAAGTGAAATTTCCAGAAGGTGGTTAGTTGAAATCATACGCCGTGCTGAATGGTAGGACATCAGACCAAGAAAAAGTATTTTCTGCTAGATAATGCATGATTTGGATCTAGATCTCGTTTGATTTCTTAAAATAAGATTTGATCTTTGGTTGAAAGTGCTAAACTTGTCTAGTTAAACAAAAAGATGCTTTCTTACAAGAAAGAGAATGTGTGTGAGATAGTGGATAATTATAAATCTTTATCCTTGAAGGACTTATGCCAGTATCCTGTTTGATTGGCATTGTTTATTATCACTATTTTTCACTGAATCAGAAAGATAATTTTGTAAAAGGACTTAAAGAGTGAGACTAAATGTAGAATAGTTCTCATTAAAAAGTTGAGAAACGGAAGATTTTGTATATCCACTGACTGTCCCCCCCGCATCTAATCCTCTTTATTTGTTCAGCTGAATTTGTTCTTTTTTTTATCCATATGTGTCACGAAAGGAGTATAAAGTACAAAGAAGGAGAGGAGGGATTTGAACTTGTGACCAAAGTTTCACAGCACCATCTTAACCACTAGGCCAAAACATCCTTGGTGGCTGAACTTGTTCTTCATTTAGCCTTTTTTCTTGTAAACATGTGTTGTATATGTAATTAAATTGACGACATAGAAGTTTTTAACTTTTCGGTGTTGCATCATGTCAGCTATTGCCTATTGGGTGCTTAGATTGGCGAATGTTAGGAACTTTAAAGGAGCTAAACGTGCAAGTTTTTATAACAAATTCCTGCAAATAATGCTGAGTTTTATGGGAAAATGACAGAGTTTTAGGGCTGATGTGAACAAGAAGCTCTTCCGTGGCTATGCAACAACGGCAGCTGTACGAAGTGGCCATGTTGAAATCCTTGAAGATTTATTAAAAGTTGGGGTGTCTCAGCCAGCATGTGAGGAGGCATTATTGGAGGCATGCTACGTGGGGCGGCCAAGGCATGCAGAGCTACTCTTAGGATCTAACATTATCAGCGCACAAGTTGCTGTTCATGCCCTTGTCACTGCTTGCTGCAGAGGCTTTCTTGATGTTGTTCAGGTGTTGATTAAGGTAAGTGCCTTCTCTTCTGATGAATGATCGTTTTGGTGTCTCGTCATATATTTGAAGCTTTGATATTTCTCTTGTTGGCCTCAATGGCTCCTTGGCAAATCATAAGCTACTGGCCGGAATGTGCTATATGTCGAATAGCACTCTTGAAATGCAATGTTTAAGAGAAAAGTTTCTTAGAGCTCCTTGTGGGAACTCCAAGAACTTGGACAATATAAAAGGATATTAAAACTAAGATACCTACTCGAAAGCTTCTAC